>NC_056732.1:680821924-680946924 GCF_019279795.1 Protopterus annectens | reverse complement strand
TCTGCCATAAGGTGATTCTGGATTAGGTGGTGCATGAGTTGTCTATGAATACATTTTTCCATAATCTTTGCAAGTGGAGAGAGTATAGCTATTGGCCTATAACTGGAGAATTCAGTAGAGCTGCCTCCTTTGTGAAGTGGGATTACATAGGATATTTTCCAGATGGTGGAAATTTTAGCTTCTACTATGGTTCGATTGATTAGTATTGAGACAGGGTAAGCAATAGCATCAGCTGACTTTTGTAGGTACTCTGCAGGGAGTTGATCAGCAGAAAGTGTAGGGGGTTTTAATTTTTTGATCAAGGTACGGATAAGTGAAGTGGCGACTGGTTGGAAGCTGAACGCGAGTAGGTTTCTAGGGGTGGTACTTTCAGGACCAGGAGAGCTAGGAGATAGTTGGCTAGCTAGGGCTTGAATTTTCTCAGTAAAGAACCAGTTAAAACTGTCAGAAACATCTTCAGGGGTTTTATCAATAGTAGCAGCAGGGAGTGGGGATGAAGTCTGTCCAAAATGTAGTAGATTATTTAAACCTGCCCAAAACTTCTGAGGGTTATTTTGATTTACTGTCTGTAAATTACAGTAGTATTGTTTTTTGTCTTGTAAAATTGATTTTTTAGTTTAGTTCCTGGATTGCCTGTATTTAATGTGATCTTGGGGGCCTTTAGAAGAATGCCATAAAGCTCATGCTTTGTTTCTAAGGGTAATTTTGAGTTTAGACTCTTTGGAAAGCCATGGTGCAGTTTTTGCCTTTGTTCTCTTTGAACGAACAGGTGCATGAAAATCAAGGATCTCAAGGAATTTGTTGTTAAAGTATGCTACTGCTTCCTCTAAGGGGAGGTGTTTTAGAATAGACCAATTACATGAGTTTAGTTCTTGTTGGAATTTGGCAGGGTCAAAGTTTTTGTTGTTTCTAACCTTTCTGAGTAAGGGTTGTTGGGAATTAATGGCTTTGTGATTAATTACATATGTGAGAAGGTGATCGCTTAGGCCATCAGGGAGGGTACCAGAGGTGTACAGTTGGGGGTGACTATTTATGAGTACCCAGTCAAGTATGCTTTCTTTTTGGTTGGGTTTACCTATCCTGGTAGGGGTGGATATGATTTATGTAAATGCATGCAGGTTAATATGGGTGGTTGGGGATTCTAAGGAACAGGTGCCCCAGTCTGTGCTAAAGTCTCCAAGTAATAGGGTTTCTTGGGGGTAGTGACATGATAGCCAGTGCAGGATATCTTCAAGTGTAGCTATATTGTTACCCAATATGCCACTCATGAGTTTGTATTACAGCAGTTACAAGGGAACACTGTTGTGTTGAGAGTGGTGGAACACCACCTCTGCTGGGATACATGGTAGTCTGACTATCATGTCACCCCAGTGTGTAACATTTCCCTTGAGAGATGTACCAGTAATCTGTTGCAGTAGGACTTCATGATTATTCCATGCATGAGGACTAGTGAATACTCGTGGAAACAAGGTAGTCGAATGGGTATCTGTAGTTCCCTGTGAATGTAATTTCTGAACGAGTAGCCCAGTGTACCTATTTGCATTATGTACTGGGTCCATACATACAGTGCTATATCATAATAATCCTTACAAGTACTGTGAAGGTTATGGATTTACCTTGCAAATGTAGCAGCTGACACAACCATAGTTCAGGGCTGACTCTGTCTGATGCAAGCAGTGCACAGCCAATACATGAGTAAGTACAGGATCAGGATGTGTGGGTTGCCTGCTATAATTTTTAATGTCTGTATGTGAGTAGGAGTAAGGTGTCAGTCTGTAGGTCCTAGGTTGTCAATGAATGTGCTATGCATTTCCTCTTAGCCAGTGCCAGGTCATACTGATTATGCCTACATCTGCCTACAGAGACATCAGCAGAGCGTTCCTCCTCTGAGTCCTCCTGTGACTGTGGCTGTGGTGACCTAGGCACTGGTGGGGAGGCTGTGTATCCGGTCCCCTTGCTGATCCAACTACAGCTGTTTCTGCAGGATCATATTGTGTAGCATAGCAAATACTGTGAATATATGTGCACATGTGGCTGGAGAATACTGCAGGGCTCCACCAGATATATCGAGGCACCAGAACCATGATTTCAGCATCCCAAACACATGATCTCTGATGTTCCTAGTTTGTGCGTGTGCTTCATTATGGCATTCATCTGTGGGTGTGTGTGCATTTCTGATGGGTGTTATCATCCACGGTTCCAGGGTGTAGCCAGCATCCCCCAGTAAATGTCCATGCGGGATGTCCCCCCAGCAAACATCTGGTACAGCTGTAATATGTGCCAGATATGGGAGTCATGATAACTGCCAGGGTTGTCAGCACACACATTCAGGATAACCCCCTGGGAATTGCACATGGCCTGGCAGTTGATGGGGTGGTACCCCTTGCGGTTAACATAGAATCTAACCCACTCACCAGGTGGAGCCTTGATATGTACATGGGTGCAATCTATGGCACCCAGTACCTCAGGGTAGTGTGCTTTATGGTAGAAGTGTTGCATATTGCTGGCTTTTGCCTCAGGGGAGAGGCAAAAAGCTATGTGCTCACTCACATGTTGTAGCATAGCATCCAGGAGTATCCTGGATGCAGATGCCTGTGACACCCCCATCATTGCCCCAGTTTGTCTTTGAAAAGTACCAGTAGATAGTATCCTAAGGGCTACACATACTTTTGTTTCCACTGGGATGGGTTCCCATCTGTTGGCTCTGGCTCTGAGTTGAGGGTGGCAAAGCTCAGTGAGTTTGTGTAGTATGTCCCTGAACACCATAATCTTCAGCTCATGTGGCTCCTGGAAGGTTACCCTGTACCTGAACACTCTTCTCCTTCTCAGCCTAGGCGTACTGTTAGCAGCAGCAGCATTGACTTCAGCATCTAGCATATACAGATGTAGCAGACCTGCAGCAGCCCCTACCATTACCTCAGTTAAAATTTCCAAGTCAATACTCCAGTGGTCCAGAGTATTGGGGGAAAATCAGAATGTAAGTTGTATGAATATGTTATACAGGTCTGCTATAGGTCTAGCATGTGTGATTAGCTAACTATTATGCATTTCACCTGTCTAAATTCTAATTAACATAATTTACTGACCCTACTTTATTGCACAATGCTGTACTCTGTGTTTTGCCGTGCAACATAGCTTATACCTGTAATAGCCTGCATTTAAATTGCTGGAATCTGTGTTCTGAGAGACTGCCTTACATACTATCTGCAAATATATAGAGCTGAGTATATTTTTGATTATAGAGTTTGTTAATTGTTGCTTAGATCTCTGTTGAAACTGTTGTCTCACTGTTCTGAGGGACTGATCTGCAAAAATAAAGAGCTGAGTATATTGTTTTGGTTTTAAAGTTTGTACTGTTAATTGTTGCTTAGGTCTCTGTTGAAACTGTTTGTCCCGTCCCCCCTCCCTATTTTTGCTTTGTAGTTTAAATTTGGTGGCTTTTGCAGTTGCCCACCCCACTGTAGATTTGATCTGGAACACTCTCCTCATCCCATCTCTACCACATTCTACCTAATAAACTCTTTCTGCACTTGCTTTTAGTCCTTTTTAATTTAATTGCATTTTCTAACCTGTGTTTGGTCTAATATTGCTACATAATCAAGTGTGCTAGCTTGCACTGCATGTGAATTGTTTTTACTACTGTTTTTGCTACTTTTTTGTAAAAAAAAAAAAAAAAAGAAACTGTAAGCCCGTTTCCTACCTTTCCTGTAACTAGGGTTGCCAGCTGTCCGGTTTTTGACCGGACTGTCTGGTTTTCTGACAAATTGTCTGGTTACCAATTTCAATCAAACCCGGACACATGAAGTCCGGTTTTGCGCCACTACCTACTGCCACAACAAGTTACCGGCTTTCCTAAAATCTTTCTTAGGCAATAGGCAGGTGCTCAGCTGGGGGAAAGCCCTCCTCATATCGCTATCAACTAAAAAATGAGGAGGTGGTAATCCCGCCCACTATCGACCCCATCAGACAGCAGGAAAGTTTTCAGATCTGACAGTCTGTCGATTTGACCAACCTGCACTTTGAATGACACTTGTTCCGTTAGCAGGACAATCTGCTATTGGGCAACATGTATTAGTAGATTACGTTGCAATAGATCACAGGAAAATGCCACTGGTTAGCCCTGCCGTGGTAATTCATAAGTACCACTCACTCGCATACATAAGTTCTGATGTTGAAAGTGTCCAAACCATGTACTGCATGTTGGAGGAAATCAGAGCACCCAGAGGGAACATGTGTTTAAGTGATATGCTTTACACAAGAAGCAGAAAACTTTGTTGTCAGAGAAAGGACACAGAATATGGTACCAAACTCCAGAGGCAACACAAGTCTCACATCCTGCTGTCAGAGATACATTTGGTGGTTGTCTATTTCACTGATTAACCTGATTCACTGATTAGCAGCAACAAAGGTACGATTGCATTTTTTTTCATTCTGAACATTTCAGAAACATGGAGTACAGGTGCCCGAAGTAACATGTGACTTGCATAAAGAAAAGAATACTCCCAAAATAGTCTTTTTTTAGTAGATGTAGATCATAGCTGAAAGTTATGCATACATTTATTAAAATACATAGGGATATGTGTACATTTTTAAATGCAGAGCAGGTTAGGCAACAGTGAGATTGTGAGTACAAAATTAACATTTTTAGTGACCAATACTGAAAGGTGCAGCGATGGCTAGAAGCAAAAGCACAGCTTTCACCATAGATCAAAAGATAGTTTACAGTCACTGCTCTCCTGTAATGTGCAATTTAAAGTTTACCTCAGTCCAAGTTTTATTCGTATTTATCCAGTAGTCCAGAAAAACACTGTAAAAACTCCAGTATTCTGTTTGAAAAAGGAAACAGACTATCGGAGTTTGTTAAATCGGCTGATTTACTATGCTTTTTTGCAGAAAAGCATAGTAAATCAGCTGAAAGCAGGTAGCAGGAATGAAAAAAAGGGTGTTCCCACATGCTAACATCACATTGACATCACATAATCAGCAGGAACTGGGTGGGGATAGGCGGGGTTTCGGGTGATGCGAGGGGTGTGGCCTTACTCCGGTTTTATCCACAAAGAAAGGTGGCAACCCTACCTGTAACTAGTGTTCCAGATACAGATTTGCTGTATCCAGGACTGTATGTAAGCTTCTGAGCCCCCCCAAGCCTTTCTGTGTTAGAGGGAAGCCTTCTAGCTTATCAGTGGGAGTGGTAAGCACAAGGTAACCTGTCTACCACATAAGGAGTGGTTCTGGCCCAGAAATTGTAGTTATTGGCCTTTTGGGCAATCTTCCATCTCTCTCAACTTTCTGATTTGAAAGCCTGCATTTGCACATGTTTCTGTCCTGTAACTCATCTAGTGCAGATACTGATTCTTAGTTTTAGCACTTAAATGTGCTTATTTATGCTCAGCACTTGTTCAGAACTTGTAAGCACAAAATAAGCTACTAATTAATATAGCACTCAATCTTCCTCATTACCTAGAGGAAAACAGTTTTTGTACTTACTTTTCTCACTGGCTTAGAGAAAAACAGCTCTTGTACTCACTTTCCTCACTTATCTAGAGTAAGATATTTTTTTATTCAGACATGTCCAAGGGTCAGCTCCCATTGTTCTCTCTTGTCTATCTGATGAATCTGGGCATCTTGAGGCAATGTAGAAATTGCCTCATGTACACAGACAACCCTTTCCTCCTACCACCCAACACTACAACCAGTGAGAGATGCACCTATCTATCCAAACTGGAAGTAAAGCTGTTTCCAACCAAGACTAAACTTGACAGTCATGAGGAGAAGGTAAACATTTGCACCACACCACACACATCACATAGTCTCACTAAATCTACACGACCAAAATCCACACATAGTAATACAAACATTCGCGGAGGCTCTCAATAATAATCTAAGCAACAGAGACCTCCAAAGCAGAAACACAAGCAACCTCAACCCCCTAACACAACCCAAATGACACATAGCCCACAGACTCAGTGTGTCACTCAACCACAGCCAATAAGGCAAAACAAAAGTACCCAACAAACTAGTCATAGGTGACTCTATAGTCAGGCACACTGATGTCCCACTCACCAGGCTAAGCAAGGAGAAGGTTACTGTCAGCTGCCTGTCGGGTGCCAGGATCCGCCACATAACCCACGCACTCAGGTCACTCCACAACAAGTACAAATATGACTGTCATTGTCCATGTTGGTGTGAATGACCTGAGACGTACCTCCCTGGACTACATGAAAAGAGACATGAAAGAGCTCTCCGATCTTGTAGCCCAGGCAGGTATGACCCTAGCCCTGAGTAGCATTCTGCCATCACCTAGAATGATACCGCAGTACAAGGACAAAATGATTGACTTCAACAATTGGCTAAGCTTCTGGTGTCATTCTAAGGGGATCCAGTATCTGTCTGCTTGGGATGACATGGTCAACTGACCACAATGCTTTGCCACAGATGGCCTGCGCCTGTCACCCCTGGGATTCCGGATACTGGCTAAGGCTCTTGCTGCCCCTATAGTGCCTTTTTAGGCAGGGTTCAAATAACAAATTCACCACCATAACAGGAACAGGCAAGCAAAAACTGAGGGTAATGCTACTCAATGCTAGAAGTCTAAATCTCAAAATGCACTCACTCAAGGCACTCCTTAAAATGGAGAACATCAATATCTGTGCAGTGACTGAGACCTGGTTCAAGGCTCCAGAGAGCACCCCTGCACTACCAGGCTATAACTCATACCACACTTTTTGGCCATGTAACCTGGACCAAAACACCAAAGGCGGAGGTGTGTCCATATTCATTAAGGATATCCACACCTCCAGGCTAGTTGCTCAGAATAATGCGTCCGAGGTTATTTAAGTGCAACTAAACTCTGGGCAAAACTGCAATCCAAATTGTAGCTTGCTACATATCCCCCACCATGCCCCAGGATTCCCACTCCTCTTTTCTTGATTTACTTGAAAATATTAGCGTTCAACCAAACACCCTAATAATGGGTGGCTTCAACTACCCCACCATTAACTGAGAAAACTACTCATGTACCAACTCCTTAGCTCAACGCTTTCTGGAATTCATAAACTCCATGCCCTAAATCAACTTATCCACACCCCCACCAGGAGCAACAATATCCTAGACCTAGTCATTACTAACATGAGTGACCGGTGTTCCACACCTGAAGTCAACCCCTCGTTGGTCCAATCTGACCATAAGCTAATCACACTTGATATCCACATCCCGCCCCCACCCCCCATTAAGGAAACCACAGTAAAAAAGTTCTCCAAAGCCAACTTCATGCTTCTTAAGACAGAAGTGGTGAACTTCAGGACACCCATGCAGATGGACAATACAGTTACAACTGCTGAATCCTACACAAATGCACTCTATAAGCACTTACATGAGTGCATGGATCATGCTATCCCAAACAGAACCAAGATGCTATCCTCCAAAAATAGGGAGCCAATCTGGTGGTCCCCTGCCATAAGCAAACTGTACAACAGAAGGAAGAAACTGTTGCAAGAGAGTAAAATCCCATGAGTGCAGGAGCTCCCTGGTCAGCCTCAGTAAGAAGCTGAGATCCCTTATAAGATCCTCCAAAGCTAGCTACAAAAACAAAATCGCCACTAATTCCAAGGACAACCACAAAGCATTCTACAGCTATGCCAAGAATCTCGATGGCAACACCCAGATCTGTTCTGAGTTTAAGCACAAAGGCATGAAAATTACAAAACCAACTGATATTGCCAACATCCTGGCAGATAGGTTCAGTGCTAACTTTACCCCCCACTCACCCCCTAAAGGGCCCATATCTATGCAGGAAGAATGCAGAGTACCTGTAATCACAAGTACACAGGTAAAAGCTGCACTCTCTAAAGCCAAAAACACAGCATCCATGGGACCAGACAACATCCCAGGCTGTGTTTTACACAAATTGGATCCTACTCAAGCACCATGTTCAATTACAGCCTCACATCAGGCTTTGTGCCCAGTGAATGGCACACAGCAACAGTTATCCCACTCCACAAAGGGGGAGCCACCACTGATCCTGAGAACTATCTACCTATTAGCCTGATGAGCCTGGTCTGCAAGGCCATGGAACGTATCGTGGAACTCATAAACAAAGACATTGGTAATCTCCAAACTGTGGATCCCACCCAGTTCAGGTTTGTGAAAGGCAGATCATGCCTGCTGAACCTGATCAACTTCTTTGAGGCAGTCACTAAAGCCGCATATGAGGGTAAGGTGGTTTACACAGCCTATTTTGACCTCGCCAAGGCTTTCAACACCATCCCCCATTCTGGAATTATAGCTAAACTCACTAAACTAGGTATAAATCCCTGCGTCATAAGATGGGTTGCCAACTGGCTCACTGACAGAACCCACATTGTAAAAGTTCCAGACTCCAAATCTGACCTCAACGCAGTGACGAGTACCACAGGGATCCGTCCTGGGACCTCTCCATTTTGGTATCTACTTCTCTGAAGTACAGGCTAACACAGAAGGCATCTGGCTAACTAAGTTCACAGATGACTGCAAACTAGGAGCCATAGTCAAGTCCCAAAATGATGTACACAACCTACAGAATGTCCTCACTGAGACAGATGCCTGGTGTTAGAGCCATGACCTCAAGCTCAATACCAAAAAGTGCAGTGTCATCATCCCCTTTGGTAAAAACTCTGTACCCATGAACTACCACATAGGCAGCAATCTACTTAACACCAAATGCGTGATAAGAGACCTTGGGACCCAGTTGGACAGTAGTCTTTCCTTTGATAGTCACATCACCACAATAGCCAGGAAGTCCTTCTACGTGGCACACCTCATCATAAAAAGGTTCTCATCCAGGAAAAGAAAGGTCATTGTTCCACTCTACTTGACACTCATTAGACCCATTATAGAGTACAATGCCCCTTTTGGAATGTACCTCACAAGACATCTGCAGCAACTGGAAACGCCACAGAAGTTCCTCAAGAAGAGGATTACTGGCCTCAACTAAATGCCCCACACTGACCGCCTCAAAAAAACTCCAGCTTTACTCCGTAGCATATCGCCTACTCCGAGGTGATCTCTGCCTAACATATAAACCCAGAGCTGTTGGACATGCTACACCTAAAGAAATCCCAATCCCTCTGAGCTACACACTCTAGGGACCTAAACCTTGAGACCACAATAAACAGAACATGCTGGAGGGATAGATTCCTGTCCCAGAGACTTCCCATACTCTGGAACAGGCTACCCATCTATGTCAAGCAAAATTCTTCATTAGCACTTTTCAAGAAAAATCTTGAGTGGATGGGAAATAGGAAATACACCCCTGGGATCACTTGTGTGTCTCTGCTCGACAGTGGCACAGGAAAATAACTTTCTCGGGTAGCGTAAGCCAGGGAACCTTGATGGCTAGGCTTACGTAGACCCTTGGGCCGATAGCCTAGTACCTACCTATGAACCTATGAACAAAAGTCAAAATCAATAATTGAGTATATCTGGTTTTCATTACTGCCTACCTATGCCGTCACTATGACCTGTGTGGTCTTTTTCATGAGAACACACTCAGCAGTGGGCCAAGCAAATACGTGTACCAGGAATTAAAAAATTCTTAAAACTAACGGGACACACCCCCCTGCTGGCATCCACATCCAGTGGAAATATCAACATGGTGTAGCAGCCTAAATGAAAGGGATCTGTGGACATGGTTCCTCCTTTTACCTTTTCAACAAATTCACCTCATTTTAATACATATCCATGCTAACAGCCTGGTAACTACATGGTTCATAGTCATATAACCTAGGCAACAGGACCAATGCACCACTGTATGGACCCAACGCAATATCCTATAATACATTTCTAACAAATATTATAAAATACTCATTATTTATTTATTTTTTTAATTATTTTTCAATTCAGCATGTGTGCATATTGCAGTGCATAGCTCAAACATGCTAGAATCATTAAAAACAAAATACTTTATTTTTACATATTCCCTTGCACTTTCAGACATCCCCAATGCATTTTCACATATTAGTGTATGAGATCTAACCATTTCAGGGGAGTTATGCCCATATTTGTGGACATTTTCATCCATTCTTTCTGTGTACAGTACAGTCATGGACACAGACTCTACACTGATGCCTTTCTGCCTGTTGGATCACTCCACCTGGGTCATTTGCATAAGATTCAGCTGATTATGAGGCAATTTGTATTAGAGGGAACTTTCCTTGTTTGTGCGTGCTTGTGTACCGCTAAGCGGCACTTACTGCATCTAAAACCATTAGCTCTCATCTACTCATCGCTCCATGATGTGCATACAAAAAAAATGTGCAAGCTTTACTGAATTCCCCCTTTTGTGATTTGTGTGAACAGTAGTTGTAACGGGAATGGTGCACTAAGTGTTATTATTATTATTTTTTTTTACAGTATTGCTAATAATGATCAAATATTTTTAAAGGGTTCATAGATTCATAGGATGGTATTAGGCTATCACTCTAGGGCCTATGCAAGCCTAGCCATAACAATTCCCTGGATATTTCTTCCCACAATATTTACTTCTCTGGACCCCTGTCTAGCAGGGCAACTGACATGATCCCCGGGGTGAATTTCCTATCTCCCATCCAGTCATCAAGGTTCCTTTTGAAGAGGGCCAATGAGGTGCTCTGCTTGACATGTATCGGCAGTCTATTCCAAAGTATGGGGAGTCTCTGGGTCTATGAACCATGTAGTTACCAGCCTGTCAGCACTTTTTGGCAAAATTTCAGACTTTGTGAATTATGTGCCCACAATGATCAAATATTTTTGGCAATATTTCAGACTTTGTGAATTATGTGCCCACTTGAGATGATAAATGCTATTATTATTTTTTAAATTATGCTGGCAGTGATTAACCAGATATTTTTGTCTGTATTTCTCTGGTTTTGCGATTTGTGTGGAGCAACATGTTTTGGAGTACTTTAATGTGTTTGTCTTGACTGTGGAGGTAAAATAATATTACACAGTAATCAGACATCATGACTATAACACGTCCAGGCAGGGTGGGATTGGGGTGGCTGGATGAAAGCTTAAACAGTTTAAGTGGATACTACATGGCTTTGCAGGACTAGTGTAGATTTGTGAGGTGAGAAGAAAGAGGGACTACTTAAGTGCTGACAGGCTGGTAACTACATGGTTCATAGCAATATAACCTATGTACAAACAGAGTAGGTATAATTGCTGTGGTTGTTTTCTGAGGAGGAAAATCACTAACTGCCTGTTGCTGATTGCTTATTTATTTTGGATCTGCAGGATTAGTGTTTATAGGAAGCAGCATGTATTATTTTAATGTATGACAACTGTTTGTGATAAAGGTAAAATGTATTATACGGTCATCTTCTTTTATCACAGTCAGACATCTGAACTGTACACAGAGGTGGCTATAGCTGCTTGGAGAGAGGGGGCTTGCCTGGGTTACAGTTACTGACTCTATTGTTCCTGACTCAGTTTAGCAGTCATCTCTTATTTTGTGAGAGACTAATGCATCACAAAATATCTAAACTGGAACTTTTGGAGGCTGATGCCCCCTCCCCACAAAGACTACATACATGGATTTTAACATAGGCTTATTAATTGCCTCTGCAATGAACCCAGCCTAGTGTCAAACCACTCCTGCTCATAGGTGTATAGAGAAATTAACTATACTTGTTCACATGTGGGGGGTGGAAGGGACAATACCATTATTTCCTTAACATTTTTTAACAAACCTCAGAGGTGACTATATTTTGTATTATACTGGGGACATTGCATCCATTATTTCTTTAACCTTCTTCAAACACTTCACAGGGGGCCCTGAGAGTGACTGCAGTTTGTTTAGGGGTACTGTACTGTCTACAACTAACAAGCTGGAGACATTGTTGCAATTATTATTTTCCTTTTCATTTTCCTCACAATCAAACATCTGGTGCATTTACAGGTCTCGATCTTTTGTGGGAGAGTAAATACGTTTGCTGCTTATAAATGTCTAACAGCAAGCATATCATGTTCTGTTCTTTTTTTTACATTTTGTCCCTGTCTGACATCAGAAAGGTACACAGAATGTGGCTACCTTTTGGGGGTAGGGGGTGAGGAAGAAAGCTGTATATAAAAATGACAACAGCAGCTTGAAATATATGACTGTGGGCATTTGTACCTTAATTGTAATCCCAGTTTAATACCAGGGGGATACATAGAAAGTAACTACCTTTTCTCAGACATATGTATCCTCACAGGCATTTATCTTCACAGTTTATTGTGAAGTGATATTTTGTCAGCTTTGAGCATTAAAACGCAGGTACTACTTACTTCTTCATGAAATAAAAAAAAAGTAAGATTTAGTTTCTTTTTTATACACTCAGGTTTTGTTTAGACCATCATTGGATCAAAAAGTTGGGAAAAAAACATTAAAATCCACCTGTAGATCTGTGCCTAGCAACCTCACAGACACCTAGCATAGTTTAGTTATTAAAGGGTAGTCTTGGTTAGCTAGAGTGTGTTGAAAGGATGCAGGAAAAAGCAACGTTGAAGAATAAGACATAATTCCTTTCCTTAATTATGGCTTTTGTTCAGGCCCTTGTTGAATGAAAAAGTTCTTTAAAAAACTCTAAACTGCATCTCAGAGCATCTAGAAACCTCATGGCTTCTGTGGGTCTAGACGTCCCCAGACCCCTGGCTTAATACATTTATTTCCACTGCAGATTTTACAGTGTATTTTTCATCAGTTTGACTGTATCCAAAGGATGCAGGAAAATGCGAAGTTGAAGATAAGATTACATTTCTTTCTTTGATCATGGAATTTGTTCAAGCAATCATTGGATGAATAAAGTTGTTTTAAAAAAGCTCCAAAGTGCTCCTCTGAGGATCTAGAACTCTTATGTCTTAATCCAGCTAATTCCTTCAAGAGTTATTAGTGAGTAGTCATGCTTAGATGTTGAATGAATGACTACATAAAGAATGACAGTGAGAAAAAGAAAACATTATGGATAGTGTGAGCCTTTTTTGTCCTGGGGCATCAGTTTACCTGAGGCCAGTTCTGTGTAAGATACAGGCATAATGATCATTCCAACCAGCTTCAGCTGCTTTGTACAGTATCTCACCCAGCAGTATCTAATAATAAACTCAAAGATATTCAACGCTTAAGTGACAGAAGTGCTGAGCAGTAAAAATACAGCAAAGTAAACATTTTGTCTGACTGACAGGCAACAAATCAGTAGTTGCCACCATGGAGTCCTTATTTGCTCGATCCCATCATGATCTATGTCTGCTACCATTAACCAATCAGCCCTTAATTAACTTAGAAGTAAGAGAGATACAGCCTAATTTAGTGAAACTACATGCTGATTGTTCAATCAGTGCAATAAATTAAAGCAACCAACAAAACAGTTCAATACTCCCATTTTTTTTTCTATTCATGCTGCAATCCACCTATTTTAATGTCTTACATCACTGAAAGCTTAAATGCAGATCACTTGTTTGCATATGTATCCTACATTTTCAACGGTTACTGTACTGAGTAGCTAAGGCAGAACAACAACTATGCTCTTAAATAAATTCAGTTTTCAGCTAATTATAGCAAATTCACATCCATATTTCCACATTTGCATCTATCTTAAAATAATGCACATTTCTCATGATAACACAGAGCATAATTCACTTTTTACAGCTTCATAACTATTTCTTCCAAGTTGTAAACAATGTTAAATAATTGTTACATATTACTACCACCTTTGACTTTTTTGTAATCATCTATTCTATTTGTGACAGTATTATATTGCTGTGCCCAGAATTCTTTCATAAAAGCCCATTGACAGAGCTTGGCCAAGTTAATAGTCATGCACTTGAAACACTTCAGTGCTTCCTTCCTTGTCTTTGCACTTTGCAACTAAAACAGTATATTAAAGAAAATGCCTCAATGCACAAATCCTTGAATTCTTCATTCAACAAGATATGTATGTATGTATGTATATATATATATATATATATATATATATATATATATATATATATATATGCACACACACACACACATATATATATATATATATTTTGCATTTTCTGTATTTAGTTGCTGCCACATCTTCAAATAGTGAAATAATTAATGAATAAAACATTCTTGCTAATTATTTATATGGCACCATTTTTATCTTACATGGTTGTTCTAATCTACAGTTTCACTTAAATCTCATTTAGTGTATTTATTTTCTTATTTAGCATTTTATGCATTCATTCATTCATTCATTCATTCACTCATTCATTCATTCTTTCATTTTGTAACTGGGATAGAGGGCTGATCTATACGGATCATGTTCAAGTTCAGCCCAGAAAAGGATAAATAATAATAATAATATAAGAAAAGCATAAATTAAAATTATACACAAGACAATGAAACAGATTTATAAGTTCATAGATAAGTATTAGGCTAACTGCCCTTGTGGGCCATTTTAAGCCTAGCTAACTAGCTTCTGTGATAACCAAACACTGTACCTTGTGACTAGAAGGTAAACAGCTTAACCATTATGCACATTAGTAGCATAATATTTTATCCTTTTAGTTCGTCATTGGAGTATTTGTAATATTTACAACAGCAAACAAACACAGCTTAAAAGAAGACAAAATGGTAAAGGGAAAAAAGAAGAATAAAGGGTGAAGGGGAGAAGTAGAAGAAAGGAAGGCTGATTGGAATTCAGACTGAGAAGGGGAACGGGGGTAAAAGAGAGAATAAAAGTAGAAGAACATAATATTGAGAGTAATGTAGGAATAGCTAAAGGCTGATATGGCAGACTGTTAGTCACTGGATCCTGTTTGGCATCCTGCATTGTTCTACAGCAGCAGAAAGAAGAAAGAGAGAATTTACTTGATCGTAAGTACCTGTTTATGCCTTCTTTGACTTAATTTTGCTTGCCGTACTTTATTCCAGCCATTTTTACAAGCTTTTGCATTTAATTTAACTGTAGTCTGTTAATTTTTGCTTACTGCACTTTACAGAATCATTTTTTCAACTGCATTACTGGTGTAGGCTGCACAGGCAAGTGCACTAGCCTTTTTGTGCCTTAAAAGTGAATTTCATTACTGCATTTACTGTATTTTTGATTCTGTAACAAAAAAAAATCCTTTCTACTTGCTCGTTTCCCACCTTTTCTCTAACTAGAATAGTCTGAATCTCAGATTTGCTGATTTCAGGACTGTATTTTGTGTTTCTGAGTTGTCCAGACCTTGCTGAGATAGAAGGAAGTCTTTCTGCTTATCAGTGGGACTGGTAAGCACTGAGCTGCTTATCTATCACTAGAGGAGTGGTTTCCAGCTGAGAAATTGTATCTTATTGGCCGTTTAGGGCTGCTTCCATCTCTTTCAACTTTCTGACTTAAAAACCCTTGTTTGCATGGGTTTGAGCTTGTTTTACCTCAGCGGATCCTGTTTGGCGCCCTGCAGAGTTCTACAGCAGAAGAAAGAAAAAAGAAAGACTTTGCTTGATCATAAGTACCTGCTTTTGCCTTCTTTGACTTAATTTTGCGTGCCACAAAGTACCTGCTTTTGCCTTCTTTGACTTAATTTTGCATGCTACACTTTATTTCAGCCATTTTTACAAGCTTTTGCATTTAATTTAACTGTAGTCTGTTAATTTCTGCTTACTTCACTTTATTGAGTCTTTTTTTTCAACTGAATTTACTGTTGAGGCTACACACTCAAGTGCACTAGTTTTTGGTGCCTTAAAAGTGAATGTAGCTGCAATGGTGCAGTGGTAGCCTTGTCGCCTCGCAGCAAGAGGTTCTCCTGTTCAATTCTTGGCTGGAGCACCTTCTATGTGGAGTCTGCATGTCTTCCCCTCAGTCGAGTGGTGTTCAAAAGACATGCGTGAATGGGCATATCTTTGTTGAAGGTTGGGTGTCGGGCTGGCACCACAGCCCCATAAAAATCTACTGCCAATCATTAGCGAACCGGAGTTCTGCTGTGTTGACCCCTAACTGGGAAAAGCCAAAAGAAGAAGATTACTGCATTTACTGTATTTTTGATTCTGTAACAAAGAACAAACAAAAAAAAATTCTATCTACTTGCTCTTTTCCCACCTTTTTCTCTAACTAAAATAGTCTGTATCTCAGATTTGCTGATCTCAGGAGTGTATTTTGTTTTTTTCTGAGTTGTCCAGACCTTGCTGAGATAGAAAGATGTCTTTCAGCTTAACGGTGGGAGTAGTAAGCTATGAGCAGCCTATCTATTGCTAGAGGAGTGGTTTCCAGCTCAGGAATTGTATCTTATTGGCCATTTCGAGCTGCTTCTATCCCTTTCATCTTTCTGACTTAAAAACCTGTTTTTGCATGGTTTTTTGGAATGTGCAGCAATGCTAAGCCAGGGTAAACCATTAGCAGTGCCTTAAAGTCTGCTCTTCAAATGTTCCCTTAGATCTTACTAGCTTTCATTTATGAGCACTCAAATTAGAACTTTAAATCCAGCACTTGCTCAGAACCTCTTGCAGCATTTATTGAAAGCATATCCACTGCTAGTAGCACTAAAAAAACTTTCCATAAAGGAAACAACAGCAGCTTCAGTACTTAAAAGAAAGCAAAAACAGCTTCAGTACTTAAATAACTGAGCACCTATCCAGGCATGTCTAAAGGTTAGTTCCCTGTGCTTTCTACTGTTAACCTGGTGTACCTGGGCATCCTGAGGAAATATAGCCATTGCCTCATGTACACAGACAATCCTCTCTTCCTACCTCCAAACACATCCACTTGAGAGATGCACTTACATAGCCAAACTAGAGGCCACGCTCTCTCCAACCAAGACTGGGTTAGCCAGTCAAGAGGAGAAGGTTAATACATATATCACACCACATAGAACACATAGCTCCCCAGATCACACACCACCACACCACTCACATATTAACACAAAACACACACCCACTTTCACAGAGGCTCTCAATAAAAATCTGCTCAAGCAACAAAGACCTCTGAGGCAGAAATGCAAGCAACCATCTCATCCAAACATAATCCATTAGACACATAGCCCACATAAACAGTGTGCCACTCAGCCTAAGCCCCTACGGCAAAACATTTTACCCAATACACTAGTCATAGGTGACTCAATAGTAAGGCACACAGATGTCCCAGTCACTAGGTTAAGTAAGGAGAAAGTTATGGTCAGCTGTCTGTCAGGTGCCAGGATTTGCCACATAATGCACTCACTTGGGTCTCTCTGCAACACGTACAAGTATGACTCTGTCATTGTCCATGTTGGTGTGAATGACCTAAGACGTACCTCCATGGACTAAATGAAAAGAGACATGGAGGAGCTCTTGGATCTTGTAGCCCAGGCAGGTATGACCCTAGCCCTGAGTAGCATCCTACTGTCACCCAGAATGATACCACAGTACAAGCAGAAAATGATTGACTTCAACAATTGGTTAAGTTTCTGGTGTCATTCAAAGAGGATCCAGTATCTGTGTGCCTGGGATGACATGATTGACAGACCTTGATGCTTTGCCAGAGATGGCCTGCATCTGTCACCCCTGAGATTCGGGATACTGGCCAAGGTTCTTGACACATCTATAGTGCCTTTTTTAGGCAATGCCCTGAAGACAAATGTACCACCGTAACAACTGCAAGCAAATGCAACCTGACGGTTATGCTATGCAATGCTAGATGTCTAAATCTCAAAATGCACTCACTCGAGTTACTCCTTAAACTGGAGAACATTGGCATCTGTGCAGTAACAGAGACCTGGTTCAAGGCTCCAGAGAGCATGCCAGCATTACCAGGCTACAATGCATATAACACCTTTCGGCCCATAAATCTGGACCGAAGTCCCAAAGGCGGTGGCATATCCATCTTCATAAAAGATATGCACACCTCCAAACTAGTTGCCCAACATAACGCATCAGAGATAATTCAGGTACTACTAACACTGGATAAAACTGCAATCCAGGTTGTAGCCTGCAATAGATCCCCCACAATGTCCTAAGACTCCCACTCTGCATTCCTGAGCACTCTGGAAATCATTAAGGTTCAACCTAATACCCTTATACTGCACGCCTTTAAATACCCCTCCATTAGCTTGGACAATTACTCCTGTTCCAACTCATTTGCCCAATGTTTTCTGGAATTCATTAATTCCAATGCCCTGGACCAACTTATTCTCAACCCCACCAGAGTTAGAAACTTTTTCAACCTAGTCATTACAAACATGGGGGACCACTGCTCTACACCTGTAATCAACTTCTCCCTGGTTAGATCTAACCACAAGTTAATCACCATCAGTAGCCAAATCCCACCTTCACCCCCCATGAAGAAAACCACATTGAAGAACTTCTCTAAAGCCAATTTTGAGCTTCTAAAGACAGAAGTGGCAAAAATCACTTCATCCATGCAAATGGAAATGGCTGTATGGCTGCTGAATCATACACCAAGGCACTGTATGAGCATTTATACAAGTGCATGGATCTGGCCCATACCAAACAGAACCAAGATGCTGTCCTCCAAAAAAGGAAGTCAATCTGGTGGTCCCCTGTCATTAACCAACTCTGCAACAGAAGGAAAAAAAACTCTTGCAAAAAAAGGTAAATTCCCAAGACTGGAAAAATTCCCTTGTAAATCTCAGCAAAAAACTGAGATCCCTCATCAAATCCTCCAAAGCTAGTTATGAAACCAAAATTGCTACAGATGCTAAATATAACCACAAGGCATTCTTTAGTTATGTGAAGAATCTTCATAACAATACACAGATGTGCTCTGAGCTAATGCACAACGGCACCACGTACACTGAACCAACTGATATTGCCAATATCTTGGCTGACAGGATTAGTGTAAACTTTACCCCCCTTCACCCTCTAAAGGGCCCATCCCAATTCCTGATTAATGCCAAATCCCTAACATCATGGCTGCACAGTTAGAAACCACACTGTCCAAAGCCAAGAATACAGCTTCCATGGGACCTGATAATATACCTGGCTATGTTCTACATGAATTACAAAAGGAACTGGCATCACACCTCAGTGGCCTGTTCAACCACAGCCTCACTTCAGGCTTTGTTCCCACCAAATGGCGCACTGCTACAGTCATTCCATTCCACAAAGGGGAGCATCTACGGACCCTGGTAACTACCGCCCCATCAGCCTGAATTGTAAGGCTACGGAGCGCATCATTATGGATCTTATAAATTGGGATATAGGGGACCTTCAAACCTTGGACGCCATGCAGTTTGGGTTTGTGAAGGGCAGATCATGTCTGCCCAACCTGATGGACTTCTTTGAATCTCTCACCAGAGCAGTGGATGAAGGCAAGGTACTCCTAGAAGGCATTTCTTGCCAAAGCGCTAGAGACTTGAGATGTTCTTGTTAATAAAGTGCAAGCTGGTGAATTTTATATTTTTTTACTGGCCTTTTTGTCTTATTTTCATACTTTTGGGATTTTCTTGCATATTTTTAAGGTAGTCCACACAGACTACCTCAATCTAGCTAAGGCCTTCAACACCATCCCCCACTCAGGAATCATTGATAGACTCACTAACCTAGGCATTAACCCCTGTGTCATAAGATGGGTTGCCAACTGGCTCACTGACAGAACCCACACAATGAAAGTAGTGGACTCCAAATCTGACCACTGGGCAGTTACAAGTGGAGTCCCACAGGGATCCATTCTGGGTCCTCTCATGTTTAGCATCTACTTCTCTGAAGTTCAAGCCAACACAAAGCAACTCTGGTTAACCAAATTCATGGATGACTCAAACTGGAAGCTGTTATTGAGTCTCAAGCTGATGCAGACATCCTACAAAAAGGCCACGCAGAGACCAGCGACTGGTTTCAGAACCATAGCCTTAAACTCAGTGCTAAAAAGTGCATCGTTATTCCCTTAAAAATAAACATGGTGCCCACAAACTACCACATCGATGGTATCCCACTTAACTCCAAGGGTGTGGTAAGACATTCAGGGACACAGGTAGATAGCAACCTCTCTGACAATCATGTTGCCACTGTTATTGGAAAGTCCTTCTATGTGGTACACCTCATTACAAAAGGTTTCTCATCCAGGAAGAAATAAGTCATAATCCCTCTCTACTCATCCCTTATTAGACCCATTATAGAGTAAATTCCCCATTTGGCATGTACCACACTAGACATCTACAACAACTGGAGAGGCCACAAAAGTTCCTCACAAAGAGTATCTTAGGACTCAAACACATGCCCTTATACAGAAAGACTCAAAAAACTCCAGCTTTACTCTCATCTCATATTGCCTACTTAGAGGCCATCTCTACTTGACATACAAAGCCATATCTGACCCAGTGTTGCTAGACATGTCTCATCTGAAAAAGTCCCAATCCCTCCATGACACATACTCCAAAGACCTAAACCTCATCACCACAATAAACAGAACCTGCTGGAGGGACAGGTTCCTAACCCAGAGACTTCCCATACTCTGAAATAAGCTCCCCATTCACATCAAGCAGAGCATCTCACTAGCCATCTTCAAGAAAAATCTTGACGAGTGGATGGGTAATAGGAAATTCACCCCAGGGATCACTTCAACAGACTTGCTTGATAGGGGCACAAGGAACTAATGTCTGGCAGCAGGATAACTGGGAATATTTTTGGGCTAGGCTTGTACTGGCTCTAAGGCCATTGGCCTAGTACTCACTTATGAACCTATGAAAAACATACAGTGAACTCATCCAGTGACATCTCACCATCTAGTAACTTTGAGAATGCTCATTCACACCTATTTTTCAGTCCATTTAGCTGCCTCATCAGACTTGCTTCCCTCACAATTGCATGTTGCTGCTTTTTTTCAGCACCCCTCACCTTCTTATAATCAGTATGGACTTCTCTGGCTGAGACGATACACTATCAGGTCTCCTTTTCTGCCACAATTCTTTCTGACCCACTGGGTAGCAGGAGTGGCTTATGAGTGGCAACATTAGTCCTCATGGCCTTGTGCTGCTAAATGGTCTGCAGTGAACTTCAAAATGTGGTGACAGAGATGTGCTGATGAAGTTAAAAACTTACTCCACACCCGTGTAAAGCATTGCAATCCCCGCAGTCAGTCATAATCTATCTATCTGTCCGCATTTAATACCTGGGAATGTAAAAAGTAATTCAATTTAAAAGATAAAGGAAATTTGAAATATATCATTACAATATTTGAAAACCTAAGCAATTCACTGGAAATGCTAAGACAGAAGAATGGTTTTGCAAGACAGAAAACTACAGGAATTTCTCATTACAACTTCCAGCAGTGATGTTAATTCCCTATAATATCATCTCTGTAAGCATGCTAAATGTAAATAAGATACACTGTACAGACATATTCTGACAAAAAAGCTAGTGAAATCTGTTTCAGCAATTAAAGTAAGAGGCAGCACTTAATTCAAAACATGCACTGTAAAAAATGAAATGCCTGCATGCAGTATTACATACAGGATTCCGAACAGGTCATTGATCGTAACTGGCTTATTATGTGTCTGGACATGGACGCCAAGAGATTCGCCCCAGTTAAAGACTGCTCTATGTACTACTAGTTACAGAAAAAAGATGCAGTAAGCATTTTGCTGGCTTTCAACATCATAAAACAATTAGTGAGTGCTGTCTGCGTCTTACAATTACACTCACCTTGCATTGCCTCTCAGCTCTCCAGATTTTTACAGAAAGTCAAGGATTTTTACCTCATATCCTCATATTTTTGGTCCATTCCTCATAAAATGTTTTGTTCTGCAGCAAATCAGTGAGGATTGAAGTCGCTAACAAGTGACATGCATTTGTTTTTCACAGTTTGCATCCTTCAGAAAATGCAGGTGAACACAAATCTTATTATTCTATCAACTTTCTAAGTTTAAAAGTCAGAGACACATTTCAGCACTGACAGCAGCAGAAACAAATCAGTTTTTATCCTGCCTGTTTGCTTGCCAGTACTGGCAAATTTGACTGCCTAGCACAAGACACAACCATAACAAGTTAAGAAGGGGGTACTTAACATTTGTTAAGATCAGGCCCAGGATTCATGAAGCTCGGCGCAAGGATGGTATTAGCCTTGCGCCGATCGTGCAGAGTAGAGATGGCGCAACAGCACCACATGCTAAAGGGAAGTCTCTGTGTTCACCGGTGGGAGTGGTTAACACTGAACAGCCTGCCTGTCCCTGGAGGAGTGGTTACTACCTAGAAGCTGTAGTTGTATTGGCCATTTTGGGTCAATTCTAAACACCTTGATCTCTCTCTCTTAAAACCAGTCTGCCTCGTGGTTTTGGCGTCTTTTCAGGCTTGCTAGTTGTTGCTGAAGCACCTACCAAGAGGAGAAAACGCTGAGAGAAGAAAAGGAGCCACTTTTGTGATTTTAAGTATTTTCTTCTGATTTTTTTGTTAAGTTTTACTGCTTTGCTGCCTACTTTTTGGCAGTTTCCCCAACCACAGGTAGAATGCTAAAAGTGGAACGAACGATCTCCCCTTGCTAAGTCTGACTTTCAGCTAAGTACAGGGCAGTCCCAGTCCCCAGTCGGACAAGCCTAAACCCGGAAGAGCATATGAACACCCTGACAATTGAACACACGTATGTGCCAGGACTATAGGCTGTAGAGGTCTGAATATCCTCGGAGTGAGTCAACGTGCGTCACAAGTCCAGAGCAGTAGGGAATAGGGAATGATGCATGTGTAGTAGTGCGTTTTTCCCAACAGATAAATGGTTGCCTGCTGTGTAAGTGAAGTGATGAGGCATGTGTTCGGTTAACTGTGCACCACGGGTATACATATAAATGAGGCAGAACACCAGTAGTGTAGTGGTTAGAGCATCCACCTAACAAAAAAGCATTCACGGTTCAAGGTTGACAATAGCACATATCATTTTCCTTGTGGAATGAATGTTGCTCTGGTGTAAAGCCGACATTTAAACATGTAAAGGTGAATGTGTGTATCGCCTGGGACTATTAACCAGATCCTTTCAATCAAAGTGGTATTGTCATAATGTATAAGGCACAAATAAGCATAAATAAGCGACAGTAAACATATGTAATGCACAGTAAGCATAGGCGAGTGTGCCTGCGCAGGTGTAAGCAGCTCCCAGCATAGAAAATGTATGTTTGTATGTACAGATGTAATATATATACACACACATATATATATATATATATATATATATATATATATATATATATATATATACACACACACACACACACACACACACACACACACACACACACACACACACACACACACGCACACACACACACATATGTGTGTATAGATATATATCTACATACATGAGAAATATACATATATATATATAATCCCAAGGTAAAGCGAAACCAACGATGAACACAACACAGACAGCATAAAGGATCCACAGCTTGTACAGGAAAAAACACAAGTTTATTGTAAACACTCCAAAAACCAGGGTTAAGCGCTTTCATCTGCTGATACAGACTTCATCAGAACCCCGAACAACAGTTAGTTTTGCATTTAAAAAACTTTTTTGGCGCCAAAAATAATTGAAACATTTAAAGCAACACATCCTATAAAAGTCACTAGATAACAGTCGTGTAAATTGTAAATAAAAATTTTAAACACGACATACCCAACAACTAATAAGAAAATATCCATTCTAAAAAACATAAATATGTTTGGTGTATAGTAGTAAATATTAATAAAATACACATTAGACATGAAAAGTCTAATATTATATGTAGAAATAATAAAATAAACATGTTAGTGAAATTGATGAATTTCCTAAATAAATGACTATAATATTATACATTAAATGAAATAAATAAATAAGAAAATTATTGTTGTATTGAATGTGAAGTAAGACTTGATAAAATATATAGTATACTTTAAAATATAAAATAGAATAGAATATAGAATATAGAATATATTCTCCCAAACTCCAAGCCCATTGTAAAAAAGGCTTGATACTAATGAAATCATTAATACCAGGGAAACGGGTAGCATCCGTTAAAATTTGCCATCTAGCTTCTTTCATGGCAAGAAAAACTTTCCAATTGCCCCCAAACGGTGAAACATCCACTTTATCAATAATAGAAAATTTGAAAGTGTGTGTGTCACCATGTGAGGAAATTTGTCTCTGAAGTGCATTCTTGGAGTCTCCTATTTTAATCTTGTAAAGATGTTCATAAATATGTTTTTTGAGGGGTCTCTTGGTTTTCCCTATGTAATAGGCGGGATATGTTGTACATTTTGCAATGTACACAACCTTGAACGTATTACAATTCCCAACCCTACTTTTAACGTAAGTCCTATTTAAATCAGCCAGCCTGACACCACCACCTTCCCCAATGGCATCACATTGCCTGCAACATCCACATTTCCTGGTCCCACCATACTTAGGTTTGGTACTAGTTCTAGTCTCAAGGATACTCTTGATGTTGGGTCCGGTCTTAAAAACAAAATCTGGTCTTTTTCCAAAAACATCTTCCAAAGCTTTATCTACACAAATAGACCTCCAATGCTCACAAATGATGTTTTTAATAAAATGAACAAAGGGAGAATAGGTTAAAACACAAACTTTTTGCCTATTTACAATATTAAACCGGTAATTATTCTTATTTAAGCAACCAGTACCCAAAATTGGGGGATATTTAATACCCCATTCACCCTTGACATACTGGGTGATGTCTTCCAAAAGTGAAATCGGGTATCCCCTGTCAAGGAACAAGGATTTAATAAATTCAAGCTCCCTGCACATTAACTCCTTATGAGAAGACATGCGTGCTTCCCTAATACATTGGCCTTTAAAAACGTTCTTAAAAACATGTCTGGGGTGGTTACTACTATATTGTAAATAATCGTTGGAAAAGGTCTCCTTCCTATAAACACGAGAAATAAACCCTTCCTCTGAGTGACTGATGTATAGATCCAAATAAGCAATCCCACTGGTGTCAAAATGATGGGTAAACCTCAAAAAGTCTGTGGTCTGATTGATGTAATCAATAAAGAGGGGAATCCTGTCGATTGGACCATTCCATAAAATAAATAGATCATCCAAATATCTGGAATAAAAGACGATGTTGGAGAAGACTTCACAAGAAAAAAGAAACTTGGTTTCCCACTCCAACATCACAAGGTTGGCAAAGATGGGAGCACAGGAGGCCCCCATCGCTACACCTCTCTTCTGCTTGTAAAATTCACCTTCAAATTGAATGAAATTATAGTCCAAGACCAAAGACATCATATCCACCAAATGAAAAATGCGATCCCAACTGAAATCAGAAACGGCCCTCAAACTGTTGCTGAAAAATTCAAGACCTACATCTCTCGGGATGCAGGAGAAGAGATCACCTACATCAATGGTCAAAAAACCCACCCCTTTCTCCACAAATCTGGAGACAGTCACCCCAAAAATGACCAAGAGTCCTTGATTAAATGGGGTATCCTATTGTAAAGGGGTTTGATCCACCTGTCGATGGTCACCCCAATGAGGTGAGTCTTGGAACGACCACCAGAGACAATAGGCCTGAAAGGGGGCTGGGAAATGCATTTGTGAACCTTAGGAATGCCAAAGATGGTGGCCAAAACCGGAAATTCCACCCTGATGAATTAATGGATATCCTTGGTAATCCTGTTGTCTAAAAGATATTCGTCAATGGCTAAATCTACCCTTCTGTGACCAACATTGATCTCATTCAAAGATACCACCTCATAGTTGCCAGTATTTAAAATAATGTTGGTCATAGAATTGATATAGTTGATGCTCTTGAACAAAACAATCCCACCTATATTTATATAAAGAATGGACGTTGTAACAGTAAAGCATACACAAGGGATGTGAAGGGAATCAAGAGCAATGTTGGTATTGTAAAGTGCTTTCAGTGAATGTTATAATAAGCTGCCCAGGAGAAAGCAGAGCACAGTTACACACACCACAGGCAGGGTATTACCAGTGGGAGTAACATCGTTGAAATTCTAGGCCTACTTTACACACAGACAGAATGTAGTCCCATGCTGGGACCTCCAAAAATTGGAAAGCGCAAATGGCCGTATTCCCTAACCCCAGGAAAGGCATGTATGTGCAAATATACATGGCGGGAGACTCTGTGAATACACGAGGTGCGACAGAATGTGTGTAGGGCCCCAAAAGCTCTGGAGAGGGAAATGTGTAAAGGTATGTCATGGCTGCGATAACAAGTGGATAATGGATGTTATTTGTGTATATTTAACACGGGTGGGGTGGAGGAACTATGGTTATGCAATTATGGATCCAGGCTTGCCAGGGTTGGATGGCCCGGTTCTAATGGACCACCCCGTGGAGGTCAGCTAGGTCATAATAGGTATATATACATACTCACACGCAGACAACAATATATGTTGAGGTACAAATTCTGTAACGCATGCATTCCATTTGTTGACATAAATAATAGGAATGTGCCCATACAAACATCGACATTACATGGAATAATAGGCTGTGCAAAAGAGGGATGGGTCGAATCACACTATCACATTCCAATTACCATCGGTAATCCATACATGAACATATATCAACATCTGTCCGCTGTATAACGTGCTACATACCGATGCTGATGAAGCTTATAAACACCATTATGCATGTGTAAGTGCGTATGAGCGGGGAATGTATTGACACACTTATGTGCATATATATAATTTTATATATATATATATATATATATATATATATATATATATATATATATACGCATATATATATATACATACATATATATATATATATATATATATATATATATATATATATATATATATATATACATCTATATCTATATAAAACAAGATATGAATATACATGTATGAATTCATATGCAGATATGTCTGTATATATTAATGTAAACAGATATATATATATATATATATATATATATATATATATATATATATATATGTTACAGTAAATATACACATGTATATACCTAGGTTATGCTACAGCAGTTACAGGTAACATGTTTAGACTGGGCATATGTTGGTGGGAGTTCCACTCAACAAACCCCCCCCCCCACTCCAGCTAGGCCGGAGAGACATACAGACATGCAATAAAGGTAAATACAACACTGCTTCCCAGACCACTGGCAGGAAACTACCAGTGGGAGAGATCTACAAGGTCTACACTTTAAACAAGGATAGCAGCGTCCCTTGCGGGACACCAAAAATTTGGTGCCTTCAGCCAATGGGATTAACACTGTTGCAACCAGGATGTAGCTGTACATGGAACAGTAGGTTGTGCAAGACTGATAACACATGGATTGACACAACGTACATGTGTCCCAACACCGGGAGAGTGGGCAGTGTGTAGGGGTGTGTTCATATCCCACCTGCATCCATCTGTGTCCACAGTAAGGATGAGTGCTGTAGAGTAGTGGCAAGTGGGGGAATTATGGGTATGCAATTATGGGGCTAGGCTTGCAGGTGTTGTCTGGCAGATATGTATTAGGAATGCCCCGTGGGTGTAAGTAATATTCTGATGTGGGTATAGCAGACGCCCATACATCCCAAACTGTAAGAGTATGTCTACTGGACAATCCATAAACCATTGGGGGAATACATAGGGACCATATCATTGAACTGTCCCCGATTATCAGGGACTTCCATGATTACGAATCAGAAACTTAACACAGTCCCAACTAAACCATCCTAGAACTAGTGATATTAGTAGGAAAGGTGGCGGAATACACGTAATGAATAATGACAACATGTAAGAATCATAAACTGCATGCACCTCAGGCAATGTGTATGAATACATATGTGCTCTGTGTCCGTCAATGTGTCAGGTTAATAGCACCAACCTTCTAAATGTGTCCCTGAGGTCATTATGCAGTGTCCCTGATTCAGTGTTTATTCTTCCCCTTTCATATAAGAGGTCTGATAGTGAGAGAAAGTGCATGTTCTGCTGACTTCCATAGAAAGTTGATAGAATAATCAATTTGGGGTTACTGCCAGTCCACCTTTGCGAGGGACACTCCCCTGTGGGCAATTGTGTCCTGCATAATAATTGTAATTAAGGCAAATGTCCTGTGATTTAGGGCAAAGTCTACCTATATTGTCTGTAGTAGTAGCATAAAACAATTATGTTCCTCTGAAACACCTAAATGTTATAGGTAACAGTATAAGCAACTATAATCCAAGAAACAAGTGCCAGGGAACGTTGATACATGGTTCAAGCAGTTTATTCCACAAAAGTTAAAAATCACATAGAGTGCTGAGACCAGCAGTGTACTGTGTTTAAAATCCACAAATTTAGCAAGGGGGACTGTTTTGGAACCCTCAGCGGAAACGATGGGTCTGAGGGGTGGATTTGCCGTATTCTTGTGGATTTTTGGTATCCCGAATATGGTAGCTACTTTAGGTTTCTTGACTTCCAAATATTTAAAAGTTTTTTCATCTATTATATTCTCTGTCACAAGGTCTTGTAAAATTGAGTCAATTTTGTGATAGGCAACATTAATTTCATTTAAGGATACCACAGTGTACTTATTGTCGTCTCTCAAAATGGAATTCATCTTTCCTTCATATAGAATTCTATCCATTATGACTATCCCCCCACCCTTGTCTGGTTTCATAACTCTCAATGAGGAATTACTACTTAATTCTCTTAGAGTCTCATTCTCTTTCTTACTCAGATTATGGTGGACCCACCCTTTATTGTGTTTATTTCTGACTGAGTCAATCATTATATTTTCAAAATTCCTTAGTTGGGGTATTAAAGGGGGATTGTAGATTGACTTTCTCTTTAAAATATTTTCCCCCATCATATCCCTTTTGAAACCAGCCCTAGAGGCCATGATTTCCAAATTAATTTTCCTCATGAACAGCTTGACATCCAAAATTGTACGTGTGGAATCACCTCTACTATTAGGTATATATTTCAATCCGTGGTTAGGATTCAGTGTCAAACAACTGAAATTGTAAATAGTAAAATTCTGATAGGTATGTTTCACTTTGTCATTCACTATAATATCTGTAGTAAAATCATTTTGGTCTGGAATAGGGGTATCTACAAATATCTCCCCTCCCCCCCCCCCGATTCTGAAAATTTTCTCTATAATTAAAATTGCCATCCTGCAATATTCCCCTTCCCCCTAATGGAGGGAAATCTACATCATAACTTTCTTCATTCCGCCTATTGTCTTCCCTAAACCCTTGTCTGTTTTCATGATAAAAATTCTTTATTTTATTGTTCCATGTCCCTTTATAGGTATTAATTTTATTTCCTTGATAAACTGGTTTAGGGTAACATGTATGATTTTCATATTCGTTGACATCCCTATTTAATTTACCCACCTTACGCTGGACCACCTCCTCACACTTCATATCTATATCTTTTCTCATTTGGAAATATTTGTCTCTTTCCTCTTTAATGCCATATATTAAATCAGTAGTGATGCAAGTGTCCAAAATTTCAATGTCCCTCCCCAGTTCCCTTTGCTTGTTATCATTCTCTTCAATGATTAACTTCATAACTTCTAACCCACAATTGTTAAAAACTACAGTTGAATGGCTCAAGCGAGACATTCATTTTAGTGTTAATACAAGTAAAAAAGTAGGATTAAATGATGGTGAGTCCTACGCTATGAAAATTGATAGACTTAATAGTTTGTTGACCAAACATAGAACTTTAAGTATAGAAAATGCCTATCTGAGGGAATGTTTAAACAGGGAAATAGTCCCTAAAGGTTTAAGGGTATACAAATACCCCAATAATGTGCAGATTGGTTCTCATTTTCATGAATGTTTAATAAATGTTTTTAACAATTGTGGGTTAGAAGTTATGAAGTTAATCATTGAAGAGAATGATAACAAGCAAAGGGAACTGGGGAGGGACATTGAAATTTTGGACACTTGTATCACTACTGATTTAATATATGGCATTAAAGAGGAAAGAGACAAATATTTCCAAATGAGAAAAGATATAGATATGAAGTGTGAGGAGGTGGTCCAGCGTAAGGTGGGTAAATTAAATAGGGATGTCAACGAATATGAAAATCATACATGTTACCCTAAACCAGTTTATCAAGGAAATAAAATTAATACCTATAAAGGGACATGGAACAATAAAATAAAGAATTTTTATCATGAAAACAAGGGTTTAGGAAGACAATAGGTGGAATGAAGAAAGTTATGATGTAGATTTCCCTCCATTAGGGGGAAGGGGAATATTGCAGGATGGCAATTTTAATTATAGAGAAAATTTTCAGAATCGGGGAGGGGGGGGGGAGAGGGAAGGGGAGATATTTGTAGATACCCCTATTCCAGACCAAAATGATTTAACTACAGGTATTATAGTGAATGACAAAGTGAAACATACCTATCAGAATTTTACTATTTACAATTTCAGTTGTTTGACACTGAATCCTAACCACTTTTCACTACTCAGTAAAGGATTGAAATATATACCTAATAGAGGTGATTCCACACGCATAATTTTGGATGTCAAGCTGTTCATGAGGAAAATTAATTTGGAAATCATGGCCTCTAGGCTGGTTTCAAAGGGATATGATGGGGAAAATATTTTAAAGAGAAAGTCAATCTACAATCCTTTAATACCCCAACTAAGGAATTTTGAAAACATAATGATTGACTCAGTCAGAAATAAACACAATAAAGGGTGGGTCCACCATAATCTGAGTAAGAAAGAGAATGAGACTCTAAGAGAATTAAGTAGTAATTCCTCATTGAGAGTTATGAAACCAGACAAGGGTGGGGGGATAGTCATAATGGATAGAATTCTATATGAAGGAAAGATGAATTCCATTTTGAGAGACGACAATAAGTACACTGTGGTATCCTTAAATGAAATTAATGTTGCCTATCACAAAATTTACTCAATTTTACAAGACCTTGTGACAGAGAATATAATAGATGAAAAAATTTTTAAATATTTGGAAGTCAAAAAACCTAAAGTAGCTACCATATTCGGGATACCAAAAATCCACAAGAATACGGCAAATCCACCCTCAAGCTTCCGCTGAGGGTTCCAAAACAGCCCCCCTTGCTAAATTTGTGGATTTTAAACACAGTACACTGCTGGTCTCAGCACTCTATGTGATTTTTAACTTTTGTGGAATAAACTGCTTGAACCGTGTATCAACGTTCCCTGGCACATGTTTCTTGGATTTGCAGTTCTTTGAAGTGCTACTACACTTTTTTTGGTTCGTGATAAGCAACTATAATGCTACAAGAGTAATCTTTTATTTAGGCGAAACAGTGAAGTACACCCCTTTCTACTGGCGGTGAGTGTGTTGCCCTGCAAAGTCTGACATTTCTACATACAGATCCTATAGGGTTGCCACCTTTCCAAATGGCCAGAGCGGGACATGTTCTGTAGAAATGTCAGACATTCCAGGACTAAACATACCTACAGCCGTGCATAGTATAGGATTACACTTATTTGCACAAATACAAGCTTAATCTAGTTGCATTTGAATTGCTTATGCTACTTCACATAACATATAGAAATGTCATATATAAAATAACTGTTGTATGCAATTATTAATGAAACATAGAATATAATAATGTCCTGTAATCTGGACATGTGCTATGTCTTGATTATTTTTGCACTGTCCCTTGCAAAGTGGGACAGGTGGTAACCCTAAAGTCATACCTTGGCCAATTGAGAAGGTGGCAAACCTATAATAGGTATGTGGTAGCACGACCCGTCTGACGGATGTGGCTACCATAACCCAACTACTAATTTGTAATGCAGGGTCTCAGTTCCCATGTATCTGCCAGATGGGAGCAGAGTGTATGCGGAACATAATACAAATATGATTAATTCACTGGACAGGCCGCTGATTCCATACAGTCGAATGCCATGCCATCGCCTAATGGACAGCCATTCCCGATACTGTAGTCATGTAGTCCGATGTGATAGGCATTTTAAGGTGGGAGCAGATTGTAAGAGGAACACACAACTATGAATGATTCACCGGACAGGCTGCTGATTCTGTACGGTCGAACGCCATGTGGTCACCTAATGGGCAGCCATTCCTGATACTGTACTCAGGAGTGGCCTTAGGTCAACTGGTGCCCTAGGCAGAGGGCACAACAGTACCACCGCACCACACCACCCAGTGCCCCCATCCTGGTCTACCTACACCAATTAAATACTGGTAAAGAGCCCCCATTAAAGCGGCACCCTAGGCGGCCGCTTAGTTGGCCTTTGCCTAAGGCCGGCTATGACTGTAGTCATGTAGTCCAATGTGATAGGCATCACAAGGTATGCCTAAGAGGAACACACGAATATGAATGATTCTCTGGACAGGCCGCTGATTCCGTGCAGTCGAACACCATTCCGTTGCCTAATAGGCAGCCATTTCTGATACTGTATTCATATATTCCAATGTAATAGGCATCACAAGGTGGGAAGACATTGTATGAGGTACACACAAATATGATTGTGTCACTGGACAGGCCACTGATTCCGTACAGTTGAACGCAATGCTGTCGCCTAATGGGTGGCCAATTCCGATACTGGAGTCATGTAGTATGATGTAATAGGCATCACAAGGTAATATTGTGGTCCTCACTCACACCCAGGGGAGTGAGTGACAGATGCAAGCACCAATGCCGGTGCATTAGCAAGTGCGGGATTGAGTGGGTGTAAGCGTGTTTGGCTACCAGTATATGAGTGTTGCATTGGTTAAGCAATGTAGAGGCTAATCGAGTGTAAGAGGCTGTAACCAGAGGATATCATACAGCCCAGTCATTCAACAGTATAGGAATGTATCCCATCATGAAGATGTACATGTGAGTGTTTATGTCCAGCATTTCGGTACATACATATATAGAGATGTATCAGGGACATACCATGTGGCAACAAAGCATTACAAACGAATGAAACAGGAAACACCAGCGACGCCTGTATTATGTAGTGGTGTTGCTCTATGTGATCAATAGACTCCCTCAGACAGACATGTGTCAGTCATACACGCAAATAGTTGTACATTGGCCATATACATCACTCTGTGCATGTAAAGTACATTAACACACAACAGTAACTGTCCAATCATTATGTGTGAACAGTACTCCTGCAATGTGCTGTGTGCAACATCATCATCATGATAAAGGTAAATGGGGTAACCATAGAGGGACCGGTAGTGTTTTGTGTACAATGGGCTTGTCCTCCTCACGTATGCTTGGACCATGTAGGAGTGATGTGCATACCAGGACCACGCGCCTGAAGGACAGTGGTGAGGATAACAGTAGTATGTTATGATGCATATTACAAGGGTTTCATGTGTCCAGTGGGCATGTGTGTGTAATGGACAGCTATGTATAGGGCAGATGGTGTCCTTGGAGCCGAATGGCCTTATGTGTCCATAGGTGAGAGTCAGATGTTGGGGAAGGAGTGTAGGTATGGCCGTGGAGGATAGGTAGGAGCACAGAAATTACAGCATACAGGGTTGGTATATGACACATGGGGGTGGATACACCCTGGATGGGGATGGGTCTTCGGCATTCAAAAGCCCATGGGAACAGTAGGATGGAGGTCTCCAGCCATGGGCAAATGCCACTGCACCTACACAGCTGCAAAGGAGGCAGTGCTGTGTGGCTCTTCAGGAGGGGCAGCATCACCCTGTAAATGTGACACTCCACCCTTGAACTGGTGTATCTGACTTCATAGCCCATTATGGAGCCACCTAGGCAACATGTCCGGGACTGCACGACAGCAGATATGTACATGTCTGGTCCCGCTCCCAAGGAGGACATACTCCATCCTCAGTGGTGGTACCACCAGAAAGTGGTGCATAGCCAACAGAGGTTGATGTTAATGGCTGGGCCCCAGATGTGATAGTGCCCGGTGCCATGGTCAGCTGAAGTGGGACAGGAGGTTCTGCCGGGACCTACCAACCCATTCAGCCTATGGTGTTGCGTTTTAAACCCACATATGGCTTAGTGATAGACAACAGCATACAGGATTACCTACAACAGTATGCAAAGATATCACCAGCAACCCAACACAACAGATGGTAAACATTTGCAGAGGGAGCACAACACATGCATATATACCGCATGGCAACTGTACAATGTGTAGTAGACGTTTGACCGCAGCTATGAACAGTTGCCCATCATTGGCTTGTCATTGGGAATCCCACACATTGGCAGTCATACCACTGTCTGATGTGACACATGTCCAGTCAGGGATGCGATGGCAGTAACACATCCCTATCATCATGTACTGTCTGCAATCCTGACACCATGCTTCTGCTGTGCACAGATGTGTGTTCAGTGTGCAACACAGGAAACAAATGGTTGCACACACTGACCTGTTCACAGATGGCCCTATAGATGGGGTACCCTCATGAACAGAGTATTGTCATGTCTGTATTTTAACATGCAGAATACCCATTACCACACACATGTTAAACAGGCAGTAGTCTCAATGCAGCATAGCTACACTTACATGCTGTAGTTGTGTGGCACATCACCCTCCTGTCATTAGGCTATCTCCCACTGCGGAAAATGATTGAGGTGCATCCAGATATCATTTGCGATGCCATGTCAGAACACCACATCCAGGTACCACTCACAATGACTGCCATGGCCAAATAATATGTTTCCCTAGATAGTGTACTGTGTTTATCATGCGGATGGCTATGGGAACACCATCACAGCTGTACCACATGCAATAAGCTAGAGGAGGACTGCAATAGGTGCAGAGTCCATCACCTGACCATTTCCATCTATTACAATACACATGCTGTTGCTGTGCAGGTGTACACCTTCACATCCACCAGAGAGTGTGTGTGCAGGACAGGAAATGTACACCAGGGAAAGGCTTGGAGGCTTAACCATAAGCATCATCTGCCACATGCTGAATAGTACAGGGGCAAACCCCTGACAACTCATTACTATTACATGTGCATGACGTTACTACATGTGCCACAGAGGCGGCATGTTGCAGTGCTGTAAGAACATGTCTGTAGGTGAGTGAGTGCCATCTGCAACAGATATAGTAGACATACATTAGGTGTGGCACACATGTCAGTCCACATGAATGGATGCCATTGTCACCACAATCACACTCTAATGGACATGCATTGACACCTTTGCCAGGGCGGCAAATGCACAATGTAACTACTTAGTTTGTCACACTGCAGTAATGCACAGGACTACATGCACTACAGGGGATATCTGGAGGTTCTATGGGCTAGGGCATGTGAAAGTGCTTGACAACTGTTGGTATGCGGACAATGTTTATATTGGGTGTGACTGTGGTTGGGAGCATCAGAACCCACACACAGACACAGGGTGCCAGTACTGTCATGCATGTATGCATTGCTCCATGGGTGTGTAGTGTTTGGCTGTGCAAGATGGCTGTACAAGGCTGGGTTAGGGGTAATCCTTGCCACTGCATCACCCGACAATGGTGTGCAGTGCAGGGGTGTAGTGTCTGCAATGTCCCACACAGATGGGTACTGCATTATCTGGCCTGACATCCTGGTTACCAATGTGTAGGGCCATAACTTTGCAATGCATGCCATGTCTGTGTTTGATAGTCCTTCACATGGACATTGCCTGGGATGTGCATGCATCACAATACTGTACAGTGACATGTACAGGTGCACCTGATTTGGCAGACACATGTAGTGTACATAGCCTGTTATACCCCGATATGCCAGTACTAGCCTGCTGTGGTGAAACCTGCTTATAGTGAGCAGGTTGGCCCTGCACCTGCATGGATAGAATGGACAGGTATTCCATGGTGTCAGTGGCATGGGTCCATACAGGGCACATGTGTACAGCATTGTCTGGCCTTAGTGGATCACATATGATGGCACCACATATGTTGCAGCCATTCAGTGTGGAACATAGTGAAGGCACAATGTTTGCATATATGTGCCTATTGTACCACTGTACAGGGTGCCATGTCCTCTGCAGGCCACTGCGGTCACACCATGCCTACTATCTGTCCTCAATGTGCATGTTACTAGCAACATAGTGGGATATCCTAGACAACGTTGTATGTGCATGGCACATGGGTATGGGACATATACTGGGTACTAGTAGGGCTGCATACTTAGTTCACCAGCCCTTTTGCAGGATGTATGGGTATGGCTTGCCAACACAATGCCATGGCTGACTGACAACTGTACTCCTCGTGAGGTGGCCAATGTGTCATAATATGGATACTATATAGGAAAACTACAAAACCCGCTCCCAAACATGTCCACTGGTAAGACAATCACGGCCACCTCTACACAGTCTCTGACAGACAAACACACACTTGCCATGTCCTGTATACAAACTCCTACCATATCACACTGCAGCAACACGCATTTAGGGCACGCGCTACAGCAAATACTACAAAGCACTGTACTTGTCTCACGCAGACACACACACACACACACACACACACACACACACACACACACACACACACACACACACATACACACAGTTCGCATGTCTGGGATTAGAACACCAACCTAACTACTTTACTACACTACAGTATTACGCAGTTACAGAATGCGCTACCGAGATTACTGGGACACAGCACTCCCAGAGGTGTATTTGTAGATGGGTGACATCATCGGCCTTGATAATGGTGGGTATAAGAAATGTATGGACCATGAGCAGTATAAAAGCATTACTCAATCCTCAGGCAAACGGGGACACATACATACACACACACGGTAAGTGTGGGACTAGAACACTGACCTAACTACTTTATTACACTACAGCATTACGCAGTTAGAATGCGCTACTGAGATTACTGGGACACAGCACTCCTAGAGGTGTATTTGTAGATGGGTGACATCATCGGCCTTGCTAATGGTGGGTATCAGAAATGCATGGAGTGTGAGCAGTATAAAAGCATTACTCAGTCCTCAGGCAAACAGGGTATACACACACACACACACACACACACACACACACACACACACACACACACGGCAAGTGTGGGACTAGAACACCGGCCTAACTACTTTATTACACTACAGCATTACGCAGTTACAGAAAGCGCTACCAAGATTATTGGGACACAGCACTCCCAGAGGTGTATTTGTAGATGGGTGACATCATCAGCCTTGCTAATGGTGGGTATAAGAAATGTATGGAGTGTGAGCAGTATAAAGGTATTACTCAGTCCTCAGGCAAACGGACACACACACACACACACACACACACACACACACACACACACACACACACACACACACACACACACACACACAGCAAGTGTGGGACTAGAACACCGACCTAACTACTTTATTACACTACAGCATTACGCAGTTACAGAATGCACTACCAAGATTATAGGGACACAACCCTCCCAGAGCTGTATTTGTAGATGGGTGACATAATCGGCCTTGCTAACGGTGAGTATAAGAAATCTATGGAGCGTGGGCAGTCTAAAAGCAATTTAGAGTCCACCAGCAAATGGGGACAGACATACACACACACACACACACACACACACACACACACACACACACACACACACACACACACACACACACACACACACACACACACACCAGTGGTGGGTACAGAACACCTGCCTATTTACAGATTACTATTAAAATACTACATACTTACGAATCACGCCACACAGACTACACATATCAAGGCTGTCATTATGACCATCTGGGAATGTGGACATCAACAGGGATGCTGGCAGTTAAGATGTCTATACCTGTGAACATGTGTGTTTAAAGTAGGAATCCATCCTGACCTGGAGTATGCCAATCTGTGGAATGGATGACTACTACCACTATACAGGGTTACAATGGCCATGCCCATACACAGAGGCACATAACCAACACAAGATGTCACTGGACATGCTCAAACACTTAGTAGCACAGGGATGTTTGGTCCATCTACACAAGGATATGCTGGGCATGCTCATACACTTAGTATCACAGGGGGCATGCTCACACACTAAGTAGCACAGGGCTGGTCGGAATGCACTACTATGTGTCCATCTACACAAGGATATAAAGGGCATGCTCATACTCCTAGTAGCACAGGGCTGACTGGGATGCATTTTGATGCTAAACACGGAGGGCCACAGTGGCCATGCTATTACAGGTAGACATAAAGAACACATTGTAATGGGGTCTGGTGTTAGTAGTTGTAATTGTTAGCAGGAATGCTGCTCTACATATATTTGACACCGGTCTTTTACACAACATCAGCTGTCATTCTGGGATGACATGGCTGACATTAGGCAGGCTTTAGTCACATATCACATGCATCAATGAGTGTGGATATTACCCAAGTCGCATCCGCCCACACAGTGCCATTCCAAGTTAAATGTCCTAAATACAGGTTAACTCCCATACACCTACAGGACAACTGCAATGTTTTCTTATGCTAACCAGTGCTAGATGTGTAGCGTGCATATTCACAGCTGGTCACTGTAGATCCAACAATGGGGAGTGCTGACATCTGTGCAGTGAGGAACACCTGGCTGAATTCTCTGTAGTGCACAATAGCACTACCACCATATACCTCAGAACCTAGCACTACCACCATATAACTCAGAAACAGACATGTGGGCCATAACACAGGTATGGACTGCTCCACGTGGTGTACCCACATACATAAAGGCCACTCCCATATACTGACCAGTCCCTCCATGAAAGGATTTACAGATGAGCCATCTGCAGGACACAGTGTCACATGCTGCATTCTAGAATGTAAACTGCAGACACCACCATGCCCTCGGACCACCAACATGCAACCATACATGTTGTATGTCATAGATGTGACCATTGACCTGTGTACTGTACTAAGCTCTACATCATCTGTAGACAGTACACATGTACTGACACAGTTGCATCATGTGTTATGCAATGCAATGATACCACTGTCTGTGACCAGGTCAGCTGTACACATACCAGGGGCCCTCGGTACTTTCCAGCATTAGCTGATGTCTGTTGCTGTACACCAGTACACACCCTCATGTATGGATATGACATGCATGTACCTGTCCTGGGTATGTACATGCCACACACACTACATACCTGTAAATAGCATAGCTGTTGTAGTCCTTTGTGCAAACAGGTGGCTACAGCCATTACACACATGCACATGGAATGTAGGTCCATGGCTGCTGAATGCTAACAGTACATGAGGTGTGATATCAGTGTTGACAGAGGTAACATCCCTTTTGTACTGGTCACCCATCATATCATACAACAGTCCATGTGTCATGTATGTCATTACACATATCCACCAATTGCAATGCCTACAAACATGACCAAATGTCAGGATTGTAGGACCTACACACCTGTACACATAGTGATGTGTGTTCAGATAACATGCGTGTGCAGTTGCTGATGTATGCAGATGGTGTGTATCCTAGTACATTATGCAGCTGCAATGCAGCCTCAACATTGCCAACTGTATATGGTGATATGCTAAATATACAGAAAGATGTACCACAGGTATGGACAGATGTGTTGAAATAACTAAGTGGTGGGGCATCTTTGCAGATGGATGTTTGCTTGGACAGCTCACAGGTGTGTCACAAGTGGTCCTACAATACCCTGTGTAACTGCTAAGCAATGGTTTTGTTAATTGAAGGACATAACACACATCATAGACAGCAGTCAGGGTGACAGCGAAGGTAAATCACTTGACACCTGTTAATATATATGACATCCCTAGTGCATATATCAGCACTGATGGCACAGGAAGCATCAGCACAGTTTGTAACGCATGCAATACTGCTGTACGTCTGACATACATAACATGAGCTAGGCAGGTCTGAGATTCACAGTATTGGCATGTGTGGTTACATGTGTGTCCATATATGTCACGTATTGTGGAGAATACATCTCAGTTGTTACTCTTCTGTACACTAGTGTACACATCTGTACAGACTGAAATGTAGAAAGCAGGACATAGGCAGCGGCGTGTATCTCACACATGTGAGGTATCTGTATGTGCATGACATAGGTGTATTAATTACTGAATGCCACAGTGTGTGTATGTAGGGCTGACTGGTCCCTGGGGTGAGGATGTATGTTACCATACTGAACTGATAAGACCCCTCCCACCATCCATGCAATACATTCTACTATCCATGTTGCTGTCCCCGATCTTAGGCCGTACTGACTACTTGTACATGTGTATTCTCTGTGGCGCGTCATGTTGGTGCACAGTACTTTAATGATGATTTGCACATAGGCAGGGGTCCTCATCCAACCAGTAGCAATTGTGTGTAAGTGTGTGTTACTGTGTCGGTGAAGCCATGAGTGTGTGTGTGTGTATGTGTGTGTGTTACAGTGTCACTGAATACATGTGTGTCAATACCTGAGTGTGTGAGTGCAGTTGTGTGTTGGCATCCTGTCATGGGAACATGTATTACTGATTCCCATTGAGGCATCACACTTCCCACTGGCCTCTACCCTTGTAATCAGCTAGACCACTCTTACCTCACTACTCCATGTAACTGTACCTGTGATGTCACCCTTTATGGATGTCACGTCTTTGGCCACAGTAGCTTAATACACAACTATCATGCTCTTGGAATGGTAGATGTGTTTGTAACGTGAGACATTCTCACTGGTGTGTGGCAGCTACACAGTGCATGCTGGTATATTCATACATACATGTGAGTAGTCCATATTGACATATAGGACACTTAACTGCAAACACTGTCATCCACTGGCACATGCAATTAGACCTGAAGAAGGACAGCAGAACATCATGACCAATATGCATTTACTGTTGCTACACAAGACACATACTGTTAACAGTATTATACACTTGTACTACATGGTATATCTGCTGCCTGTCAATAGTCCTCAACATTTGTAAACTACACATAGCATCCTAGTCTGTTCACCCTGTGCATAAGACCATATGAGCATGTCCCTGCACTGATGGTGTGGATGTCAAGGATGCAGCACAGGCATCATCATATGCACAGGGTGATAATGTTTGCCAGAGGCCTAAACTGCACTGTTGTTACACAAGGCACATACTGTTAACAGTATTGTACACCTGTACTACATGGTATATCTGCTGCCTGTCAACAGTCCTCAACATTTGTAAACTACACATATCATCCTAGTCTGTTCACCCTATGCATCAGACCATATGAGCATGTTCCTGTACTGATGGTGTGGATGTCAGGGATGCGGCACAGGCATCATCATATGCACAGGGTGTTAATGTTTGCCAGAGGCCTAGGCTGCACCATTGGATGACATCATGTGTGCAGGTTTGGGCCTTTGACCTAACTGGGCGTGTGTGGATGTTATGCATGTGTGTGTTGCGGTGCCGTACATATGTGTCCAGTGTGTGCACGTATGTATGCACACAGTTCTCCCATGTGTCTGGCCTACACAGGGATATTATTGACAACTGCAGTCTGTACAAGCGAGGTTTTACAGTTCACGGTGTCCAGCCATGGACATGTGACCTGTGCCTGCCAGGGGTTGCACAGGCACTACCAGACAGAAGTGCAGATTGGGTACTGTCTGATGTCACTTGCCACCGGGACCTTGTCCTTGTCGGGACCATCCCAAGCCACGTGTGCTGTGTCGTGGTGTGGACAGCACAACACCAGATGCACTTCTGCTACCGCTACTATGGGAGTGGGCATGTGAGGTAGCTTGTACATGTAGACCTGACACAGGTGATGTAGCAGGCCTACGTACATGTGCCCGATGCCTCACTCCTACCAGATGTTCCAACACAGACAGCTCATGCTTGTGGATTGTCATGCCACAGTCAAGGACCCCAACCATGTCACCCAACTGTCTATCCAAAGCATCAGCAATCTACTGTTGAGCATTTACCATTGCCTGGATGCTGTTGTTTAAAGAACAGACAGCAGCTATCTGTAGCCTCTGATCTTCTCTGTTGCACTGTTCAGCACATGCCTGTGCCTCCATTACAGCCTGAAACATGCATCTGGTGACACCAGCTGCTGTGCTCTATCATGCAGGAGCATGTTGGCCAGAGGTCCTCCTATGAGCAGCACTGGCCACGTGCCTGTGTGGGGTACCACCAGTAGTTTGGCTGACACCATGGTGTGCAGGCACACCTTCCATAGCCCCCACACTTTCCTGTTCCAAGCTACCACGCGCCAACTGTCCTTCATCTACGGCCACTGGTGATGGGGTATGTGCAGGTATGGAATCTATGTGCGGGGATGAGGTGGATATAGATGGAATGGCAACCAATGGCACAGTTTCAGCCCCTGACAACTCTGCCTGTGTCCTAATCATGCATTCATCATCACTGCTAGAGTCTGTGGGGACACTAACATCTGATGTACTGCAGGAGGGCAATGCACCTACATCACCTGTGAGGACAGACAAGACTGTACATTACAATCTATACAATATACACACACACACACACATGCATGTGATATGACAGAAGGCATGCAATATGCATGTGATACGGCAGACAGCATGCAGCACAGACAATAATAATGGTCGTTATCATACATCCGTAGGTTGCACACAACAGTATGCATGTGTCATAGCAGACGGCATGCAAATTACGCAATCATAGTAGTGGTTAGCATACATCCCTGTATTACATCATGTGGACTAGCACAGGTTAACAGTACACCTGCCTGATGTGTGGCATATGACCTTGATAATCACATGTAGTATGACATGTGATCTGCTGATGTGTGCAATGACATGCATACATGTTTAACACAATGGTGTCCTGTCAAATATACAGTGGGGCAATGGTGTACCAATTCAGTGTTGTCTGTCCGCCCTACAGATATACTGCAAATTTAGCTGATGTGCATGGCCATTGCAGAGACTCATGAGGTGTCTCTAGTGCTATACAGTGTGAGTTACAGACAGGGTTCATAGCCATGACTGTGTTCAGATACAATACATATATACTGTGGAATGTGACCCATGCCACTGAGGTGTATACATACTAAACCATGATGTGGAAGTTGTGACACAGGTCACTGATGGGTATACGGATGACACCCCTGCACATCTGCAACCATATTGCTGCAGCCTGGCAACTATGGCCAGACATGGCGAACACGTCAGTACACCATGTCCCACATGACATCAGCGTACCACACACACACTCACACAAGGTGCTAGTATGGCATTTATATCCAACACCAGCAACGGGAATGTACTGTATCTGTGGCCTGATGTGGATACTGTACAGGTGACTGCTGTCATGTTGCAACACCCTCAAGATGTTCAACACATCTTATGTGGTATATTAATGTTACACCTACACAAGATGTGCACAGGCCTCTAGGATGTCTAGTGTTCCACATCTACATTATGACTATTATACAAAGGCCATGGTTGAACCATGTGTAGCCATTGTACAACAGGGTGTACACACAAGCACAACACGTCTACTGTGTGTGTTACTCCATGTCTCTGGCCATTCTCCATGGCCATGTGTGTACATGTGTTGTCCAAATTATTGTGATGGGCATCTATTTCACATGTCTGTGTTGTCCCATATGACATATATGCTCCACTGACAACAGGGTTATGCAGATAAAGGGTGGTATGTGGGATATGTTTTCAGGTTAGGTAGGCAGTGCAGCAGCCAGGCCAATAGATGTCATGGACATGTCAAGATAGCACATCACATTGTGTGACATTCATAGCAGGGCTATGATCCACACTGGTGAAACCAGTGTGCTGGCCATACTTCAGCCCACTGTGTAGTACTGTTTGTATTCACCACATGTGTAGATCAGATCTGTTGTATGTCCCTAAAGTGAACAGCACCTCCACCATTGTATGCACAGCTGTCAAAACATCTGGCGATAAAGTTTGTGAGGATTCATGTTGGTGAGATGATGCACATATTGTTGCACATGGGTAGCCATTGTGATGCATTGCAGGTCCAACCTGCATATTGTGACAGGACCATACATTATGTGTACATGTTGTGAATGGCCACATGGTGATAGATTTGTGCATTACGGTTCCTGATAAATAACACTCTCACCTGCAATGGGCTACTGTCACAGTGGAACACCAGAGGTACCTAAATAGGAGTAACACAGCAGTATGAGCACAATCGACCCCTGTATAAAGACTACAGGGAGCAATGTGCATAACACATACACCAGTACATTAGACTATACTATGGTGTATGCACATGTGTGCATACACAGAGTAGCATACTATAGTATGCGGCATGTGTGTATACATGCCTTGCATATGATGTTACATTACATATTGTACAGTGACACATGCAACTATATGGAATATAGTTGTTATAGGTGCAGTACTGATTTACCAGGCAACTCCAGGCTCAGGGGTTGAGAGACATCCACCTCCACAATATTGACTAAGGCTTGTGGATGTGGTTCAGCAGGTGTCCCCAGGTTGGACAGTAGCTCCTCGGTACTTATGAGTGGGGGCTGGGTTGGTGGTCCACCACCTGTTGCACCTTGTTCCCTGGCGATTGCATTCACACGCTGTTTTGCCCATCTAATGAGGTCTGTACTCTGTCTGCGCACCTGCTGGTATGTGCGGTTGTGGCCACCCTTATTATTAACCCTCCTGCGAAGTTCCATCCACAGGGCATCCTGCTGCTGTGCATCCTGTGGCACATGGCTGAACAGGATATCGTGATTGTCAAATAGGTATGGGATGAGGTCCTCATCCTCCAAAAGGGGGAAGCCTTGCACGTGGCATACCTGGAAGACATAATGATGGAGACAGGTCACAGTAACTCACAGAGACATACAGAGCTACAGCTGAACATACATGTGCATCACATTAATTCAGTTTAAATAGTTGTATTTGCAAACCTACATGACACTGACATGTTTGTCACACACATGTAACACTCAATCTTCAGTGGATGTTATCACCATATATGTGTGTGTGTGTGTGTGTGTGTGTGTGTGTGTGTGTGTGTGTGTGTGTGTGTGTGTGTGTGTGTGTGTGTGAACTGATTTCATTGCTCATACTCCATGTGGTTGCTGTCTTGATGTGGGCATGTCTGTTTGCCTTTACTTGTGTTCTTACCTATCAGCACATGGCTGGATGTGTCCACATTAATGCAGTCGACTTTGATGCAGTGTATATGTCACATATAAGGACTTACACTGCCTTAACAGACATGACCTGTGACCCTGCAGACATACTCACATAAGGTTTTACATCTATGTGTTCTGCCATATACATCTACATGACACTGTACAGTGATTAAACGTCCTGCCATGTATTACCTGTGTTGCACATGTGATACACATGGGACACTGGCTAGCCAGATGGTATTTGCAGGGATGGATATCAACTATAGCATGTACAGTCAAAGTCAACTGGTGGGCTACATGCCATGGGCCATGTATGAATCTAGTATGAAAGGTTACCTGGCAGTAGTTGACAGGCGGGTCTGTGGGGCCAGGTGGAGCAGTGCCACATTACTGATCCACAGGGTTAATGATACATATACCATGCGTTACCATGTGGTAATCATGCCACATCTGAGAGGGAGTGACGTGCAGCTTTGACAGACAGGAATGCATAGTATGGCAGGACTATGTCAAATGTATGGGACAACGATCTGTCCAGCATGTGGTAGGTGAATGTCCATGAAGTATGTGTTCGAGATCAGGATGAGTACATGTAGCATGTCCAACATCACTGGGTTGGACATGGATTTATTCAGGGTGTGCATCATGCTACATACTGGAGATGGGGAATGAGAAGGCTGGTGTAGGCCATCTGCACATGGCCAATACCCCTTAAAGGAAATATGTGATCTGATATGGGTCACTTGAGTGTTCTGTATGGCTGGACAATGATTTCTATATTCATGAATGGCACCCTATCATTATTAGGGTTGCCACATATGACTACCTAACAGGTGTGGTGATGTAGCTATCACATGAAAGACAACTGCCCAGCTGCATCCCTTACACACAAGTGTCCATTACGTTGACCGCTGCCTAGGTGGTAGTTCATGGGTACAGGGTTATTAACATAGGGGTGACAATGCGAGTCAGCTATTGCTCCTAGGTCATAGTCATTCACATACTTCAATAGGCAGATGCCTTCTGTTTGTCTGTGAGGTATGGACTACAATGAGGGGGAATAAAATTCATTAATCCTGACATACTGTAGCTGCCACTGGTGTGATGATCACGTATTATTCAGATACCTCCTGTAGAGTTGGTTCTGCCAGCAGTCCTGTAGCAAAACACTCCATTGACATAGGAATGTACATCTAGTATACCGAGTGCAGGTGGTACACAGTATGGTTGATGATGTCCTATGACCTGGCAAGGTTATGATATGCAGTGTGACATCAACCATACTGTCATCTACATCTGTACTGCTGACATCACTTAAGTGATCAAGGTTCATGGCCTTCCAGACCAGACTCAGCAGGGTAGTAGTGCAGTACTTCCCATTATCAGTGGTGTCTCTACTTTGGTTGGGTTGTGATACCTGCTAGTGTGCACCATTCAGTTTGTACACAACCTGACATGGAGCTATGTTTTACATGATGTGTATGTGGAGAGCATCTTATTTTGCCATATGTGTATGATACAACCAGTGATGTGGGCAGGTCCCATGCAGACTGAGTCCAGCTTGTACTTGCATAGTTGTGGGTACAGGGGCCCTGTGGTGTACATGGATATATGCTTCTGTACCTGTTGGGGGGATGGGGCCATGTATTTATATTATCCAATACCCTATCTGGATTGCTTGTTCATGCTAAGCACTTGTTCTGGACTTGTAAACACTACGTAAGCTAATAATTACTATAGCACTCAATCTTCCTCATTACCTACAGGTAAGGGTGAACAGGTTTTGTACATACTTTTTTCACTTGTGTAGAGTAATGTAGCTCTTGTACTCACTTTCCTCACTTATCTAGGTAAATGTAGTTCTATATTCAGGCATGTCCAAGAGTCAACTGCCAGTGTTCTCACCTGTCTATCTGATGAATCCAGACATCTTGAGGCAATGTACACATTGCCTCATGTACAAAGAGAAGCCTCTCCGCCTACCACCCAACACTACAATCTGTGAGTGATTCACTCATCTAGCCAAACTGGAGGTAAAGGTCTCTCCAACCAAGCCTGACCCTGACTGCCATGTGGAGAAGGTACACAGTCGCACAACACCACACTCATCACATAAGTCTGACTGAATCTACCTCACCATTAACTGGGAAAACTACTTGTGTACCAACACATTAGCTCAACGGTTTCTGGAATCCATAAATACTAATGTCCTGACTCAACATATCCACACACCCACCAGGGACAACAATATCCTAGACCTAATCATTACCAGCATGAGTGACTGGTGATCCACACATGAAGCCAACTTCTTGTTGGTCCGATCAGACCATGTGCTGAACACCATTGATATCCACATCCCTCACCTACCCGCCATTAAGGGAACCACAGTATAATATGTCTACAAGGCCAACTACATGCTTTTTAAGACAGACGTGGTGGACGTCATGACACCCATGCAGATGGACAGTACTGTTACAACTGCTGAATCCTACACAGATGCATTCTATAAGCACTTACAGAAGTGCATGGCTTGTGCTATCCCAAACAGAACCAGGACGCTATACTCCTAATTAACTAAACCAATCTGGTGGTTCCCTGCCATAAACGTATTGTACTACAGGAGGAAGACACTGTTGCAAATGAGAGTACAATACCATGCATGGGGTGATCCCTGGCCAGCCTCTGTAAGAAGGTGAGATCCCTTATAAGATCCTCCAAAGCTAGCTATGAAAACTATAACACAACTAATACCAACAACAACCACAAAGCATTCTATAGCTATGTCACATATCTCGATGTCAAAAACCAGATCTGCTCTGAGTTGCAGCACGAAGGCATGAACATTACAGAAACAATTGATATTGGCAACATCCTGGCAGATCCCTCTCAAAGCTGCACATTCTAAAGGCAATATCACAGCATCTATGGGACCGGACAAAATCCCAGGCTGCGTTTTACACGAACATCAGATCGTGCTGTCTTCTCACCTATGCACCATGTTCAATAATAGCCTCACATTGGGCATAGTGCCCGCTGAATGGCGCACAGCAACAGTTATCCCACTTCACAAAGGTGGCTCCACAACGGACCACGGGACCTATTTCCCTATAGGTCTGATAGCCTGGTCTACAAGGCTATGGTGCACATCATGGATCACTGTCACAGAGACATTGGGTACCTCCCAACCTTTGACCCCTCCCTGTTTGACATTGTTAAGGCCAGACCATGCCTCCTAAACTTGGTGGACTTCTTAGAGACAGTTACCAAGGCATTAGATGAGGGTAAGGAGGTCCACAAAGCCTACCTAAATTTCTCATAGGCTTTCAACACCATTCCTCCTTCTAGTATTATCAACATACCCATCCACCTGAACATTAACCCCTGCGTCATGTGATGGTTTGCAAAGTGACTCACGGACAGAACCCACACAGTGGGAGTTGCATACCCTAGGTCTGACTGTATACCAGTTACAACTGGTGTCCCCCAGGGCTCAGTCCTAGGACCCCTCATGTTCGGTATAAATGTCTCTGACATACAGACAAGCACAGGAGGGATTTGGCTGAAAAGGTTTGCAGATGACTGCAAACTAGGGGACATAATTGTTTCCCCAGCTGTTACAGACACCCTCTGGAAGGGTCGCACTGAGACGGATACCTGGTGTTAATATCATGGCATCAAGCTGAATGCCTAAAAGTGCATAGTCATCCCCTTTGGATATAACTAATTACCCATGGACTGCCACATAAGTGCTAGCCCCCTACATACAGAAAAGGTAATACAGGCTCCGGGAACCCCAGTAGATAGCAATCTCTCCTTCAATACCCATAATGACAAGGTGGTTAGAAAATCCTTCTACATGGCCCCCCTAATCTCTAATGGGTTCGCATCCAGATCAGAGGGGCCATTGTGACTACACATGTCATATTAGACCCATTAAAGGATACAACACCCCATTTGGGCTATACCTTACAAGAGAACTGCAACAGCTTGGAAGACCACACCAGTACCACACCAGGAGGATTACTGACCTCAAACAGATGACTTATGCAGCCGAACCTATGAAACTCCAGTTGTACTCAGTTGCATACCACATATTCACAGGTGATCTCTGCTTGACATACAAGGCCCATGTCCAACCCTGTATTGCTGGATATGCTCCACCTAAACAGAAGCCCCTGAGAGCCACATGCTCTAGGGATATACACCTAACCACAACAATGAGTAGGACGTGCTGGACAGATAGATTCCTGACCCGGACACTCCTTATGCTTTGGAACATGATTCCAATGTACATTAGGCTGGGCTCCTCAAGAGCACTCTTCAAGGGAAACCTTGACGTGTGGATGGGAGACAGACATGTACCCCGGGGATAACTGCAGTGACTCTGCTGGACAGAGGCACAAGGAATTATTGGCTCTGCCATTCAGAGGCACAGGAAACCAACCTATGGGGGTGGCGAATGCCAACCCACGCTAGCTAGGCTTACAGATACCCTTGGTAAGACAGCCTAGTACCAACCTTTGCACATATTACATGTCTTATGAGCATGGATAGTTAAATAGCTCTTCCATTTTACTTTGCTATCATGCTGATAATGTATCGGCTCACTAAAAGACATATGTATCCTGTTATTGTGTATTGTAAATGCCAATTGACATAACTAATGTTTGCCTAACATTACAGTAATGCTATGTAGCCTGTAATACATATCTGCCTACAATACTGTACATTACACAGTTATTGGCACAATATCCCACAATGCAAATCATACTTGCACAGTGGCCCAACTTTCCACATGTTATTCTCTGTAATACACCCATACATATGGCTACAGTGACAATATATCAATATATACTGTCCCCTGTTATAGCACATACTTGTTGGACCAGCCCTGCTATTGACATTGGCTGGTGAGGAGTATTTCTATTCAAAGCCCTTATATAGCATCCCTTGTTGTGTATGCGGTGTTTGCCTTGTGACCTACAGCAGTACATACAAATACTACAAGCGTTACTATGCTCAACAATACATCACTACAAGATAACTGTTTCCACTATATGGATTGCGTGCACTTTAAATACTACAGAATAGTACTACATACACAGACATACTGACTGTTCTACATACCTTATTAGTAACCCGAGGTGTCGTTAACTGTTGATTCAATCCTTTTCGGTTTGTGTTTCAATGTTCTTTGTAACTTTCCGCTGGTATATATGGATGGTTTGAATGTGTGATGACACATCCTTTTCTAGTTTCATATCAGTAACATGTGGTATCCTGTTCACCAATTGTTGTTCCAAAGTAGTTCATTGGATGCACATCAGCTGTGCAACTACTCCATTAGCCAATACCATGGCAACTGTGGTGTATAAGTGAGTACTCCTTTTGGGCGTTGTCCGTTTGCCTTACTTTCAAGGGAGATGGCCTAGATGTGTTTTTGAGATATATTTCAACAGCTATATGGAGACACACAGAGATATATTAGCTTCATGATTCCTGTGGACTGTGTGTAATGGCTAGATGATTTAGTTCTTCATGTGAGTACAGCTGTTATATTTCGGAACAGTGCTACTTATGCAGAGTTTGTTTGTGCCTGATACTTCTGCAGATGTTTAAGTCTGGCAAGGATGTTTGGCCAGCTCAAGGCCGTATGACTATGCATGAACTGTTATGTGGTGTACAGTGTACTCACCAGACATTCTTGATTTGGTGTACAAGTGTAGCATACTGTGCTGTTACTCACTAATTGCTAACACATCCCTGTGTCCGCACAACCCTCTGTAATGAGATTAGTGCAAACAGACCCTATTACATCAGCAGCTGTTCCATTGTATAACAGCAGCTATTTCACAAAGGGCCATGTTAGTGTGTCTTTGACAAGGTATGTTAAGGCTTCTGCAGATGTCATACAGTTTGTGAATTATTTGTGATGTTATTACAGTTTGTATTGTAATATGTTTGGGTGTGGGGATGATGTTGGTGGATGTGCTTAGCAGATGCAGGTGTGTAGGAACGGCTTTTATACATAATCACTATGTGCATGAGGGTTCCTTCCCTATTTGAACACCTATCCTTTTGTGGACTAATACAATGGTAATTGCAGGCTGATTCATTAAGGCACTGTTATGTGGTTCCTGTATAGTATTCAGGTGATAGTCCTTGAATCCCTTCGGTAATATATCTGAATGTAATAACGTGTTGCTACATGATAGCTGTGTATATATGTCATAGATATTTGCAGTCATTATAGTTGTGTTGGTGACTGACCCTCTTTGGCTAGGGTTGCCACCTTTTCATATGGCCATAGTGGGACCTTTTCGGGACACACATCTGATTTTACAGGCCGACACAAACCCACGGTCAGTACAAGGGATAGAACTTTCCTTTCTTGCCTAATTATAAGCTTATTCTTGCAGCAGTTTAGTTGCTTATCCTGTTTCCTGTAACATGTAGGTATTTTAGATACAGAAATAACTATTGTATGCAACTATTACAGTACATATGGGACATAATTATGTCCTACAATCCCAGGACATTTGCCACGTTTAATATATTTGGTCAGGACACAACCACCCAAAGAGGGAGTGTCCCTCGCAAAGTGGGACAGGTGGTAACACTATCATTGGCTCATGTCCAGAGCACATATTTGTAATTGTATATAGGCATATACTCTCCATATCCTTTGTTCATAAAGGTTGGTAGTGGCGGAATGTGTGATTGCTATGGTCTATGTTATACACATATATGAACACTTCAACTACTGTATATGGGAGACCTACAGAATCCCAAAACCACAGTGTTCCGATGCACACAGTACCAGGATCAGACTCCCATACCCCACATTACTGACATTGACAGTAACTCGCGAAGGTAACACAAACATGGAACACACACATGCACACACAGACACACTGCTACCCAGCACATCCAAACAAACCATCCTACACTACGTATGAGCAGGTGGCCAAGCCCCCCTACACCCCCCATGTAGGTGTCTGCGCCACCCACACCACCCCCTACTTTAATATTCTACATCCTAGGTCGTGCAAACAGACACACAAAGCTAACCCACAACCACACATTACAGTCCCCCAAGAACACACACCACACAAAGAACACGCACTTACACACACTACAGCCCTAAGAAACACATGTACACACAATAACATACACGAACCGCAACACAAGAAGCACTGACTAACTGTCCATTAACATTGTGAGATTACATCTCATGCATCTGGTGTTTCGGTACTGTGTTCTTTCAGACCTTAAGCCTCTGGATTACGCGTGTCGGTATGTAAAGCAGTCGGTATGTGGTAGGTATCCCCTTTATATGTACCTCCATGGTTATGTAGATGTTGTTAACCTATCTATATATCTACATATATATGTATATCCCCATATATTGACATATCTATCTCTCTCTCCCTCTCTCTCTCTCTATATATATATATATATATATATATATATATATATATATATATATATATATATATATGTATGTATATATATATATATATATATATATATATATATATATATATATATATATATATATATATATATAAAACATACACCTTTCATTGGGTACATGCCGGTTTGTCCTATTTCAACACATTCCTACCTCTCAGAGCAGGCACTGGTAGTGCAAGGGTGATTAGCGCACATTTCAGCGATTGTGTGTTCCACATGTTTATTAGTCTGTGGAGAATTACCTATATATGCAAGCTGTGTTTAAGGTTTACTATATAACATGTACACATCTGTGAAGATTCCTGTCAGGGATACTCCCCATTATTTGGAACTACATCCCTGATTACATTATACAAAACCCCTCACTGACACTCTGGGGAATCCTTGCAGAGTGGGTTGTGAACATTAGCTACACCCCAGGGATTCCGCAAGTGGCTCTGCTCCACAGATGGACAGTTAGTTGATCGATGGGGTGGCAACAGCAGACATGTTTTGCCTATGCTTATGAGTGGCCTCGGCGGTTGGGCATGTACCTACCTATGTATCTATGAACCTGTACATACAGTATGGACACATGCTGATAGCTTAATGTACTGTTCAGGTATTGACTTACCTTGTGCCAATGGCGGTTGTGTGTACAATAGTTGAGGGCTACCTATGTAAGATGCACACAGTAGACCACCTATACATGACAATTTACAGGTGGTCGTGTGTGTGTGCCATCCATGTTTGCTGTGTGTGCAGGTGGAGAAGGGAGTCAGTCCATGAGTACCTACACTTTCAGTGTGTGTGCTATACGTTCCCTCTTTGCCAAGGCATGGGCATACTGGGCACACCTCCGTCTGCCTTCTGGGGCTAGCACAGGGTGTTCATGGTCTGAGTCCCCCTGTGCCTGTGGGTCCTTTGGCAATGGTGGTGGGCTGTGAGGGCCTTCACCATTCTGTCCCTGCTGCAGCTGTTTCCACAGGATCATATTGTGTAGCATGGCATATACTATGAAGATGTTGGCACACGTTCCTGGAGAGTACTGCGAGGCTCCACCAGATATGTCCAAGCAATGGAACCATGATTTCAGCATCCCAAACATGCACTCTATGATGATTCTGGTTTCTGCGTGTGCCTCATTATGGTGTTCTTGCGTGGCTGTGTGTGCATTACTGATGGGAGTAATCATCCACGGTTCCAGTGCATAGCAAGCATCCCCCACCAGGTGGCCATATGGGATGTCCCCCCTGGCAAATACCTGATACAGCTGTGAGGCATGCCAGATGTGGGAGTTGTGATAGCTTCCAGGGCTGCCAGCGCACACATCCATGATAATGCCCTGGGCATTGCACTCTACCTGGCAGTTGATGGAGGGGAATCCCTTGTGGTTCATGTAGTGCCTACCCTGCTCACTGGGTGGTGACTTGATGTGTATGTATGTGCAGTCTATTGCACCCAGTACTTCCAGGTAATCTGCCACATGGTGAAAGAGACGCATATTGCTGGCCAACTCCTCCTGCATTTGGGGGAAGTATATGTGCTCATTTGCATGTGGTAACATGGCATCCAGGAACTGGTGGAGTACCTTGGATGCTGATGCCTGTTGGCCTTTGGAAGGTACCTGTGGCTAGTATTCTCAAGCTTACACATACCTTCATGTCCACTGGGATGGGTTCCCCTCTGTTACTTCTGGCTCTGAGGCATGGCCAGCACAGCTCAACAAGTGCTATATGATATCCCTGTCCACCCTGTAATGCTCTACTGTCTCCAGATCATGTAGCCCCTGGTAGGTTACCCTGGGTCTGAACACTCGTCTCCTCCTCCGGTGCCTGAGATGGTTGTCAGCATCATCCTCAACACCACCATCAGTCTCCAACACATGCTGGTGAATTAAAGCTATGGCAGCCCCAAACATATACATATTAAAAGTTCCCCGTCTGTATACACCAATGGTGCAGAGTGTCTGGGAATACACAAGTGTGTGTGTGTGGGGGGGGGGGGGGGCTTTCACACCTTATACTATTGTGCAATGGATGATTCTGGTGTAATTGGGTGTGCTTGTGCTATTCCAGCTGCAGGGTATCTTAATTATTGGTTTTACAGCAGGTATTGCTATTGTGGGGCCTTTGGTGTTGACTTACGCTTGTCTGTCATGATTCATCTATTGCCCTTTACTTCTGTTTTCAACCCGATTCACCTCCCATTGTCAGACATGCATCCAGCTGCCGCCTTTCTTGTTTTGTGCTTCCACAGCCCAGGATTGTGTTAGGAAATGTGTTATGTAGCTGATATACTGCAAGTTTGCTTTGTTCTTCTGTGACAGTTCTCTTTTCTTTGCTGTAAGGCACCTCACCTTTCCTGTTCTGCAGGTAGCTGCTAGCAGCCTTGTTAGCTGTTATCTATGGCCCACTGTGTGTTTCCAGGTGTTATTTTCTCATTTGTACTCCAATTACCATGCTGCAGCATTTCCTTATTGTCTTCCCATATCCTTCCTGTTTCAGCTGTGGTGCGCACCAAGCACAACCGTTTACTGGGTTTTGTGCGTGTTTTCATCCACGTTCACATGAACTTTCAGTTACCCTGTGTGCTCTCAGCTAAGCAAAGCTATGGCTACTTTCACACCCCTATCCTGTGGCTTTGCTTTGCAACACACAACACGGATTAGCAATGATCCAATGTGCTTACAGCTACGGTGGCGTGCCCCTCTCTTGATGTCATGTTTACCTCCAGGCCACTCCTCAGTGGTGTAATGCTACACTGTATGGTACATCCTTACGCTGGCGGGGCATTTGTGATTCAGTATTACTTGACTCATTTGCATGGCATTGACTGCTAATTCCTAGTTACCACATGGAACACTGTCACACACCCTTAGCAACCCTTGCTCCATGGTTATGGGGATATCATGAATTGCATTACATTACAGTTTTATGACATCTAAATATATTTTCCTTGTGATCCCGTTTGCGCACAGATGCACTGCGGCTTTATTTTGCGTTGGTGTGGCCATGACATTAAACATTATTTTTTATATGTTGTGCATGTTGTCTTATGCCATTGGCTATATATTTAGCCATTGGCATATATTAACATTATAATACGTAAGTTTGGTCTGCAAAATGTAAACCATTTTTTTTTTTTTGGTTTACATTTCTACATGCTTACACTATGCCTGCACAACTTCATGAATCGCTAAATACCTTCATCTGCATGCTACACTGCTGCGCATGGGGTAATTAGCATACATGCGCCAGGAGCTGTGTAGCTCTGGCGTACGCTGGTAGTGCATGTGGAAACAGCTCTTACCTGAATCGCTCGACAGCCATATCTGGCACTAGATCACTGACGCTACTCAGGCACATGGCGCAAGCTTAATGAATCCTGGGCCAGGTGTCGTTATCGCACTATAGCAGCACTTAACTGATTTGCCTTTTTCTGTATATCAGGGTATAATCACCACTTTCCTTGCACTACATAAAATTGTGCACAATACACTCACAAGGCTTTTCTGTCACACCTTTGCTGCACAACTTCTTTTTACAATCACTCCACAAATAAAATTCTACAAACTACTTTCTCATATATTTTTTTTTTTTAGTTGTATTTCAGTAACACAGAAAGATGCAGTGAGTTAAAACTGAATGTAATGTAAACTAAGCAAGTCATGCAACAGCTAAGCAGCATACAACCCCTTATGCCCCATAGTTGTGTGACTGCTTAAAAAGGATGTAAAAAGTTAATTGTATAAAAAGATTAATTCCTTGAAGAAAGATATGCTTAGATTAACTTCAAACTAGAATGAAGTTCTGATCCCAAGAGCAAAGCTTGAGAGATCAACCCTAGCCATTTGGGAGTAAATTATGTCATAAGCAGTCCTCTAGGGCATTATTCCTATAGTGTGACAGGTCTTTGGCTTAGCACATCAGCTAAAGTTCCTCCTTTAACTTCAATAATTCAGTAGAGAGCTTCTTGCTGTTCTGAAGCTAAATGTTTTTCTATTTTTACTGCTGTTATCACTGACTCATTCAAAAGGCCTTAAATATATTGTAGTGATACTAGGAAGTTCAGCAGCTTACAGATTGACTACTGACAGACTGAACCATTAAAAGATAGAAAGGTACTGGATAACTTTATTCCATCACACATATACTTCATGTGCAAGTTCATAGTTTTTATGATTTGTTCAGTCAGTTTTGCAAAACATTTACACTTTATTCGTTATGTGACTGTACAGATTAAAATTGCCTTTTGTAGTCATATGAACTCAGCAAAAATAATAAATAAATAAAAGTGAATAAATGATCAAAATATAGTTTACATATTGCTTTTTAATTTTTGTTACTATTTCATAAGATATTGCATCAAAGATCCTACAATGAGTTAATCTGACAGTTATCTTTTATGCTTAGTTATATAGGGTTCTCCTACTCATATGGCAAACTCAGAGCAAAATCATCTATTTTTATACTGAACATGTTATTTTTTTAGTTTCTAAAAATAGTATTTTTGACTTAGGTATTTTGCACTTTGACATTACATTACTATATAACCTCACCATGAATACTGCATTTTTATTGTTTAAATTTTCTTTGACACACTGTTGAAGATGTCCATACAGACAGAGGAATATAATGGTTTAGTGATAAGATATCTGTATACAACTGCTATCTGTTTAGAATTTTGCATATTCTTCATGTGTCTCCATGTGTTCTGTCTGGGTGCCCTTCTTTTCTCTTACCTCAATAATGTATTCTGAAAGACTGGCTGCACAGAAGTGTTCACACTCCTGTACACACACACATACACAGACGTACACATGTGTGCATGTGTTTGTCTATATATATATATATATATATATATATATATATATATATATATATGGGAACACTTCACATAATCGAATTATTAAAATCTCGATTTGCATATGGTCGAGACCATATGATCGAGATTTTAATAAATCGAATGTGTGTAGTGTTCCGAAATAACACTTTACTTACCTGAATACATTACGTGCACACAGAGGCAAGTATTGTTGCATGCCTTGTGTGTACGTAATGTATTTTTGTTTCGTGGTGTTGGCAGGAAGTAAAGAAATCTCCCGTTTTGCGCTTCCGCATACAGCGCAAGACAGGAGATTTCCCATCTCCCCACTGTAGCACGATCTTGGAGTTGGTATATTTAAGTAGGGGGGGTGTGGGGGGCACAGCCCCCACATAGGGGTGCAGCGGGGCGAAGCCCCCCTGCAAAAGCGAAGCTTGTGTTTTTTTTTTGTTTTAATGGTTTCCCTTTAGAAGTTCGAGTTTCCGAAACTCCCACATGGATAGGGTCTACTGCAATTGCTCACACACCATTAGCTTGCAACACTCTTCCTTGCTGACACTCATTCATATTGGCATGTGTCCTAACTCCCACCACTCTGATTCCTGTGCCCTAGCAATAAGTTAGCTATCCTTCCTTGAACCCAGACCCTAACCCTAATTCTGAGTAGGGTTACCACCTGTATCACTTTACGAGGGACAGTCCCTCTTTGGGCAGTTGTGTCCTGCAAAAATATTGTAAGAATGGCAACTGTCCTGAAATATTAGGGCACAATTATTTCCTATATTTTATGTAATAGTTGCATAAAACAGTTATTCTGTATCTGAAACACCTAGATGTTATAAGAAACAGAATAAACAACTAAAATGCTATAAGAATAAGCTTTTACTCAGGCAAAAAAGTGAAGTTCTGTCCCTTGTACTGGCCATGGGTATGTTTTGGCCTGCAAAATCTGATGTTTGTACCACAATTGTCCCACTTTGGCCATCTGAAAAGGTGGAAACCCTAATTCTGAGCCAACTCCTGATGGCTCCCTATCCCAAACTCTCAGCCAACTCCTGATAGCTCCCTGACCCTCACTCTGAGACAACTCCGGATGGCTCCCTAACCCTAATTCTGAGCCAACTCCTGATAGCTCCCTGGCCCACACTCTGAGCCAACTCCTGATGGCTCCCTAACACTAACTCTGAGTCAACTCCTGATAGCTCCCTGACTCTCACTCTGAGCCATCTGCTGATGGCTCCTTAACACTAACTCTGAGCCATCTCCTAATCATTTCCTGACACTAACTCTGAGACAACTATTGATCGTTCCCTAACACTAACTCTTAACCAACTCCCAATTGCTCCCTAAATCAAAATCATCCCCCTCCCTAAACCAAAAGCCCCCCTCACCATTTCACTTCCCCACTTATATGTTCTGTGATGACACAAAGTCAAATGGAGGCAAGTGCAAACAACAACTCACCACGAAAAAGCACCAGTGGAGGAAATAAAGCTCAAGTCTTTACTTTTTGTCTTCAGTTTAATGATATTCGAACACACGACAAGTCACTCCAGCACCACAAAATCCAATGACACGAAACTCAAGGCACATAAACGCTATGTCTACACACTTGCGTTTTCGTTTGCTACACTTCCTCGGAACTTGTTAGAAAGTGAATGGCAAAAATTTGGTGAAATTTCTGACTTGAGTTGCCTGTTTAAATATCCTCTAAAATGTACATATAGGAAAGGGAAAAGCCTCAAAAATTTTTTTGAGGATAAATCAAAAAGCGACAGAGCGAGGAAGGGGAGAGTAGGCACGTTTAAATGTGGCAGTTGTTCCCAATGCTCATATGTTTATGCCAAGGATATGATTTACATTAGTAGTAGAGACATATTGATTCAAAGCAGTCATTATGCAAACTGCCAGACCAGTGGAATAGTTTATTTGAGTTTGTGTAGAAAATGTGACGCATTTTACCTTGGTAAATCAGAAAGAAAACTAAGAAATAGAATATATGAGCACAACTATGACATTAAGACCAACTGCATTAATAATGCCTGTGTGGAGGCGACATTCTCTTTCTTTGTTTTAGAGGTTGTAACTAAAGATATAAGAGGTGGACCGTGGGAGGAAACAATTGAGTATAAAGAGTTATTATGGCAACTACATTTAGAGGCCAACAAGCCACCCGGACTGAATAATACTGTGTCATTGGCCCCAGTTTTAAAAATGAGGGCAGCGAAATTATAAGTGAAATAAGGGATGGGTTCATTTTAGTATTTGAAGTGGTTGTAATTTAGTAGATTTGTCTGTTTAGGCTACATAATTTTCATTAGGTGGGTTAGGATGGTTTGTGAAAAGTATAATATAATAGATTCAAATAACTGAATGTTTTTTGATGCATTTACAAGATAAATTGTCTTTTTTCACTTCTAGATGGTGCTATCATTCAACATTTTTAATGATTTTTGTAATGGAATTTAAAAGTATGTGTTTTTTATGTATTGATTTTTTTAACATATAAAGAAGGTAGTAAAAATTAATAAATTGTTATTTAAAGGATTTCATTTTAACATAAGAATTTTTAATGAAAGTAGGATATGTATTTGTGAGTGTTTTTAAAAGTTGTTTTTGACAGGAACTGATGTAATGGTGATTAAATCAATTAATTTAGTTAGGATTTCAAGCTTAATTAATTAAATTAGTTAATGAGTGAGTATATATAAAGCAATGTACCTTTGTACTATTTATTCACATCCGAGGAAGTATACCAAACGAAAACGCAAGTGTGTAGACATAGCGTTTATGTGCCTTGAGTTTCGTGTCATTGGATTTTGTGGTGCTGGAGTGACTTGTCGTGTGTTCGAATATCATTAAACTGAAGATAAAAAGTAAAGACTTGAGCTTTATTTCCTCCACTGGTGCTTTTTCGTGGGATGTTCTGTGATGACACCTTGATGGTGTCTGATTTCTGTGGCAGCTGCGGCCCTGAAAACTTGTTCAAGCAGCTGTTTGACCTGTTGGGCAGATGGGGAAACAGCTGCAAGAGCCTATGGCTCCAAGATCCTATATTATGAGCAGCTGGGGCTCAGGCAGCTTTAAATATATATATATATATATATATATATATATATATATATATATATATATATATATATCCGTGTGTGTGTGTGTGTGTGTGTGTGTGTGTGTGTGTGTGTGTGTGTGTGTGTGTGTGTGTATAAAACATGCACACACACACACACACACACACACACACACACACACACGAGTATATATATATATATATATATATATATATATATATATATATATATATATATATATGTGTGTGTGTCTGTGTCTGTGTGTGTGTGTGTGTGTGTGTGTGTGTGTGTGTGTGTGTGTGTGTTGTACTGCCCTTGTGAAAAAGGGTGCGTCTGAAAGGGGTGAAAGAAGAACCATTTCATTTAGCTAATTGACAAATTGATTACGCTATGCTACTTAACAAAACAGTAACAGAAAAAAACATTAATTCATTCTCAAACTAACCACTAAATCTCATTCTAGGTTAAGGGTGACTTTGCATCTATCACACTATTCAATGAACAAAAGGCAGAAAAAGAACTGGAATGAATTTGCTTATATAAATAATTGTCCACTTTACAATCACTTTATGTTAAGATACATGTACAAAGATGCAATTCTATTAACACAGCTGTCCACAGTTTTTACTTCTGTAAACAATAAATAAATTTGCTGGGTACTACATGTGCTCACATGCTAATAGGTCATGACTCACTTATTTGCTGCTACTTGCTCTAATTGGAAAGTGTCCTAACTCCCCTAGCCTGACCCTAGTGAATTACCTAACCCTCCCACCTTATCTATATGGAAAATTATTACAGAATCTGATATATTTTTTACTTTGTCAAATTTATCTGAAGATCTAAATTTTGCTTTCTCTTTTGGAAACCTATTTCAAGTTAATGATTTAGAACCATGTCACATGAACAGACAGATGCTTGAGCTTTCATAGAAAATAAGGATTTGATGCAACCCTTCCTTTTTCATGTAAGCAAGATAAATTAGACATTGTCAGAAGTAGAAGTTAAAGTGGAGATACTACTAGTTTAAGCCAGGCCAATAAATAAGTAAGCAAAAGATTGACAAATTGCTAGTCAATACCAAAAGATTGCCAAAGTCCAGTAATCACGGCCACACAGGTAGGAACTGCACTCTCTAAAGCTAAGAATACAGCATCCGTGGGACCAGATGACATCCCAGGCTGTGTACTACATGAACTACAAAATGAACTGGCACCTCAAGTAAGTGTCATGTTTAATCTTAGCCTCACCTCAGGCTTTATGCCCACTGAGTGGCGCACAGCTACAGTTTTCCCAATCCATAAGGGGGGGATCCACCTTGAATCCCAGGATCTACTGTCCCATCAGTCTGAAGAACCTAATCTGCAAGGGCAACATGACACTTAGTTGAGGTGCCAGTACTGGACTTTGGCAATCTTTTGGTATTGACTAGCAATTTTCCAGTATTGAGATGGGCCATTTAGGAGGTGAGAGGGGGATGAAGTTGGCACTGAATTGATCTGCCAGGATATTGGCAATATCCTTGGGATCAGTATATTTAATGCCATTCTGTTTTAGTTCAGAGAAGATCTGAGCATTGCCATTTAGATTCCTGACATAGTTATAGAATGCCTTGTGTTTCTCTTTGGAATCTTTGGCAATTTTATTTTCGTAACTAGCTTTGGAGGATTTTATGAGGGATCTCAGTTTCTTACTGAAGCAGGTAAGTGAGTTTTTTGCATCCTGGGATTTTCCTCTTTTCTGCAGCAGTTTCTTCCTTTTGTTGTAAAGTTTGTTTATGGCAGGGGATCACCAGATTAGCTTCCTTTTTTTGGAGGAGAGCATCTTGGTTCTATTTGGGATGGCACGATTCATGCATGAGTGGATGTGCTCGTACAGTGCCTTAGTGTAGGATTCAGCAGTTGAACTTTCAGTTCTTGTCTGCATGGGTGTCATGAAGTTTGTCACTTCTGACTTGAGTAGCATGAAGTTGGCTTTGGAGAAGTTTTTTATGGAGGTTTCCTTACTGGGGGTTGGGGGTGGGATGTGGATGTTAAGGGTGATTAGCTTATGGTCAAACCTGACTAACGAGCAGGTGACCATAGGTGTGGAGCATCGATTTCCCATGTTGGTAATGACCAGGTCTAGGATATTGGAGGCCCTGGTGGGACTATGGATTAGTTGATCCAGGGCGCTGGAATTTATGAATTCCAAGAACCGTTGGGCAAAGGTGTTGGTACATGAGTAGTTTTCCCAGTTAATGGCAGGGTAGTTAAAATCACCCAGTATTAGGGTGTTTGGTTCTATCTTAATATTTTCCAGTATGTTTAGAAAGGTGTAGTGAGAATCTTGGGGCATGGTGGGGGATCTGTAGCAAGCTACAATTTGGATTGCAGTCTTACCTAGTGTTAATTGCACCTGGAGAATTTCAGACGCATTGTGTTGGGTGACTAGCCTGGTGGTGTCAGTATCCTTGGTGAATATGAACACTCCTCCACCTTTAGTGTTTCAGTCCTGGTTTGGTGGCCGAAAAGTGTGGTAAGAGTTGTAGGCTGGTATTGCAGGGGTGCTCTCTGGAGCCTTGAACCATGTGTGTGTTTCTCTGAGAGAGTGCATGTGTGTCTTCGTTGACACCTGATTTTGTGGACATTCACACTTACTATACTTCCTTTACCCCTCCTTTAGCACTGTTGCTGATGTCACCTTCAAAGATGCCTTTAGACAGCTCTCCAATATGTAAGCTCCATGGCATGTTTAATAACTGTGTGACACTGTAATAGCAATACATAGTCTAGTAGGGGTTTGAAACTCAGTACTGGTAAGTGTGTGAGCCCTGTGTGGGTGTTGGGGTGATTGTGTAATGACAGGATCCATTGCAGTGTGGGTTTTGCTACATCATTATATTGAAGACCTATATTTCCCAATGTCCACATTACAAGGCCAACTGTTTTCAAACACCATAGAGGTTGTTGTAGGCAATCCTCAGCTATTAATGTGTACAGCCATGTGCAATTACTATGTGACAGTATGGATTAGTAAACAATGTAGGCAACCGTTATAATACCCAGATACCACTCTCCACCCACGGATCATACACAAACATGCTTGGCTCTTTCTCTCTTAATCCTTTCCTTTCTTACTTTGTCTCTGTCTCTCTTTCTCTCTCTCTCTCTCTCTCTCCCTCTCTGGTGGATGTGGAAAAGTACATCTGTTTTGCATAAGCAGCAGCTTCAGTTTTGTAAGTAATGTTTATGATTAGCCGATGGCCTGTGCAGGAACTGCAGTCCCCCACTTGCTAATTGCATGTAGAGCAGCTGTGGTGTCATTCCTATAGCCAACTGCCTGGAAACACACTCCTATAACTAAGCACTTAATGTGGGTGTTGGCCCTTGTCCTTCACTGAGAGCAGGACTTCATGTGGGTGTCTGACAAACAGCATCACAGAAGGTAGTTGGAAATACCTCTTATAACATACACTGTGGAGACAGGCCAACAAACAGGAGGGGAATGTTCCAGACATGGGCACAGAATGTAAATATTGCTGTTCTACATTTGAAGTAATGTTGGTTTAACAGGGTTTGTGGGGATATGGCTGTTCTAGATTATTTAAAGTCTGGCATGACAGTGTTATGTGGTTGAGGAAACTTACACCTGTAGGGCTATCTGCAGACTAGCCAGAGTTTGGAGTCTTACATGTGGTGTGTTACTCACACATTTTGTAACTTTAGAAATGCAGTCAGTGATAATTGCAGTCAGTACATGGTGACATCCATGTGAGTTACTGACTTCATATCCCTCAGAAGAGATATGTCACAACAAACCCTGTTACACCAGGAATTTTCTGTTTATCACAGCAATATGTCAATATTGGCCATGTGTTTGTGCCTCTGTCCCCCAAATCTGTCACCCTTTGTTCATATGTCATGCAGTAAGAGGTGCATATGTGCACTATATCATTATTCATTGACATCATACCTGATAACAAGCCAGTGAGATATCAGATTGTAAGACATGTTATGTATCGTAGGCCTTATATTTGAGGACAAAACCTGGACATTCTGTTGTAGTCTGTACAGTAGTGAGGTCTGTGTACTTATGGTGATTGTTGACAGTGTGTCAGTATTGTGTAGCAGTGTATTGTGAATATGTTACTTGGCCTGTGTACAGACTATGGTAGATGTCAGTGCTCTTGGTCCTGTTCTATCTGATGTTGCATGCTGCTCCAGTTTCTGATACTCTGCCAGCGGATATGTTTTTAGGGCCAGACTGAGACGTCCCAGACCACAGTCAGGCATCAGACTACACTGTGTGCTGGGCCAGTATATGTAGGGTTAGTGTGTGAGTGGCAAATATGAGGATGGTTTTGTTCACACAGTCTGTACTATTAATTAGGCTTACCATAATGTGACTGTGACTGTGTTGAGATTGCTTGTGGGTATGCATTTTCACACTGGTGTCTTTTACTCCATGCTGTTACATACCTGTAGTGCTTGCTATATTTGCAAGTACATGTGTATTCCCCCATAGGAAAGTTGGGTCAGTGTTTTGGCAGTCTGCCTGTAGCTTACACAGTGCATTGTGACATGCCTAGCAGCTCAGTGTATTTACCTAGTGTGCTGTTATGTCCAGATATTTGTCAGATGTAATGTTGCCTGGCCACCATATGTGTTGTGTATTTCTGAAAAAGGAGTGGGATACTGTGAAGATGAATGTCAGTAACTAGTGGGAAGTATGTGGGTTTGGGACCTCTGCTCCTCCGGTTAATATGTGTTAGGACAGACAGGAGGGTGTTTAATGCATCAACTGTGTGAGCTTATCTATTCCAGTATTTGTCTGAATTCCCGTTTTCATGGCTGTAAACATCCTCTTTGTCAGGCTTGGTCCACACGTTTTGCGTATACCTCTGGGCTGAACAGATTGTGTCAGACTGTCCATGTTTATTGGTCATATCTCTGCTGTATTCCACAGGATCATTACTGTGATTTGTGTGGTGCTTCGCTATGATGATCTTATGATGTCTGTCAGAAACTGATGGCATACATGTCAGTATCAGAAATGACTTCCTACACAACATGTCTGTCGACACAGCCCCTGTTACTGCAGCAACATTCTATATATCAATATATAAATATATATACGAATCTTCTTTTTTGGCTGTTCCCATTAGGGGTCACCACAGCAAATCATCTGTTTCCATTTCATCCTGTCCTCTGCATCTTGCTCTGTCATACCTACCACCTGCATGTCCTCTCTCACCACATCCATAAACCTTATCTTAGGCCTTCTTCTTTTCCTCTTACCTGGCAGTTTCATCGTTAGCATCCTTTTCCCAATATACCCAGCATCCCTCCTCAGCACATGTCCAAACCAACCCAATCACGCCTCTCTGGCTTTGTTTTTAAACCATCCAACCTGGGTTGACCCTCTAATATATGTATTCCTAATCCTGTCAACCCTCATCACACCCTGTGCAAATCTTAACATCTTTAACTCTGCCACATCCAGCTCTGTCTCCTGTCTTTTTGTCAGTGCCACTTTCTCTTATGGTGCTGGGGTATGAATCTACTACATGTTATGGGTAAATGTTATATAGCTGGTCTCACTACCCTCTTGTAGACCGTCCCTTTCACTCTTACTGGTAATCATCTGTACAAAATCACTCCTGACACTCTTCTCCACCCACTCCACCCTGCCTGTACTCTCTTCTTCACCTCTCTTCCACACTTGCCCTTACTCGGAACTCTTGATCCCAAGTATTTAAACTCATCCACCTTCACCAACTCTACTCCCTGCATCCTCACCATTCTTCTATCCTCCCTCTCATTCACACACATATATTCTGTCTTAATCCTACTAACCTTCATTCCTCTCCTCTGTAAAGCATATCTCCACCGCTCCAGGTTCTCCTCAACCTGTTCCCTACTCTTACTACACATCACAATGTCATCTGCAAACATCATAGTCTATGGGGACTCCTGTCTGATCTCATCTGTCAACCTGTCCATCACCACTGCAAATAAGAAAGGTTTCAGAGCTGATCATTGATGTAATCCCACATCTACCTTAAAAGCATCTGTCACTCCCACTGCGGATCTCACTGCTGTCACACTACCCTTGTACATATCCTGTACCACTCTTACATACTTTTCTGCCACTCCCAACTTCCTCATATAATACCAGAGTTCCTCTCTAGGCACCCTGTCATATGCTTTCTCTAAGTCCACAAAGACACAATGCAACTCCTTCTGACCTTCTCTGTACTTTTCCATCAACACTCTCAGAGCAAACATCTCATCTGTAGTGCTCATTCCTGGCATGAAACCATACTGCTGACCACTAATCATCACCTCCCTTCTTAACCTAACTTCTACTACTCTTTCCCATAATTTCATGCTTTGACTGATCAGGTTCATCCCTCTGTAGTTACTACAGCTCAGCACATCCCCCTTATTCTTAAAACTTGGTACCAAAACACTTCTTCTCCACTCCTCAGTCATCCTCTCACTTTCCAAGATTTCATTAAACAATCTGGCTATAAATTCCACTGCCATTTCTCCTAAACACCTCATAGCTTCCACAGGTATGTCATCTGGACCAACAGCCTTTCCATTCTTCATCCTATTCATAGCTATACTTACTTCCCCCTTGCTAATCCATTGCACTTCTTGATTCACTATCCCTACATCATCCAACCTTCTCTCTGTCTCATTCTCTTCATTCATCAGCCCCTCAAAGTACTCTTTCCATCTGTTCAACACACTCTCCTATATATATATATATATATATATATATATATATATATATATATATATATATATATATATATATATATATATATATCATCATCTTCTTCTTTCGGCTGTTCCCGTTAGGGGTCGCCACAGTGGATCATCTGTTTCCATTTCTTCCTGTCCTCTGCATCTTGCTGTGTCACACCAACCACCTGCATGTCCTGTCTCACTACATCCATAAACTTTATCTTAGGCCTTCCTCTTTTCCTGTTACCTGGTAGCGTCATCTTTAGCATCTTTTTCCCAATATACTCAGCATCCCTCCTCAGCACATGTCCAAACCAATGTAATATTGCCTCTCTGGCTTTGTCTCCAAACCTTCCAACCTGGGCTGACCCTCTAATATACTCATTCCTAATCCTGTCCACCCTCGTCACGCAAATCTTAACATCTTTAACTCTGCCACATCCAAGTCTAACTCCTGTCTTTTTGTCAATGCCACTGTCTCCAACCCATATAACATAGCTGGTCACACTACCCTCTTGTAGACCTTCCCTTTCACTCTTACTGGTACTCGTCTGCCACAAATCACTCCTGACACTCTTCTCCACCCACTCCATCCATCCTGTACTCTCTTCTTCACCTCTCTTCCACACTCACCATTGCTCTGAACTATTGATCCCAAGTATTTAAAATCATCCACCTTCGCCACCTCTACTCCTTGCATCCTCACCATTCCTCTCATTCACACACATATATTCACACACACACACACACACACACACACACACACACACACACACATATATATATATATATATATATATATATGTGTGTGTATATATATATATATATATATATATATATATATATATGTGTGTGTGTGTGTGTGTGTGTGTATATATATATATATATATATATATATATATATATATATATATCCATATCCTTATGGGTAAACATGAGTGTTGTATATACCTTCCCAGATGTATCCCAACATATTTATCTGATATGTGTATATTTAAATATAAAAACATGACTGATTGAACACTATTTTCACTTACAAGTACTAAACAATTGCAGTAGGCAAAGCAGTTGTTCACTACTAATCAGTATGTGTAATGAATGATATATTTGAAAAAACAACAGCTATCTTCACAGCTCTGGTGGCTTTGTGGTTAACTGTCGTGACTATAGTATACAGGGTTCTGAGTTCAAGACCTGCAAGGGTTGTTTATTTTGTTGCTAGGCAGAACAAGAACTGTTGAATACAGAGTGATTAAGGCAGTTTTGAGCAGCGTTAAGTGGGTTTGCGTGGGTTTGTGAGACGGTAAGCACAGGTAACATATGGTTAAACGAATAAGCGCTTACACCGTGTAGGCTTTGTTTACCAGTGCAGAAATTAGCATTTACATTTAAGCAATGCTTACACCTGCTAAGCATAGCTCATCCCTGGTAACCAGTGATCACTTTCCACTCAGATAAAAAGCAGGGTAATGACACCTTTAATAACAGTATTTAATTCCATGTACATAACATGCATCTATGTGTTGTCATTACAGTAGGAAGGGGTGTGAGTATACTGTATGGGACACCTGAGTATACATATCTAGTACAACAATCTTTTCTCTTTGTATGTGTTTCATACATGGGTAGTATCCCAGGTTATATGTAGTCACATTTGCATGTATTGTATCATTACATTACTACTTTTAACAGTGCTTTTCCAAGTAGGTGTAGATTGCAGATTGTAGTACTGGAACCATACACCCCTGCATGCAAAGTTTGACTCTGAGTACTGACTATCATGTTCTTGGTGTGTGAGCTGTATGTTATTAAGTATCTGCTACTGGATATTGATCTGATATGTGGATATTAACTGTAGACTACTATGTGTTTAGGACATGTCGCTGAGGACTGCTGTTATGTAGTAATGGCATACTTACCAGTGTCAGATATCTATCTGTCTAAACATTCATCCTAATGCATAACCTGTTATCTGTCTGATTTCTGGCTGTCCTCTGTACAGATGTGCAGATGTCAGGTATCCATCTTGGCTGCTTACAGGCAATCTATAATTGAATGACACTGACATGTCTGCCCAGCTGTGTTATGAATGCCACAGCGAAGAAATCCCACCCTGTATGCACCACATGCCATGGATACCTCAACCAGGCTACCACAATCAACAGAAAATGTTTGTGTACAGGTCTCTAACCCAGACACTGGCCATGTTATGTAATATATGTTGCATACATGTCAATTGTAGCACCTCACTGGCCCTCTGCAAGAGAAAACCAAATGACTGGACATTGAATTTAACTGTCACCCTGGGGATCACTCAAGTGGCATTGGTTGATAGATGGCCTGCTGACAAATGTCAGGTGGCATGATACCAGTGTACCCACATGCCTTACTCTTTTCATCTTCCCATGGACATTAGCCTGGTACAGACCTAGGAACACCTGCATGTATGGACCCCAGTACTGACAAATGTGTCAGTGTGCATTACTGAGAATAACAATGTCTGTGTGTTTGTAAACTTCTAGATGACAATACCACGAGGGCCTTCTCACCCACTACACCCCCCGTTGCCATACTTAGAAATGGCTGCTGCTGTAATTGACATTAACTGTACGTTGCTACACCCTTCACCATATGGGCTACCTGGAGCTTGCAGTACCAGCATAACACTGTTCTACAAATGGGTAGATAAGCGTGGGTTACTCTCTGAGTCCTGGCAAGTGTGTGTATGTGTGCGAGTGTGTATATTTATAGGAGACAGCATTCTGAGGCCACATTCTCCAAATACAACAAACTTTGCCATACATTATAAGGGATAGTGATGTCACTGCCATTAGGAGAACCATGAAAACTCTCAGCCTACTATCCCTGTGGCATGTGCAATAAATGCATATCCCTGTACTAGCACTTATTAGATAGACAAGGGGTTGTGTTGCAGTCCTGATCAATGTGTGATTGTGGGTATGTCAGAGAATTGTCATGGGTTTCAGTGAGTACAATATCCAATGTGGGATGTGGGTGCTGGGTATACTGTCTTTACACCATGGTACCCCCAGTACATGCCCAAGGTCCACTGTATAAAGAACGCTGTCACCATCAACCATACAGGTAACTGATTACACTATCCAGCCCAATATTGCATGTGCTGTGTGCAAATTCTCTGTAACAGAATGGACTCATTGACAAAGTAGTTAGCACTGCTAAACCCAGGTCTGTTAGATGTGTCTATGACTGTTATGTGTTTGTCAATGTGTATATGACAGTATGTCATATTATGTATTGTTCATTAACACCCAGTACATCCTCCATTACTATACTGTATAAGGCTTGGAGATGTCTTCACTTAACAAGAAACTCGGGACACACCTCATCCTAAAAGCTCTGTGGTGTGTGCAATTAAGGCCAAACACATTAGTAGCAATAAGTACCTAGGTAGGGGTTCTAATCTCAGTGTTGCCAAGTAAGTGTGTGTGTGTATATGTGAAGGGACCTACTTCACTTTGCAGAAAATACATGTTCCAGGAGATCATTTATTCGAGAACTAACTGGTAAAAGGTAATATTTCAAAAGAATCATCTTGTGTAAATTAATTCCATCCAAAACTAGTAGTAGATGTGTAAATGCCTTCTTCCCTACTGTACAGATGTACAGTGATAATGAAGTTGGTATATATAGTTGGGTGTGGTTGTTGTGGACAAAACCATCCACATTGGGAACATTGTTGTGCGTATCTCCCCACTTAGTCTGCTGTTATACTGTACAGTTTATGTTAACAGGTTAAGTAGTTGTTAATCACACTATGTGTGGTTCTACACCACCCCACACCCTCCAATGTGGGGGGATGTGCCACCCACACCAGCACACCTATGTCTACCAACTCCAGGATTGCAATACATTGGGGAAGAGAACATATACCCTGCCAGTACCATCGTCAATGACATTAAACTAGCAGAATGATTATTTACTGATGTGATGATTTGCCTATTTGGTGTTGGTGGAATTACATAGGCCAAAATGAGTTCACTGCAAAATTAAGTACATCCATGTGTACAGTATTCTCTGTGTATTGCATCAATTCCAAAGCCTCTGTGTGTGTGTGTGTGTGTGTGTGTGTGTGTGTGTGTGTGTGTGTGTGTGTGTGTGTGTGTGTGTGTGCATGTGTGTGTGTGTGTGTGTGTGTGTGTGTGTGTGTGTGTGTGTGTGTGTGTGTGTGTGTGTTATTCACAAACATTTGGTGTGTGCCACCCAGTACACTTACCATTGTCCACTGTAGAAGAGCTGCTGACATCAGCCACCATGCACTCACCTGTATACACACCTCAGACCGATCAGCCATGTGGCACATACAGTAACTGTTATACAGACCTGTTACTAGTGTTCAGCTGTACCCAGGATATGACACTGTCAATGTGTCACCACAGTGCCATTTCCCTTGTAGGAAAGGACAGCAGACCAACATCCTGCTGACACATGGACACCTACAACACAAACTGAATACATTATGGAGACTACAATCAGTCAGTGTTAATAACAGCTATAATGCATCATGGCTGGACAACAACACACCCTGACATGTAAGCAGTAAACATTCCAGCTGAAAACATGTTAAACAGCATTACATTGCTAAACCTTAGTACATTCATGCTGTGCATCAGAACCTTATTAGCATGTCCCAGCATCAATGGTATGGATGACAGGGATGTGGCACAGGTATCATCATATGCACAGGATGTGTTGTAGCTTTGACAGAGACCTAGGCTGAGCCATTTGCTTGACATCATGGGTGTGTGTGTTAGGGGGTTCTTTATAAAATGGGCTGTGCAGATATGGTGTGTGTAGGTATGGAGGTGCCATAGCTGTGTTGGTGATGTGTGTGTGTATGTATACACACAGTTCTGCTATGTGGCTGTCCTATACAGGGGTTTGTTGGACAGCTGCAGACCATACATGGCAGGATGTACAGTTCACCGTGTCTGGCCACAAACAGAGGAACTGTGCCTACCAGGGGTTCCACAGGCACTACCAGGTAGAAGACCAGATACGTTACTCTCTCCTGATGATGACAGTTGTCCACTGGATCCACGTCCCTGTTGGGACTAGCCAGGACCAGGAGCATGTGGTCTGCTGTGTTGTGGTGTGGACAGCACCCCCCCTGCTGTGCTGGTGCTGGTACTGCCACCACGGGAGCAGCTGTGACTTGTTGCACATCCACATAGACCTCCACCCGTTGTTGCTGCTGACCTACATCCATGTCGCTGATGCCCTACTCCCACCATATGCTCTAACTCAGACACCACACAGTCAAGGATTCCCACCATCTCACCCAACCATCTCTCCAAGACCTCTGCAAAATAACAGTGGGCGCCTGCAAGATCACGGATGTTGTCAAGTACAGCAGAATGAGTAGCCCTCTGGAGCCTCAGACTCTGTCTGGTGTAATGTTCCATATGTGCCCATGCCTCCACGATGGCCTGAAGCATGCATCTGGTGACACCTACTGTGGCACTTCTGCCAGGAGCATGATGGCCAGCAGCCCTTCTATGAGCACTCCTGTTCATCTACCTGTGTGGTACCCCGCTGGTCATCTGGCTATGGCTGCTGTGTACAGATACACTTGCCATTGTCTCCACACTTTCCTTTGTCATGCCACCACCCACCAACTGTCCCTCATCTATGCCACTGGTGATGGGGTATGAATGGGCATTGAGACTGTGTGCTGGGATGGAGTGGATAAAAGTGGGATGTCAACTGATGGCACAGCTTCAGCCCCTGACAAATCTTCCTGAGCCTCACTATACCTATCATTATTGTCAGAGTCTGTATGGACACTAACATCAGTTTGTCTGCAGGAGGGACCCTGACCCACCTCGCCACCTGTGAGGGGAAAATAAAACATGTAATTTAAGACCTGTACATTATTGCTTACCTCTACACACACTCACACACACACATACCCACACACACACACACACACACACACACACACACACACACACACACACACACACACACACACACACACACACACACACACACACACACACACACACACACACACACTTACAGGTGAGGTGGCACAAAGATATTACACAGACCTCTCATTACCCAACAGTTAACATGCATGACATATGGCACTCAACAGCATGCACTGCAGCTATACTCAATCCTTGTTACCAACATTATAAATCTCTGTGATGCATGAGTTGTGTTAGTAGGTGATGCCCCTTCCCCTGGAACACATTGCATCCATGTACACAGTATTGCTGTGCACCTGAACAGCACCCTTGCATGTACTGCGCACCATACCTCATGAGTGTGCACTCCATTGTTAAATGTGCATATGTGCGGCAGTTTTCTCTATTGCTCACAGCCCCTATGTGTTTGTCTGACACATACCTGGAATGATATGAGGATTGATGTCAATAGTTAATGCCTAACATCTGATTTGCAGATCTCATCATCAGCAGTGCATGTATGAGCAATAAAATCTGATTATACTGACAACCTTCAAAGCTTAATGTAGATAAGAGGAGTGTACACACTCTTGCTGACATGCCAGCGTCTTCCATGGTATGGAATGGGGCCACAATACTGCTATGTTAACATTACACACACCTGATATGTGACATATGACCTGTGCAATCAAATGCAGTATCAATCACACCCTTGCTGACATGCCAGCATCTTCCATGGTATGGAATGGGGCCACAATACTGCTATGTTAACATTACACACACCTGATATGTGACATATGACCTGTGCAATCAAATGCAGTATCAAACAAATGTGTTAGTTGTGCAAATGCTGAATGAGATGCATACAATATGTGGGTTGCATAAGTGTGCACACCCTTAACACAATGGTTTGTTGCAGCACCTGTTAAGTGAACTACAGCAGTCACTATTCCTGGAAGGGGTATACTAGCATGACCCATCTTCACTTTCCATTATTTGGTCACTCCACCCTACAAATGTCCCCCAACTCTGCTAGATTGCAAGCTCAGCTCATGTGCACAACCTTTGGAGGTCACACAGTGCCTTCACTATTGCTGTGGAGTCAGGGTTATGTCTGGCACAATTCATGACCTTGATTGTGTTCAGATGCAGGCATTCTTAGTGAGCTTTGGATGTATGCTTCAGTTCACTGCTGTGTTCCAGGATGACACCCCATCCACATCAGCTTTATTACAGGTGCCTGGTAACTATGGGCCACACATGAGTGTTATTTTGCAGTGTTCCAAATTTAGAATGCCATGTCTGCCTGCCTAGTTCCTGCTAATGAACAGCAAACCTTAAGGTGTACGCTGGCACCAGCAAGGTAAAAATGGCGGTGGTGAACCTGAGTTGGAGTGAGATGTTGCTTGTGCACCACATGTATATTTAGTAACACTGTCTGTAGGTTTCAGCCTTGATTTCAGTACACCATTATACATTGCAACATATGCCTTTGGGAGACTTGATGCTACCTGTAGAGAGCCCTGGATGATGTTTCATGTGGAACAACTCTTCCATCTGACTACCATAACCCATAGGCCACATTTATGCAGATTCCAGGTGATTGTCAACACAGGTACTGCACAGGCAGCACTTGCTAGACATTTCTGCAACTCCCTCAGTATTGCTGCATGCTTCTGGGCACCCTCCATGGCCCGTTTGCAACATGTGTTGTCATCTGTCTTGGATGGGCATCTGTTTATTTTCTACATTAATGTTGTCCCATACTTCATACACACATACATGACTGTCTGCACTGTTTTCCATGGTATATGCAATGGTGAGGTAAGGCTACTTCCCCTACTCCTGAGTGCTACCTTTCGGATATGGGATTCATTCCATGGTTTGTAAGATGTGTGCAAGCCACCGCTGCTTGTTTGCAGGTGAGTGGGCAAATGTCATGGACATACTTCTTGGACAGCAGACCATTATTTGGTGTGACACTGAGGCCCTGTACTTGATGGAAGGTGTGTACTCAAGAAGAGTGAATGCTGTCAGTACCTCAAAAGCTGCTTCCACAATATGTTATTTGGAGTGTGTGCACACATATGCCTCCAGTGTTTGTTAAGGTATGTATTTCCCTATTTGTTGTCCTAACATAGGATTCCATATTACACATTCATTGCTCATCTTAGGATCACATTGCAGGTTATAAAAGGTGTGGAATGTGGTACTGTGATTTGTCATTGTTTAGATCAGGAACAGTTGCCATTGTAATAGTGGTGTATACACTGTTGCAACCACTGTATAAGAGTAATGTTTCAGACATGTCCCTACTGTAGGCCATTTGTCCCACCATTATGTTAATCTCTGTCCACACATCTTGGACTGACAGGTTGTTAGGTATACTGCAGGACTCTTACATACCCTTTAGATATGCCACCATGGTGACCACTGTTATGCAGTGCAGTTAACAGCAACAATAAGCAAAAATGTGCAGTGTGTATTATGGGTAGGTGTGTTAAATGTGTGCATGGCAAATACCATGGCCATAACATGGCTGGTGTATTGGCAAACCTGAACAAAACAACTCCATACTCACCAGCTACAGGTTGCTGCTCCAGTTGTATAAAAGAGGGACCTACATAGTTGTGTGAGAGATGTAATGTTAGTAGCCACACCTGTGGCATTGGTACAGGGTAGGAGCAGCATTTCAGTACATCAACAGTACAAACCCACAATACTAGAGATTATGCCATCTGTTCATTACTACACTGAAGCAACAGACTATGTTATCTGACATATGCATGTAGATACTTTACAGATGAAGATGGATAAGCAACAGTGGTCTACTAATATGCCCTGGAGCCTTATCTGCATGCTCCTCATCCATTGTGTGGGTGGCACCCACCTCCACAATGATATCTTCAGGTTCCTGGCTTGTCTGATGGGCAGGTGCCCCAAGGCTGGCAAGGAGGTCCTCAGCATGTGTCAGTAGGGACTGAATGGCATGACCTCCACCTGTGGCTAACTGGTCCCTCCTAACTGCATCAGCAAGCTGACGGGTGTGGTGGATCAGACAGGTGCACCGATGCCACTCCTGCTCATAACTGCGGTTATGCAGGCTGACATAATTTACCCTGTGGATGAGCTCATTCCACAGGGTGGTCCTCTCCTGCAGATCGTGGGCCCTGCGGCCAAATAGGATGCAATGATGTAGTATGATGAAGTTTATAATGACATCATTTTCCTGGGGTGTATATGCAGGGAGCCATTCCTGGGACATTGTACTTGGAAGACATAAATAGGAAAAAAGGTCAGAGGACCTCATACTGCAAAGATATAAAAGTTATTAATTGACATCTTTCTCCACCCCCACCATATCTGCAACAATAATCTAAACACACAAATCAGTAGGTATGTTTACACCAAACCTATTGTTGAGACATGTGCCCTATTGTTCAACAAATATTGAAATGTGTTTCTATTCATGTTCCATGTTGAAACATTATAATTGGTGGCCTGCTGCTATCAATGTAACCTGCATGCCATTGTAATGGCCACTGTGGTTCCATATATGCATGTGTTCTGTTGGCTACGCAACTGTTCCAAATCTGGTATTTTGGGTTAATGGGAATATCTATGCATGCTGTTAGAACTAATTCTGGATTGGGTTGACTATTACTAGCCTACATATGTTCTAAAACTGCATCACCATAACATGTTTGGGAAGGCTGTTCCCAGTGGACCTACCTCTCCCACCTCATCTGGCCATGGCACCAGGCCCCAGCAATGTGGGACCCACTTTGGGACCTTCTCGTCCGTTGGTCCTGTACCACCTTTGGGGGGAACTGTCTCAGGGGATGGGGGTCGTCCCCCCTGGGAGCGGGAATGGACAGGATCCTGTCACTTGAAGTCAGGTCTGGGGTCTGGTGTGTAGGGAGCTCCACAGATAATTAGGAGATCTGCTATGCCAGCTTGAGGGCCACATGGTGCAATTAGAGGGTCAGCCTGCCCCTCCTGCTCAGCCTCCAACACAGCCACCTTTGGGGCCGTGAAGGTGCAATGGTGACTGCCCATGGGTGGGGACCTCAGTCCCACTGTTTCCATTTGGGGACTAATGGACTTCTGATTTCCAAACACCCCTCACTATCCAAGGTGTTTACCCCCCCCCCACATGTGTCATATACTGCCCCTGTTTGCTGTCTTGTCTGTCTTGTCTGTCTTCTGACCCAAACTACCTCCCCAAATATACCTACTATCCTTCCCCAACATCCCACTCTCACCTTAAAAAAGGGCAATCTGTTCCCAAAAAGAATTTCTACCCATACATAACTGTCCATTTCACACACACTTACAACTGATTAATAGTGCCTTAATCACTCTGTATCCAACAACCCTTGTTCTGTCCAGCAACACAGTAATCAGCCATTGCAAGTCTTGAACCCAGGACACCATAGCCAAAGCAATTTACCACTAAACCATCTGAGCTGTAGAGATGTGTGATGCTTTCTCAAGCATGTCATGCAGCACAGTCATTCAACAGAAGAGAAAATTTTATACACATGTATATATATAAACTTCACTATTAAAACTCTGAACTGTATACATCATAAAACTAGTATATTAAAGTTGAAAATAAACCAAGAATAAGGAGATCTGGACACTGAACAGATATCTGAGCTTTCATTCTTTAATGATAATAGAACTTCATTAGAATATCAGGAATTAGTTAGAAGACAGTGGGGATAAGTCCTTGAAACATCTTGAATTAAATGGGTTTATCTCCCCGGATGAATTTATTTTTATGTCAGTACACCAACCCAGTCTGGGTCGATTGTTTGGTATCTCTAAGATCCATAAAAATCAATCTCATCCACCATTCAGGCATATTATATCTAACAAAAAAACCACGACAGAGAAAATTGCACATTACCTGGATATTGTTCTTAACCCCATTGTGCAAACTACACCTTACTATTTACGTGACTCATGGGCATTTTTAGATGAATTACATCATATAATGACCAAATTATGTGGTTGCATCTTTGTTACACTCGATGTAGAAGCCCTTTATACAAATATACCACATAAAATACGCATGGAATTGTTTCAAGACTTTTTAGAAAAATACATCACCTTCTCTATTAACAAAATACATTCCCTTTGCACATTTGTTAATATTGTATTAAATGATAACTTATTTTTCTTCAATGATAGAATGTACAAACAAATCAAGGGTGTGGCCATGGGGTCCAAGGTGGCCCCAGCCTTTGCTAATATTGTACTTAGCTCCTGGTAAAAATGATAATTTATCTCTAGTACCTGACTTTAAACATGTTGTCATTTATAAGCATCATACCTCTCAACCTGGAAACATCAAAAATCAGGACAAGGCCCTTGAAAAATAGGTACAAATCTGTACACTGATTAACATCTAATTTGCATATATAATTACGTAACCCCACCCACTCCAATGGAATTGTGGGATACCAAATTTCAAACGCAAATTGAAGAACAGACAACCAAAATATGGCACCAGAGTCCCCGTGCAGCCATTCCAATGTCCCATTACCTGGCTATTTTGCCCCATTTACCATAAACACTAATGTGTGCATACTGCTTTACTTCTACAATTGATTACTTGGATTTTATTTTTACAGCAGAACAATGCACAAACACTAATAGACATCTGGTAAAAGCAATACTGTCTCAAAATGAAAACAGACTTGGCATTAAAACTTGTCTGCCCTTGAAACTCACATTCATTGAAACAGCATTGAAACCCACACCACACCCAAAGAAAATGCATCTGGCCAGTGGTGGATAAAGACTACCTTTGGGCTGTTTTCAAATCATTGGCCACTTGCACACAAAACAAAAAACATACATGTGTTCTTTTCTTTGATACACCTTCCTGACTTTATTAAATTATATTCCTTGTATAATACAGCACACTTGTTAGACAGAGTGCATTTTAAATTTATTGTTTGAAGTGAACATTTTCCAGCAGACTGTACTGTAGGCAATGAAACAAAATGCATGAACCAATAATGACAAAACTGCCCAATTCAAAACATTTCCATCATAAAGTCTACTTCCATACCCACACTATAAATAGAATGACAGCAGTTTAAGCCATAGGTATCTTGCACAGCTTCCAACACTTATTTTCAATTTAATTGTATTTTTTTTGGGGGGGGGCACATTTTAAACATTGCTTGCATAATTTTGTAAAGTTGCTAGAATAAAATGTTGTGTTACCACCATGCATTTCACTAGTCAGTCTTGAACCCAGGACTCTATGCACTACAGTCAGAGCAACATACCACGATGCTAACTCAGCAGGTTCATGAAAAATAGGAAGACTGAAACTTGCTGGCTATCATTTAGTGAATTTCATTTCTCACCACAGCTCTCAACCTCTTAGCACAAAAACCTGGACAAACAAAGCCAATAATGGGGGAATACAAATTCAGTTCTCACTTCAGCTCTCAACTCTTAGCACAAAAAAATCTGGGGGAATACAAATTCAGTTCTCACTATAGCTCTCAACTGTTAGCAGAAACAACCTGGGTAAAGCTCACAAGTGGTGGATAGGGACTTTAGGCTCTTTTTACCCTGTACTCAGGGTACAGGGTTTGAGCCTGAGTACCTCTTGCCACCAGGTGTATTGAATGTGGGGCATTTTCTCACACACACACACCTTTCCTGCTCATACTCTGCAGTAAATAAATGAAATACAGTCCCGCTCATACTAAGCAGTACACACACACACCACTTTCCTGCTTAGATAAATTAAATACAGTTTCCATGCTTGCATTAGGTTTGTTTAAATAAATGAAATAATTTCCTGCTCGTACTCTGCAGTACACACACACACCACGTTCCTGCTTAGATAAATTAAATACAGTTTCCGTGCTTGCATAAGGTTCGTTTAAATAAATGAAATAGTTTCCTGCTCATACTCTGCAGTAAACACACACCACTTTCCTGCTTAGATAAATTAAATACAGTTTCCATGCTTGCATCAGGTTCAATTAAATAAATGAAATAGTTTCCTGCTCATACTCTGCAGTACACACACACCACTTTCCTGCTTAGATAAATTAAATACAGTTTCCATGCTTGCATCAGGTTCGTTTAAAAAAATGAAATATGCTCGTACTCTGCAGTACACACACACCACTTTCCTGCTTAGATAAATTAAATACAGTTTCCATGCTTGTATCAGGTTCATTTAAATAAATGAAATAGTTTCCTGCTCATACTCTGCAGTACACACACCACTTTCCTGCTTAGATAAATGAAATACAGTTTCCATGCTTCCATCAGGTTCATTTAAATAAATGAAATAGCTTCCTGCTCGTACTCTGCAGTACACACACATCACTTTCCTGCTTAGTTACATTAAATACAGTTGCCATGCTTGCATCAGGTTCATTTAAATAAATGAAATAGCTACCTGCTCGTACTCTGCAGTAAATAAATGAAATACAGTCCTGCTCGTACTCTGCAGTACACACACACACCACTTTCCTGCTTAAATGAATGAAATACAGTTACCACGCTTGCATCAGGTCCAACACAGACTACCTGAAAGCTCAAAGCTCTGAATTTCTCATCATCCTTTCCCCGCTCATTGCAGCAATAAATAAATGTAGTGCAGTAATGTAGTCCTGTCCCATTCGCAAAATAAATGCATCAGCAATGTAAATATAACAGACCTGCTCGCCATCGCACACGACTCCAGCATTAATAAATGCAGACACAGTAGTCTCGTTCCTGCTTTCAAAATAAATAAGTGTAGTCCACTTTCCAAACTTGCATCAGCAATGTAATAGTCCATTCGCTCACAGATGGAATGGATTATGGAAGACATAAATACATGCAGTCCAACAGCTGAAAGTCCAGCAAGCACACGCAAATGCACCACTTTCTGGTTCCCGCTTGCAGATTTAATTCAACAGCCGGAAGTTCTTCCTGGGAGCTCTGAGCTCAGTTCCGACAGGCTGATGGAGGTGATGTCATTGCACACGTGATGACATCAGCTCAAATAGTGGGAGAAAAAATTTTTTAAATAAAAGCTGGGGAAAAGACGGAAACCAAGGGGTGCCACTCAGGAATCGTGACACCCCATTATTTGGACCCCAAAACTCGGTAAAATATGAGTAATTCGGGACAGTTGAGAGGTATGATAAGCATTATATTGATGACATCATTTTTGCTTGGAGCGGAGACCTCACAAGTCTGAATTAATTCAGCTCTCACATGCAAGATAGTTTACACTTTTTAAAGTTAGTTATTATGGGATGCGGTAAATCTATTTCTTTCCTTGATACCAAGATTGACATATTACTGAATGGTGAAATTTCCTCCACTATTTTCAAGAAAGATACATATAAGAAGAACTTCTTGGACTTTACTAGTATGCATCCCTACGTCATGAAGAAAAATCTTGTTATGGGACAGTTTACACATATATCTAGATTGACTAGCAATGACTCTGAATTTATGAAACAAGCTACTCTACTTAAGCATATGTTTTATGCTAGAGACTACCCTTTTAAACTTGTTAATAGCATTTTAATGAAGTTTTAGCTAATAGATGCACAAGATTTGTCCCCATTTTACTTTTTGTTTTCCAATCACACTCCAATTCTAACTCTAATGCTTCCTCTAGTAGCAAAAGAACACTAATTTTCCCTCTTCCTATTTCAAGGGATATGACCTCTATCAGACAAATCATCTCAAATAACTGGGGCATTGTCTCTGACACACACATTAATGCTAAAATCTTAGGCACTACACCCTCTTTCTCATTCAAAAGGTCCAAAAACATCAGTAGACACCGATAGAATAGGGATTCACATTTTCTAGTTAACCCACTTCTTATTACCGATGCTCCGTCTGGTATGTATAAATGCCATGGTCGTGCAGTGTGCCCATATATTCTCACAGGTTCTAGTTTTACATTCTCACACTGTAATTTTCATGTTAACTTTAACAGACACTATAATTGTCACACTACTTTTGTAGTGTACACTAGTGTTTGTTTTACATGTGGAAGTGTTTATGTGGACAAGACTACTAGGAAATTGTCAGATAGAGTCAAAGAGCACATAGGAGCTATCACAGGCAAGAATAATAATAATGCACTTGCCAAACACAGTATGTTTTGCAGTAATTTTGTAAAATTCCATTTCTTTGTTCTTGAGCAAGTAGATTCCTTCTTTGGTAGCCCTGATTTGTTTTTGGAAGTTATGGAATTAAAGTGGCAACTGCTCCTAGGAGCAGACATGTTCCCTGGATTAAATTATAGTGTAAATATTAAATGTGCCTTAAAATGGTATAAATAAATCTTCATACATATTGTACATATTATGTATATATTATATATATATATATATATATATATATATATATATATATATATATATATATATATATATATAGTATATTTCCATTTCTTAATAACTTTTAGCATCTAACATTTTATTGGTATTACTATATAGCCTTTACACTACCTTTGTTTTTCAGTATCTTGCAGTCTGCCTTACATTTAATATGCTTAGGAACACATTCACTTGTACAGCTCTAATCACCTCTTGCATAGGCAATTTTATTCCTTATGCCCACTGTTCATTGTTATATTTCATAAAATATGACAGGCTTCCATTGGCTTCGCTTACTGTTACATTATGCATTAGTTACCGTACTGTATGCTTAGAACACATTTACTTGTACAGTTCTAATTACCTCTTGCATAGGCAATTTTATTCCTTATGCCCAATATTCATTGATATATTTCAAAAACTATGACAGGCTTCCATTGGCTTCTCTTACTGTTACATTATGAATTAGTTACTGTACTGTATGGTTATATTTCTACTCTCACTGGTTTCTGTATGATCAGATGACTTATGTTCATATTTATACACTGTCTTCTAACTAATTCCTGTTATTCTGATGAAGTTATATTATCATTAAATAACAAAAGCTCAAATATCTGTTCATTGTCTGGATCTCCTTATTCTTGGTTTATTTTCAACTTTAATTTACTAGTTTTATGACGTATATAGTTAGGAATTTTAATAGTGGAGTTTCTTTTGTTTATAAACTATTATCTTCACATTTGCAGTTTGATTTAATATATTAATAGTGAAGTTTCTTTTGTTTATAAACTATTATCTTCACATTTGTGGTTTGATTTAATATATGTATATATGTAGACAAACATACATATATTAAATCAAACTGCAAATGTGAAGATAATAGTTTATAAACAAAAGAAACTTCACTATTAAAATTCCTAACTGTATATGTCATAAAACTAGTAAAATAAAGTTGAAAATAAACCAAGAATAAGGAGATCCAGACACTGAACAGATATATATGTAGACATACATAAAAGCCGCGGTGGTACAGCGGTAGCATTGTTGCCTCACAGCAAGAGGTTCTCCTGTTCGATTCTTGGCTGGAGTGCCTTCTGTGTATAGTCTGCATGTCCTCCCCGTGGTCAAGTGGCCTCCGAAAGACATGCATGAATGGGCGTGCCTTCACTGAAGGCTGGGCATTGGGCTGGCAACTTGGCACCATAAAAATCTACTGCCAATTAGTAGTGGACCGGAGTTCCACTGTGGTGACCCCTAACCGGGAAAAGCAGAAAAGACAAACAAATATATGTAGACATACATGTATATATATAAATATATATATATATATATATATATACACATATATATATGTATATATATATATATATAAATAAATATATATATATATATATATATATATATATATATACATATACATATATATATATACATATATATATATATATATATATATATATATATATATAGAGAGAGATAGATATATATATATATATGTGTGTGTGTGTAGTACATTTGGACATCGGATCCACACTCTGAACCTCCTTCCTCCACAGCTGAACTGTTCTGCCTTGCTACAAAAGAGAGCATCACATGTGGACAAAGCCTAACATTAGGGTAAATATAAAGGGACAGATCGTAGATATGCCTATTACAAACCTATGATATTTGTGCATGATACATTTCACATTACCATGACTGTTCTGAAGGTGGTAGGGTCTGAAACGCATGTATATGTCATGACTTCATTACTTCCACCTTCAGCTATTTGCCAGATTAATATAGATGTTTGGAGGAACAGAACAAACACTATGATGGCTTAAATCTTGATATTCTGCAGATCTGCACAGTTGACAGGTATGGTCCACTGCCCACAGGGCCAGATGCTATGTCCAAAGCAGTTGTTCAGCAGGACATCATTACAGCAAGTCTTGATGGCATATATAAATCTTTCAAAATCATCTAGTCCATTATTACAGTTCAAGTACTACATTCAATTACATGCTGACATGTTTCACATACCTGTTTTATTATTATGCTCTCTTCTGTGTTCCATTTGATGTCTTCCTTGTTTTTTTTAAGTATTATTTTGTTTAAGTATTATTTTAATTTTTCCTTTTTTTAATTTCTCTATCTCTCTCTCTCTCCACTACAGGGATCAATCTGGTTTGAATAGGTTGCAGCATGGCTTTTGTAGGTGATGCTCATGATCAGGTGATGGCCTCTGCACCAATTGGGGTTCCCAACTTGCTAATTGCATGCAGGCAGCTGTGTAGTTCTTCCAAAAGCCAATGTCATAGCAACCCACTACTATAAATGACTACATCATGTGGGCATTGTGCCTTCACCTTTCCTGTATGGAATATATCCTTCCTGTGTGTGGGCAGCAGTGTTACTGGCAGCAGGTAGCAATACCTCTTACAACAGGCCAACTACATGTTTGCATAAGGTTCCAGACCTAGGGACAGTGTGTGAGTATTGCTGTTATATGCATTGAATACTGCTAGGTTTGCAGGGTTTGTGTGTACATGCTAGTTTTGCATGGAATGCTGTCTGTTTGCATAGCTCTCAACTGTGGGACTATCCACATGATGGCCAGAGGATTGGCTGTTATGTTTTGTCTGTTCCCCACAAAGATCTTGTCCCTGACATATCAGTGGCATTCTCTCAGTTGATTGATATCAGTACATGGCAATATCCATTTGTGTTTCTGACTTCATATTCTGAGTAAGCGTATGTTGCAGACAATCTTGTAACACAAATAAGACTAGATTAGAGCTTACTTATGCGGCAGACAATGAAGAAATTGCCAATATAATTAAAAGATATTGGCCTATATTGACTCAGGACATAAAATTATGTGAAATTATGGGAGAGTTTCAATGTTTTGCCTGTAAAAACAGGAAAAACTTAAAGAGACTACTTTGTGCAAAGGATGGCTTTGCTAAACCTCATGAATCAGTCAGAAAAGGAACAACAGCTTGTGGAAAATGTACGGCATGTCATTTTATTGACTATAGTAATGAGTTTATTCATCCAACCACAGGGTTTGTACATACAATTACCTGGGCAGCTACATGTATTACATCACATGTTGTTTACTTAGCTACATGCAGACTCTGTCCTGCTTATTATGTCTGTAAAACCGACCAGATGTTTAAGCAAAGGATACAAAGGCACCTTAGGGATATACTTGACCAGGATGAACATAATGCACTAGCTGTGCACATAAAACAGAACATGACACATTCTTTCCTATTTAAAGTATTGGAAGTTATTCAAGTTTGTCAAAAGAAAGGAGACATTGTAAATAAGATGGAGAGACAAGAAGTAAAGTGGATAATTAACTTGCAGGCGGATCAACCGCCAGGCCTGAATGTCATAGTTCCACTTAGACCAATCCTAAAGGGTAGAAGAATTAAGATTGGGTAAAAAAAGAGGTGTGTTTGTTCTTCTGGAACATCATTGGTCTATTCCCAGAAAGGAAAGAAGAGATGAGCACTATTCCTTTAATTACCCAAGACTCCCTTTGATGAGACAAGTTGATAGGATAACTATAAATAAGAAATAAGCCCCTAGTTCTTTCACGATCTGAAGAAGATAATTCGAAAGTGCTTATCGTATGAAAGGGGACATTGAGTTGTACTTCATTTTACTTTGAATTTTAATTTGCTTATTAAAATATTTTACAAATATTCATAAACATTTTATAGACCATGGTGGTGGATCTAGACCATCCATTCTTTTCTAATCTTGTAACACTAGTAACTTTCACAGTGTATAACAGCAATATTTCAAATATGGCCCTGTGTTTCAGCCTCTGTCCTCCACCTATATACCAGGCTTTGCCCAGATGTCATGCAGTAAGAAGTTGATGGTCTATCATGATTTAGTCCTGACATTCCTGCTATCACTCCAGTGATGTTGTGGACTCCCACACAAATTGTGGGGGAGGGTCCATATATATGAGGGCTACAGATAGACAAAGCATGTGTGACCTTGTACAGTCCGGAGGTCAGTGTATGGAGAACACTGTTATATGCCCTTGTAAGACATTTTATGGGGGAGGGGTATTAAATGTTTTTAACCTAGGCTGTTACAACATGTGAGGGATATCAGTAATAAGAAACATTAAGTTATATGGCTGTACATTTTCACATGTTTCACTGTGGGCTAGAGCTTACTGTCTTACACACAGTTCTGTTTGTCAGTGTGATAGTGATGTTTTAAGTTAAGTATTGCTATGTAACATATATTTACATTGTGACAACTAATACTTTTCCCCTTAGGGGTTGAGTACAGACTGTAACTGGAGGCTGTTGAACTACCTCTGTAATTAAGTGTTGCTTGATTCTTATCTTCAAGGCAAGTGTGTTTTTACTGTTGTACTACTTGAAGGCTTTAGCCTAGACAGTAAAGTATGTTATGCTTTGCAGATTACTGTATCATATGCTTTCTTTGAGAGTTGCATTAATCAGTTATGTATTTCAAACCACCTAAATGCTATAAGAAATGGCATAAACAACTGAAATAGCACACAAATAAACATTTATATGTATGCAAGCTGTGTGTGGTGTCCTGTCTTTTGCATTGTGTGTGGGTATATGTTTCATGCAATAATTCTCATTTATAGGAAAGAATCAGACATTGGCCATTTGAAAAGGTGGCAACTGTAGGAATAATGGCTGTTTGATATGCTGTGCACCATCGATATATACTCGCTTTATATATGTATATATATATATATATATATATATATATATACATATATGTGTGTGTGTGTGTGTGTGTATATATATATATATATATATATATATATATATATATATATATATATATATATGTGTGTGTGTGTGTGTGTGTGTGTATATGTATCATTAGAATGTTTAGTGCTTCCACATTGTGCATTCCCTATGGTAGATTGACTGTTCTGCATGATATGTTAGAGAAATCATCCCAACATCTTACAGCTGAGGTGGCTTACTGGTAGTTTGTTTTGGCAATATTGTGCAGGGTCCTGGGTTCTAGACATGCAAGTGCTGGTTATTTTGTTGCAAGGCAGATCAGTTCAGCTGTGGAGGAAGGGATAATGGCAATAATTACAATAGATCCCTATTTTGGGCCCCTTCACCCTCATTAACAGTGCCTTTCAGATTGTGGATCCGATGTCTGAATGCAATACACACACACACACACACACACACACACACACACACACACACACACACACACATGTATGTATATATATATATATATATATATATATATATATATATATATATATATATATATATATATATACACACACACATATACATATATAAATACATTTTCCCTGCTGTTGAATGACTGTGCTGAATGATATGTTTGAGAAAACATCATACTTATCTATATCTCAAATGGCTTAGGGTTAACTTTCTGGGCCTATGGTATGTAGAGTCCTGGGGTCGAGACGTGCAAGGGCTGATTGTTTTGTTACTGGGCAGAACAAGGGCTGTTGGATATAGAGTGATTAAGGCACTTTTAAGCAGTTGTAAGTGAGTTTGCGCCATGGTAAGCAATGCTAACTTCCAGTTAAATATGCTTACAGACAGTTAGCCTGAAAGTGCTTAATCTGTGTAGGCATTGCTTAGTGCCATGCAAACAGGCTTAAACCTGCTTACTACTGGTTAAAAGTGCTTACTCCCGCTTACCTCTATGCTAATTTCTTTAAAAGAAAAGAAAAAAGGGGTGATAGGAAAGTGGTGAAAGGGGGCACAAAGAGGGAAACACATTAGGGAAAGTAGCTAGGGACATGCAGGATGGGTGTAGTGAAGGTCCATAACTGTCCATTTCTTCTACAGCAACAGCTGTGCATATATAATGAATTTGGAGGTAGATTTGGACACCCAACCCCCTGAGAGAGGGGTGAAGACAACAGTAATTTGTTGTGAAACTAAATAGACCAGATTACATGTCCGGTGGACATATGTGCAAAATGGGCAGGTATGTATGGGGCAAACATTTTTTTGGGGAACAGATTGCCCTTTTTTATTTTAAGGTGTGAATGGGATGTTGGGGAATGATAGTAAGTATATTTGAGGAGGTATGTTGCATAGAAAGACAGACAAGACAGCATACAGGGACAGTATATGACACATGTGGGTGGTAAACACCTTGGACGGGAAGGGGATGTTTGGAAATTGGAAGCCCATGGGCCCCCAAAAGGAAACAGTGAGACTAAGGACCCCACACATGGGCAGTCACCACTGTACCTTCACAGCGCCGAAGGTGGCTGAGCTGGGGGCTGAGCAGGAGGGGCAGGCTGACCCTCTAAATGCACCATGTGGCCCTCAAGCTGGCATAGCAGATCTCCAAACTCCCTTCAGAGCTCTCTACGCACCAATCCCTGGACCTGACTTCAGGTGACAGGATCCTGTCGGTGCCCGCTAACAGTGGGGGGACAAGCCCCATCCCCTGAGGTGGTTCCACCCAAAGGTGGTGCAGGGCCAGCAGACAAGGAGGTCCCGGGTGGGTCCCAAACATGCTGGGGCCTGGTGCCACAGCCAGATGAAAGCTGGGTCTGCTGGGACCGGCCTTCCCAAAAGTGCTATGGTGTTGCGGTTATAGAACATATGTGGGTTAGTAATAGTCAACCCAATCCAGGATTAGTTCTAATATCATTCATAGATATTCCCATTAACCCAAAACACCAGATTTGGAACAGTTGCAAAGCAAACAAAACACATGCATATATGGAACCACAGTGGCCATTACAATGACATCCAGGTTACATTGATAGCAACAGGCCACCAATGATAGTATTTCAACATGGAGCATGAATAGAAACACATTTTAATATTTGTTGAACAATAGAACATATGTCCCAGCAGTAGGTTTGGTGTAAACATACCCATTGATTTGTGTGTTTAGATTATAGTTGCAGATATGGTTGGGGGGGGAGGGGATGTCAATTAACAACTTGCAGTTCTCACAACTTTAATACTCATTGCTCTAATCATTACTCTACAGGTGTTATTAAAATATCCTATGGCCTTTGTTTGGGCAGTGGTATGTTTGTACACAGTGTATACATCAACTGTCTTATAATTAAGTTCTACATCTCTTACTTGGTAGACCTGTGGAGGGAATGTTTGTTAACACTACCTGACTGTTTCTACACATATTCCCAGATTCCAAGTTAATATTATGCACATACCTCTCAATCTCTTAATGCACACACTCTGGACAAAGCTTGCCAACATAGGTTCATAGGTAGGTTCATAGGTAGATACTAGGCTATTGGCCCTAGGGCCTATATAAGCCTAGCCAATAGGTACCCTGGCTTTCGCCACCCAAGAAAATTATTTTCCTGTGCCACTATAGAGCTGAGCCACAGAAGTGATCCCCAGGGTGAATTTCCTATCGCCCATCAAATCATCAAGATTTTTCTTGAAGAGTGCTAATGAGGAGCTTTGTTTGATATAGATAGGCAGTTTGTTACAGAGTATGTAAAAGTCTCTGGGACAGGAATCTATCCCTCCAGCATGTTCTGTTTATTGTGGTGACAAGGTTTAGGTCCCTAGAGCATGTAGCTCATAGGAATTGGGATTTCTTTAAGTGGAGCATGTCTAAAAGCTTTGGGTTTGACATAGCTGTGTGTGTTAGGCAGAGATCACCTCTTTGTAAGTTATATGCGACGGAGTAAAGCTGCAGTTTTTTGAGACGGTCTGCGTAGGGCATCTTTTGAGGCCGGTAATCCTCTTTGTGAGGTATTTCTGCAGCCTTTCCAGTTGTTGTAGATGTTTTGTGAGGTACATACCAAAAGGGGCATTGTACTCTATAATGGATCTAATGAGTGATGAGTAGAGGGGAACAATGACCTCTTTTTTCCTGGATGACAAACCTTTTGTGATGAGGTGTGCCACGTAGAAGGATTTCCTGACCATTGTGGTGATGTGATTATCAAAGGAGAGACTACTGTCCACCTGTGTCCCAAGGTCTGTTATCACACTTTCGGTGTTAAGTAAACTACCTCCTATGTGGTAGTTCATGGGTACAGAGTTTTTACCAAAAGGGATGACAATGCACTTTTTGGCATTGAGCTTGAGGCCATGGCTTTGACACCAGGCAACTGTTTCAATGAGGCCCTTTTGTAGGATGTCCACATCTTTTGGAGTTTTGAATATGGCTCCTAGTTTGCAGTCATCTGCGAACTTTATTAGCCAAAGACCTTCTGTGTTAGCCTGTACTTCAGAGAAGTAGATACCAAACAGGAGAGGACCCAGAACTGAACCCTGTGGTACTCCACTTGTCACTGGTCTGAAGTTGGATTTGGATTCTGCTACTTTCACATTTTGGGTTCTGTCAGTGAGCCAGTTGGCAACCCATCTTGTGACATAGGGATTTATACCTAGTTTAGTGAGTTTATCTATAATTCCAGGGTGGGGGATGGTGTTGAAAGCCTTGGCGAGATCTAGATAGGCTGTGTGAACCACCTTACCCTCATCTATGGCTTTGGTGACTGCTTCAAAGAAGTCTATCAGGTTTAAGAGACATGATCTGCCTTTTACAAACCCGAACTGGGTGGGGTCCTGAGTTTGGAGATTACCAATGTCATTGTTTATAAGTTCCATGATGATTCGTTCCATAGCCTTGCAGACCAGGCTCGTTAGGCTAATGGGGCGGTAGTTTCTAGGGTGTGTGGAGGCTCCCCCTTTGTGGAGTGAGATAAACTTCACTGTGTGCCATTCAGTGGGCACATAGCCTGAGGCGAGGCTATGATTGAACATGGTACTTAGGTGGGATGCCAGTTCGTTCTGTAGTTCATGTAGAACACAGCCTGTGTGTGTCGAAGCACATGTTCAGGGACATCTTGGTTTAACCAAAGCCATCAGGCATTTTAGTGAGAGAGAATTGTTTAAGGTCATTGGCTGACTGAGGTCACCTGGACTACAGCTTAGACTAAGCACCTCATTGGTTCTTTTGAGCTTTTTTTTTTTTTTAAGTGGTCTCGGGTTTCAACCTTCTGTTACCTAAGAAGTTAAGTTTGTGAGTGTTTCTGCCATTTCCATGGGTGTACAAATAGGGACATATGTTGAATATTGCTCTCGTAAACTTGGAGAGTTGCAAGAATAACAGGATTTGTTTTAATATGCATTTTCTGAAGGTTTTGAGGTCTGAAAATCAAATGTATGTCATTATTTAGTGACTACAATTCTGAGATCATCCCACTGATTTGCCAGGGGGACAGAGGAACAGGTGGAAAATATGAGGCAATTATCTGGACATTCTGCAAACAGCTGTACAGTTGAGAGGTATGATTATGTATACAGCTTACTACCACTCCTAGGATTTGAACCATGGCTGTGTCTGCTAAAAATACACCAATTTAAGTTTCATCAGAGTGTGCTATTTGGATATTGCAGTTTGCTCTTTCAATGTTTTCTCTCTAAGTCTCTCTTGGTTGTACAATCTGACCTTGTAATTACAACAGTCTTGTACAGACATTCCTAGACATATTTTTATGTAGCGCAGTGTGAGAAACAGTGGTTGATACAGCAGTACTGTTCTGATATCAGATGTTGGTGAATGCTACATGTCAGGACATACAATACTAGAATAAACACTACCAGTCCAGAACTTAAATCTTTATTGCCAGGCAGTTACACTTTTCTTATCTGACAGACCTGTGAGTGGAATGTTTGTTAACACTACCTGTTTCTACACATATTCCCAGATTCCAAGTTAATATTATGCACATACCTCTCAGTCTCTTAATACACACATTCTGGACAAAGCTTGACAAAATGGGGGTGCAAATAGGGACATATTTTAAATATTGCTCTCATAAACTTAAAGAGTTTCTAGAGTGACAAGTTTTGCTTTAATATATATTTTCTGAAGGTATTGAGATCTGGAAAATGAAATGTATGTCATTATTTAGTGATTACAATTCTGAGATCATCCCACTGATTTGCCAGGGGGACAGAGGAACAGGCAGAAAATATGAATCAGTTGTCTGGACATTCTGCAAAAATCTGTACAGTTGAGAGCTATGATTATGCATACAGCTTACTACCACTCCCAGGATTCGAACCATGGCTGTGTCTGCTAAAAATACAACAATTTAAGTTTCATCAGAGTGTGCTATTTGAACATTGCTGTTTATTTTTTCAGTGTTTTCTGTCTAAGTCTCTCTTGGTTGTACAATCTGATCTTGTACTTACAACAGTCTTATATAGACATTCCTAGACATTTTCTTTATGTAACAGTGTGGGTAACAGTGGTTAACACAACATTACTATTCAGAGAATGCAACACTAGATGCCATACAATACCAGAGTAAACACAACCAGTCCAGGATTTAGAACTTTATTGCCAGACAGTTACAGTTTCATTTAAACATGACCTATATGGGACTATTACTGTTATATTGTCAGGTTTATTCAGTACAACCCATACACAGATTTTTTTATATTCCCAGGCAACTTTCTACTACTTTATATTTATTTGGTATGACTACTACAAGCAAGATTGTTACTCACCAGCCTCGCAACACAGTCTTTGCAACCTACTAGCATGGGCTTTCTGATTCACAGTCCACACAGCTGCAGCTGTAAGGGAAATAGAGAAATATTTAGGCATACTTATCCATCTCATACACAGGATGGGCATTAGTAAACAGTTATTGGTATGACTACTTACATACTGCTGGGACATCACCCCTCTGCCTTGCTTCTTGAACCCACTTGTCCAAGAGATCCCTCTTTCTCTGCTTCAAGTCGGCATAGTGGTGCTGGACCTGCTCACTAGTCCGAGGGATACCAGTGGCTCTGGTGAGATCATGGGCAAGATGGTCCCAGGCTTCTGCTTTATATTGGAAGCCCTGGTACTGGCCCTGCAGCAATCTCTTGTCATGGTTTTGTACCAGGAGTCCTACCATGACCTTATGTATGTCTCAGCGCTGTGCCCGGAAGCACATGCCCTCACCAACTCCTGCCATACTGCCTACAGTGGGAAGCTGCAACCAGTTATGAGCTGTATACCTGCCTGTGGGGTTTAAATAAGCTGATTTCCTGCCCTTTGGTGTGATTGGATGGTTTTGAATATGCTGAGGTAAGCTATGCTATGGGCAAGCCTGCTTAGCTAAAGTTGGCAGCGCTTAAAGGGGCAGGTTCAGCACTGCTTACCAATGGTCAAATCCACTTAGCTGGGCTACTCATTGCTTAGCATCATATTTACACAATTCTTACACCTGGAAAACAGAGCTGTGCAATGCTTAGCATTGTTTATTTTTTATTTTATAGATTATCTACTGTATGGGATTGATCTATCATTCATTACATATTATAAATTTGTTTACTGTCCCTGACATCCCTCAATGTGCTTTCATTACATTTATTCATGTGTGACTATACTATATGAGGCACTTGTGTTTATATGGGAGTTTTACAACTTTATTAAACTGATACCTCACATCTGGACCTACTACAGTACTCTGGTTAAGAAATATATGTTATTTAGTAGCTAATTATAAAAAAAAAAAATGTTTATGTAGTGCTTTCACATGTAAAATGCAAAGTGGTTACAGTGGGGATCAAACCAGGAATGGCTGCATGCAAAGCATATGCGCTAACTACTACACTATTGAAATACTGTTTATGCAGGATGTCTCTTGCTATTTAACTTCTTGTGCTGTTTAAGTTGGACTAAGCGTAGCTAAGGAAGGGCACACCTGCGCAGCTACTCAAACTTTATTGCATGCTTAAAAAAAATTATTTGTTATGTTATTTTATTTGTACCCTTCAAAATATCTATGCTGATGCTGAACCTGTTATTCTATCAACTTTCTGCTTTGTGTGACAATTGTCCATTTTAGCTTGGTCCACATTCCTTACTCTGAAATGTTGGGAGGTTTGCCCTATGTGCTTATGCTAAATGTGTTATACTAACTACATTTGTCTTGGTAGGGACAATTGTCCCTTATGGCTTTGACCAGATTTGTTATCCTGATGGGTTGGGTGTGTTACTAGCATTCTCGCTTGTTTTAAATTGCCGAAAGGCAATTCTGGAGTTCAGGGGGTGTATATATTGTGAGAGCTTGGTTCTCAGACACACCCCCTTCTCGCTTGTACATGGAACTGTGTCCATTTTACAGCATGGCAGCACGCGCCTTCATACATATGCATGGCATGCTGCCGTGCTGAACAGGAACGGACCCTGCCATGCAGGAATAACATATTCCTGCAGGTGCTGAATCCAGGGGATTATTTTAAAGTATGTTCTATTGCAGATTGGTGGATGCATAATCTGGAATATAACTTTGCATTTTTCAGATAATAAGATCTGTGTATTATGCGGTTCTGCAAATATAGGTTAGGGCAGCTGTTGTTAAGATTAATACTGGAGCATACTAATTAATGCAGTATGACAGAATGTTACAAAAAGTACTCCAAGCATTATTTACAGTAATGTTTCAATAGGGTCTATATCACATAGTCGAAGTTCCGTAACTTCGACTACCATATATATGAACACATATGTCCAAAGTTACAGAACTTCGATTATGTGTAAAAAAAAAAAAAAGGAAAACAAAATAAAAGTTTGTATGCAGGAGGGCAAGTCACCCTGCACCCCCACTCTATAAATATACCAACTCCAAGGTCGCGCTACAGTGCAGTAAAGGAAAATGTTATTTTACTGCACTGTAGCGTGACCTTGGAGTTAGTATATTTAAAGAGCAGGGGGGAGTGTGGGGTGCAAGGTGGTTTGCCCCCTGCCTGCAACCCTCAGCTACGTTCTTTTTCTTTTTTTTTTTTTTACAATCAAAGTATGACAACTTCGAACTTATGGTTTCGACCATATCACATTCAAAGTTGTCATACTTCGACTATGTGATATAGACCTGTTTCAATACACTCTTTGACAAATAATACTGCTTAAGTGCATTGACAGCTTCCTTATCAGCACTCTCAAGATTTGAGTAACAGCATTTGCTATTACTCTTATATGGATTTTAAGCCATTAAGCCTAGTAATTTCCAATGAATCTGCTACATATGACTGATAAATCAGTTACCATTTTAAAGAAGACGGCTGCCTGGCTCTGTGGCATAGATGACTCAGTTGACCTGAGTTGGATTAGTGGCTTGGGCACAAGTAGATTGAGGTACAGGAATGGGAAAGAGTGTCTGACAACAGCTAGCTCATACCTAGAGGCGAGAAGGGTGGTTTTATTTTGTATTTTAATTAATTAATTTATTTATTAGGGAGGGGTGGTTCTAATTTTCATTTTAATTAATTAATTTATTTATTTTAATTTGCTTACCAGGGTAGTACATTATCACTATAGACCATTTGCAGGCATAGCCCAGGTGAAGGGATTCATAAAAAAAAGAAAATCGAACAAATTCACAACCACAGAATAGTCATACAAGGCAGAAAATCCCATAAACAGTTAATACAGTATTTAAATAATATTAGCATAATAGAAAATCAAATGCAAATTAAGTTTGCATTTGATAAATGCCAAAAAGTGCATAGTCATCCCCTTTGGAAAAAACAAAGTACCCACAAACTACCACATAGGTGGTAGTCTCCTAAATACGGAAGACGTAATAAGGGATCTGGGGACCCAAGTAGATAGTAATCTCACCTTTGATAATCACATTGCCAAAGTGGTTATAAAATCCTTCTACGTGACCCACCTAATCACAAAAGGGTTCGCATCCAGATCAAAAGAGGTCATTGTGCCCCTCTACTCATCACTCATCAACCCATAATAGAGTACAATGCCCATTTGGGATGTACCTTACAAGACACCTGCAACAGCTGGAAAGACCACAGAAGTACCTCACCAAGAGGGTCACTGGCCTCAAACAGATGCCCTATGCAGCTCGACTGAAGAAACTCCAGTTGTACTCGGTTGCATACCACCTACTCAGAGGTGATCTCTGTCTGACATACAAGGCCATGTCCAACCCAGAATTGATGGACATGCTCCACATAAAGAAAACCTTATCCCCTCAAGCCACACTGTCTAGGAATCTAAACCTCACCACAACAATAAGTAGGATGTGCTGGAGGGATAGATTCCTGTCCCAGAGACTTCCCATGCTTTGGAACAAGATCCCAGTCTACATTAGGCAGGGCTCCTCACTAACACTCTTCAAAAGAAACCTTGACGAGTGGATGGGAAACAGAAAGTTTACCTTGGGGATCACTTCAGTGGCTCTGCTGGACAGAGGCACAGGGAACTAATCTAAGGGGGTGGCGAAAGCCAACACATTCTGGCTAGGCTTATAAATGCCTTCAGGCAGATAGCCTAGTACCAACTTATGAACCTATGAGCCTATGAACCTATTTAGTAGTAAATGTGAGAGAGATGTAGCAGCTAAAAACACAAGATCAAAGTAAAAGTGATGCAGGTGAGGATGGAGTTAGGTTATGTGTCCAGTGGAAAAGCACTTACAGTCAGATTTTTGATGAAAGTATCTTTTGTGTTGAGCTCTGAAGGTGGAGAAAGAGGAAACATCATAATTGGACGTTTGAGAGAAGATGTTGGAAGGCCTGCCTGAAATGGATAGCTAGCGATGTAAAACTGTTAAGATATTAAAGATCTGCATGTTACCAGATTGAAGAGTGTTCAAAGTGTAGCATTTGCTGCTGTATTTCCAATGTGCAGGTGTACCTTAAAAAGGCAGCTTTGCCAGCTATATGCAAACAGCTGTCCACATTATTATAAGTAATGGAAAATGTGAATAAGCATTGTCAGTACAAAGATGTCCAAAGTTTATAAAAAAGCATTTTTTCATTTTTTCTGTAGTGTAGTTGATATATTTGTAAACAACTACTGAGAGACCAAGTTTCAAGTGCATGGGTGCAAGTAACAGATGGCTGCAGAGTATATATGTGTTCTTCCCTTTAAAAATGCCTTTTTGCCTGTTTATATTTTTACATGTACTTTCATGGCATGAAGACTAAATGGACAGTAAACATAAGTAATGCATGCTATTGTGCATTTTTCATAGCACACAATCGAGCAGCTGGTTTGCGCAATTGGTTGCAAAATGTTTGCACATGTAAGACATATTTACACTACTTTCCCCATTTGCACAGAGTTTGAATGATGAGCAAACACAAGCCTCTGCTTTATTGCTAAAATTGTGGATAGTATTGAGTGTAAGAAACACACATGTTGCCTAAGTGACTCTGTGGCAGCAGGTGTAAATGCATTGCCAGGTTTCTTTTTGAACCCAAATTATACAGGGTTAGTATTGAGGTGTATGTATTTATAACAGAAATACATCATTCTTTATTCCACATTCACTGTGTCTTAACTTAGTGTAACTTGTTTAAGCAGTATTGCATGGAGGTAACCTCACCATGGAAGAGATATTCACGGTCGCTTGGCATTGGTGCATGATGTGAAACTCTGAGCAAACACAGAGGACAAAAAGTGAAAGGCTTCATTTTTTTTTTTTTTACTTATGTGTATGGTGTGTGATTCTATTTTTTGACCAGATTAAAGGTGTTAAAATGGGTTAAATAGGAAAGGGGTGGAATGATGGGTAAGCAGGGAGAAGAACAAAGCGAAAGCAGGAGAGGAAGATAGGAAAAAAACATAGCTATCTACTTCTTCAACAGTGTAAAATGAAATTATGTCACCCAACAGAGAGAGGTGACAACAATGACATCACATTGTATAGCCAACTGGACTGAATCAAGTGTGTCAAGAAGACACATGTGCAAAGTGGAGTGCTATGTATTGGACAATATTTTTTTGTAGGACAGGTGCCCCCCTTTGTTTTTTACTTAAGAGAGGAATCTTGGGTAAGAGATGTAGGTATTTCTGCATCAGGTAAGTATGGTAGGTGAGGAAGCAGATGCAAACAAACAGAACAACCAAGACCAGACACAGGGATGATGAGAGACACAGCAGGTTGGGGGACACCATGACTGGGGTTAGGGAGGGAACAACAGATGCCCATGCCCATCAAACATGGACATAGTGAGAGTCTAGTCCTCACCCACAGGACTGTCATCACTGTCCCCTTACTCCTCTAGCTATTGGAGTGCTTGACATTTTCTGCTATGGACCATAAAAGAGAGCATCCTCTCCATCCAGCATAGGTGTGCACTAATGGAGCTGCGCATGACACTATACACCAAGCCTGGTAGATCCTGGTGGGTGATAAAATCCCCATCTCTGCCAGTACTCCCTGAAGATACCCAGTTGCTAGGGTATTGTTACCTGATGTGGAGGGCCCAGATAGTGCAGGGGCAGCAAAGGCAGTATTGCTAAGTTGGGTTCCAGATGTGCTGGGTGTGGGTGCACTAGCCAGTGGAGTAGGAGAAGGCTGAGCCACAGGGGTTGGCCTACCTCCTTCTGATGTAAAGCATTTTGCAATTTGTCAGAGATGGATGATATGGAAACATTTTGACAACACATAGGAAAATAAAAAAAAGAGATAAGAGCTGGGGTAAGAGAAAAAATAGATATAATTAGTATAGTCATACGTGACATACAATGAATTAACACAATAATAAAGTATTTTATCTTTACTTTTACATTTAAGTATACTTCTTAACAAGTACAAATTATAAGTAAGGATTGCTCAAAGTAATCCTTACAATGTGCATGTGTTGCACATATGCACTTATACAGATTAAGTTAACAGCAGGGCATTTATGCCACTTTTGTTGAAATTAAATTATGTAATATGTCTAAAGGATTTTACTATATATTTGTCACTTTTGGTATTTGAACCAACAATGTCTGTCTACAGTATTAAACTTGAATTCAATTCGATTCCGAACCACTGTGTACGATAAATGAAGGCACCAGCACAATGACACGAAGAATTTATTTCAACACAGCACAGACTAAGCAAACGCTTTCACCAGTAAAACTGGCTTCTTCAGAGTCTTACATAACAACACAGGATGCTTAAACCAAGTTAATATACTCTCCACTTTTCACACTCATACAAATTTAACTAATTAATTAATCAAACAATTAACTAAACAATTAAATACAACTAACTTATTAAAAGAATAATATGATGTTTGAACACTATGAATAACCATTTAAAAATTAATAATGCACATGAATAAATAAATTAATATACCCAATAAGTATTGTATAATTAAAAAATTTTTATCTAAATAATACTACTTAAATATTTCAATTGAGGTTTTAAAGAAATACATTCATTTTTTAACATTTTTAACAGTATTAAACTTGACTCCTACAGCTGGCTTGTGCTATAGACTGAAGCATGCATGCTTGCTTTTACAATTAGGATATGCATGCTTACTTTGCTACAACTGTATAGAAGAGCAGTACTTTTGGTAAAATAATAGTTATGTTGTGCTGCACACATACCCCTTGCTTCCCTCAGTCTCTCTAGATGTTCAAAATGGGCATCTCTATTCACTATAATCTCTTGCTTGGCTGTGGAATAGAAGAGCATTAGGCATACCAGTCTGCTTATATGCAGCTTTCTATCTACTATAAATTCTCTTTATCAGTATACAGTATTTATACAACTGTAGGATGTTTTAAGTCCTGAACTCATCCAGCCACTGGTTGAGTGTATCCTGCTTGCACTTTTTCAGGTCATTAAAATGATGCCTCCACTGTTCGTCAGTGTGTGGAATGTCAGTTGCACTGGAGATAGCCTTGACCAGACTTTTCCATGCCTCAGACTTGTACTGGGAGTTGGTATAGTCCTCCTACAAGAGTCTTTGGCTGTGACACTTTGCAAGGAGTCCAGTGAAGATTCTGAACTCCTCAACACCCTACCTCTGCCTCTTAAATTGGGTACCTTCTCCTCTATTACCAGACATGTCCAACCAGGGAAAACAGCAATTGTTCAAAGTGATTTCCCGCTAATGCATGTTATCACGTTTACTGGTAGTCCATAAACCTGAACAAAGATGCCAACCACATGTGTATGATGTTAAGTGGAGAGCAACACTGTCAAACAGAGAGGAAAGCAGTGTTTGAAACTGGAGGATTAATCCTACAATTGCCATTACTTTGAGGTCTGTTTGCTGATGAAACTGGTAGGTGATTTAACTTTACAGACATACTGTGGGCATAAATTTTATGACCTGACCCATTTTTTTGTGTGGCTTTATACACTGATAAAATTAATTTTTATAATGTAGGATTCAAACCTATGCATACAAGGCAAAACATTTTCTTCCACATTGATGACTTTTCATCCTTGCCATAGAAGAAGCACTTCTCAGACATACTCATAAATTATATATAAATATACATGACAGACTGAGGGGTTAACCACTTATGTGTGTGACCTGACAAGATCTTGGTTTATACAGGGATGTGTATATGTGTATTATTGAAGTCTGAAGGCCAACTAATGCCAGAGAGCACCATTATAATTACAGAAGCATAATAGTCAGTATACCCTCAGTTACACAAATAATGCATATGAGATGCACTGCTATACATATTGTTATTTATAATTATGTTTTAATTTTCTATTTGTTTATTAAAATTGAGTGTACAACCCCTAATAAAACAGGTCTATATTATATTTTTGAAAGTTTCAAACATCAAACACCATATGATCGACACCATATGAGCGATGTTTGAAATTTCGAAATATAAAAAAAAAAAAAATTTAAAAAACTATACTTTCCTAAATGCTAGCCCCACTGCACCCCCATGTGGGGGGCTGCGCCCTCCACACCCCACTACTTAAATATTCCTATCCGAGATCACAATGCATTGAAGTAAAGGGAAAATATTCCCTACGGCAATTTCCATGTTACACGTGCGATGTTTCAACGTTTCGACCAATCGGGTTCACTCATGCGTTCGCCGTTTACAATTTTCGATCACGCGATAGGAACCCAATAAAACTGGGGATATGTAATATTTTTTATGTGAATTTTAATATAAAGTAAAATAGAACAACAGTAAAATATTTGGAAGTTGCTGAACCCAGGATCATCTGTATTGTAGCCCTACACTTACACATTCTGCCATAAAAATAGTTAAAACCATTTGGATATTTTCATATTCATTATTAACTTCTGTGTGTTAATCAACATGCAATGCCTCTTATTATGTTTTCAAAGTAGCCAACATACTTTATCGAATGTTTCCATTTTGAAATGATCTACTGTCTGCTTCCTCTCTGCAAGCATTTTACACCTGCATGTGTTGGAGGATATTGCTAACTGCTAATGGAAAGCAAAAGATACAACAATGTATCCTTTTGTAAAATTGAGAATGTCTGCATACTGACTGCAGGTGTTCTATCTGCTTCATGTATGGGCCATTAGTCCGAGTTTGCACAAAATTATGTGAAGCACAAACGCAAGAATTAAAGCTAAACTTGTGTTATTTGTGTGAGCAGTGTTTCTTTCGTTTCTTCCTTAAAAGACAACTGTGGGACTTGAACAGTGATCTATAGATAGCATATACGTACTGTGCAGATCACTGTGGGTAACAGATATGCTACACACACAAACACGTAATTCACAGGTGTAGTTTATGTATTGGTTATTACAGAAGTACATTATATGACATGTATTTATCCATTTCCTGTGTTTGTGCTAAGGCACACATTGCATACATACTGGTATAAAAAAAACAAAATAATATATAAAATTAACATTTCAAATTAAATGTTAGTACATATGAATGATTTTTACACAAGTGTGGATTTGAACTCTCACACCAATGAGCCTACAAAACACAGTAAATGTGTCTTTTCCCTCTTTGCCACGGAAACAGCTTCGTAGCAGAAATGAAATTCATTGTGCATATGTCCCAAATAATCCACAGTATTAAAAAGACATATGTCATTTGTGCACTTCTGAGTTGTTTGTACATGTGTTCAATTCAGATGTAGTGCAATGAGTGATCACACAACCATTTATGACTATTATTTGCAGAAATGCAGCTCTGTCTTCCCCTTGTATGGTGTTCATTCTTCTCTTATCTGAGCAGAAATCTGAAAATGTGTGCTGCTTAGTTATGTTTAAATCCTTGATACAATTTCTTTTGAACTTTGTAACTGTAATCTGGCTGTCATACCCACTGGAGGAGAGGGAGTCTGAATTGTTGTTGTGTTTTCCTTCTCCCTACCAGAAATTATTCAGTTGCAATCCATTTGCATCAAACACGGAGGGAGTGCTTGCACTATGTTTACACCGATATATGGAGTCATGAATTTGGGTTCAGCAATTCTAATGAGTTCACACCTTACTTGCATCTTCACTCTACATACACGCCTGAATCTACACTATAAAAAGGATACCATGAAGCTAGGGAGTCTGAAGGTGAAAATTGGTGAAGGAAAAAATATTCTTTTTTTTTCTTCAAACTATAAAATCTTATAGATAAAGGACTAATTTAAATAATTAGAAACGGTGAAGTTTTACAAATAATTTCCTGCCAAAAAGCTTGGAGATATATTCACTTGTTAAAATGAGCAACTCAAAGAATTCTCACCAGGATGCTGCCTTAAAGAAGGAACTACAACAGATGGCATCTACCCTGCAGGAGTTGTCTTTGAAGATGGATGATTTTTAAGAGAACCTGGAAAATCTTAAAACAAGCAATCAAAATCAGGCTGACACCCTCAAGGAAATGCTACAACAACACCAGACAAGGATAACAGGAATAGAGGTTTCTATAAATAACTTAGAAAGCAAACTTAAGGAAGAGAAAACACAGAAAGAACTGCTTCTTAAACAAAACACTTGGTTGGTTAATAAAGTAGATGACTTGGAAAATAGGGGGAGGAGAAATAACATCAGGATTTTTAGATTACCTGAAAACACAGAAGGTGAGGATATTAGCTCCTTTTTATCAAGTTGGATCCCTGACTTTTTAAATTTAAAAGAAGGACTTTCCTTTGGCATTGAAAGGGCACACAGAGCTCTTGAGAAACCTGCCACTAACTCAAACTCTCCTCCTAGGTCAATAATTATCAAATTTCTTTCATACTTGGACAAGGAACTGATTTTAAGATCTGCTTGGAGGAAGGCACCTCTAAAATATAAACAGAGCCTGATAAGATTTGATAATGACTATTCATCTATAATAATGGTACAAAGGAAAAAAGTGTGGTCAATGATAAAGTTTCTGAAACAAAATAACATCAAGGCACAACTTACATATCCAGCTAAGATAAGAATACTGTATGCCAACGAGATGAGGACTTTTATTGACTTAGAGGAAGCCTCTTCATTTATTAAAACTAATAATGTGATTACTTTACCAGAAGATATGGACTGGATGTCACCTTCTTTCAAGAGAACAAAAGAAACAAATGTCTGGACAGATGTCAAAAAGAAGAAGCAAAAGACTGATACTGTTACAGCCAAATCTCTCAAAGCATCTACTATGATATGAATTGTTTTAACATAACTTTAAAGGACCGATTTTACTGCTTGGAATTTTAAAACAAAGGTAACTAACTACTTTAATCTTTATCTATATTTTTTGAAAATAGATGGCACGTGAGAGTTTTCACATTACCTCAGGTATGTAAAACAGGGTACTTTTCTTTCACAGAAGGAGGGTTATATAGCACATAAAATATTTATACTGTGAATCAACATACATAGTATATGTGTATTTTTTCTTAATTTTCTCTTTTCTTTCTCTCTTCTCTCTTTTCTCATTATTTATTTTAACAGCATCATGTCTCCCTTTCTAAATTCTTTCCTATTTACTATACTAATATAGTCTGTATATATTCAATAACTCACTATCTATACATAGATAAATAATAGTCTAAAATAATCTAGTTTTAAGGTAGACTAATTGGAATAGTGAGCTTAATTAATTGTTATTACAATATTTATTAGATTAATGATAGTCACTGCTATGCTTATTGGAATTGGGAACATGTTCCTGATTAACTCTGAAATGTTCCATTCATGTACATATATCCTTTGAATTATTTCCTTTTAGTATTAACAAATACATAAAAAAGGAGGGAAAATGTGCTGTTGGTTAAGAGAAGTGAAGCTTTCTTCACATTCTATTTGCATTGCCATAGCAACAGTAAACAATTGCTGCAGTTTCTAAGGACACTGTGTATCTGCGAAGTGCATTTAGCCTCACATATAACAAATAATAAGAAAAAGTAATGTTGTTTAGTTATTAAAATGAAAAACAACCTAAACAAGGTAAAATAAATAAATACATAATAGGATTATTTGCAAATATTTTATGATTTATCCTCACAGGATTACATATTCCTGGTAACACAACTGAAATGTTCCCAAACTACATGTGCACTGAAATGTAGCTGCTTGATTAAAAAGTATTACTCACTTTAACATGCTGATTTCACAGGCTGTCTGCACTGTAAACGTTACATTTTATATGTTACTTAAAATTGTCAGTCTCTAGAGCACATCAAAAGAAATATATTACTTTTTGCAACATGTTATCTTTGCAGTTACCTCACACTCTGTACAAAATGACTTGGTAACTGATAGCTGCTATTCATTTAAAATATCAGTCTAAATATTAAATGTACCCTTGAAATGCTATTGACATTTTGCCAAAATATAATCTGAACTTTAAAATGAATGACTTGAAAGAAGTGAAGTAATGCATATATTTCAAAGACAATTCTTTTTTTTTTCAAAACAGGTTTATTGTTTTAACATATAAGAGAAATATCATAACAATTTTATACAAGTAATTAAAAATAGGTATTATTATAATATTCAACAAAACAACTAAAGTATTTACAAAGACATCCACTACAATCAGATCAATTAATTAAACTAAAATACCGTGCTATTGAAATTAGAATTTTTTTAACAAATTTTGTAAATTATCCCATACAATATAATATGATGTTTTTCTAGTTGTTCTCATTCTAATTGTGCTTATTTCCATATGGCACATTATATTCATAACATTTTTAAATTCATTGAACGAAGGAGGTGTATCTGAAATCCAATTTCTAGTTATTATTTTCCTGGCCACTGCTAGGATAGACCATAACAAGGGAAGCTTAATCTTTTTAACACATTGAGGTACAGGTGTATTGAATAATATAAGAGACTTAGAAATAATGAAATTATCTGTAAAAAGAGCCTGCAAAAATTCATTAATTGACTTCCAGTATTCTTTCAACTTCATACAGTCATAAAACATATGAGCCCAGTCAGCATTAATTTCTACATTACATCTCTTACATAGATTATCTTTATTATTTATTTTATTCATCATCAAAGGTGTATAAAAAGATCTATGTGAAAATTTCCATGTATAAAGTCTCCAGACAATGGAAGATGTAGTTCTATAAGCAGATTCCAATATATATTGTTTATCTTGTTGAGTTGGTGGGTCCCCATTAATAGAGGTGAAATAATTCCAGTATGAATCTACACTGTAAAAGTTTCTTGTCTGATAATTTTATGTATATATGAAAGTTTACCTTTATCAGAAACTTTATGCTGTAAATTTAATATCAAGTAATCAATCAGTTTTGGAATAGATTCTTTAACTGTTATAGACATTAGATCTATTCTATCAATGAGATGTTGTCTAAAGATCGAACCTCTAACCAGCAAGTTTCTCTTAGATCAAATTCTTGTTTTAAGAAATCTAGATTTTTAACTTTATTATCAGATATCAGCTGATACCAGTACTTTAGATCATTATCTATAGCTAAATGAGCTCCTTCAGAAGTAGATGACATAAGCATACCCTGAGTATACATTATAGGAATACAATAAAATTCCATTCCTATACTTAGGGTGCATGAATATAAAGTTACGATAACTAATAATAATATTTAATGGGTAACAAACCATATGTTTAGGTGTAATAGGTGAAGTACAAAATTCCTTTAGCAACCACAACATGGAGTTATTTACAATCATATTTTTATGTGTTAAGGAGATTTTCATGAAGTGCATACTAATTAGCTCCCAATAATCTTTCCATTTTGTGATATATGACTGATCTATTAATAAAGTAATAACTTTTATAATAGAAGAGACAATATATAAATTAAAGTCTGGAAAAGAAATACCCCCTTGAGACCAGCTATTAGTATGTTTCTTTAATGCAATCCTAGGTCTATTAGGTGCCCATAAGAAATTTAACATTAGTGTATTCAGTTTCTTGATAATTATTTTTGTAGGTGAAAGTATTATTGATTGTATTAAGTATAAAATCTTGGGGAATATTATCATTTTAATAATTGTAAGTCTCTCCTCCATAGTAAAAACATATTATTCCAGGTATTAAAAGATTTTGTATATTAAGAAAACAGGTATTATAGTTATTATATATAATAGATTTAATATCTTTAGATAGTATTATACCTAAATAAGTTATCTGACCTGAATTGGGTACATATTTAGTAAAATCACTAATGAGAATATTTTTCGTGTATATATAGGTAGTATTTTAGTTTTTCTTCATTGAATATTAAACCAGAAATACTTTTAAAATTCATCATTTTATCAAATAAAGACTGCATAGAAGAATTAGATCCTGCTGATGTAATTAGAACATCATCTGCAAAAGTTGAATTTTTGATGTTGTATTTTCGTCTATTTCAAAACCCTCTATGTCAGTACTTTTTCTAATCAAATTAGCCCAAGGCTCCATTACTAAAGTGAATAATAGTGGAGAAAGTGGACATCCTTGCTTTGTACCTTTAAGAATGGGTATTTTTGTGAAACATATGTTCCTACCTTAATATAAGCCAGCGTTCCTTTGTATAAATGCTCAATTAAATTTACAAATGCATCAGAGAAGTTTGTGCATTTCAGTAAGGTAAACAGATAGTCCCAACTTACTGAATCAAATGCTGAACCTATATCAAGACTAATAAGTGTTAAATCTTTCTTTTTCCTATTTGCAAAATCAATTAATGTTAAAGTTCTTCTTATATTATCAAAAGTATTTCTATTTACAATGAAGCCCGTCTGATCTATATCTATAATGCCGGGGATGATTGTCTTCAATCTATCAGCAAAAATACTCATAAACATTTTATAATCAACATTAAGTAATGAGATGGGTCGATATGAAGAACATCTAGTTGGATCTTTATTAGGTTTTAAAATTGGTGAGATAAATGTATATTGCCAAGATGGGGGGGGTTATTAACTCTGTTTGGGCCAAAATAAAAACCTTATGTATTAATGAATATGTAGTTTTAGAAAGGATTTTATATATCTCTGGTATAATACCATCATTACCCGGTGCTTTGTTTGATTTAAGCTTATTTATTTGTGTAATAACTTCTGTATATGAAATACTCTTGTCCAATAGTTTAATCTGTTGTTTATTAAGCTTTTTATTCATGTTTGTGGTTATAAACTCCTTTATTTTATCTTTAGGTTCCATGTTAATGTTGTTATGGTTAATCTTGTGAAAGTGATTTCTAAATTCATCCAGTATTTCTGGTATACTAGAAACATTCTTCTTTTCCTTAGAGAAAAGATTTCTTTGATATGGTTTTGTTTATTCAATCTTTTTGTTTTATTTTTAAGTCTATGTAAGTATTTGGGGCTTATTGAATAAGACAAAACTTATATTTCTCTAAAGTTATTTTAACTTTATGAGTTAAAATTTCTTTGTATTTCTCATTTAGTTTGTTTATTTCTTCAATAACTTTCTTGTCCATAATATTTTCTTTATTATTATGTTTATAAGAGTCTAATTTACTTTGAATATCTAACAATTCCTTATCCCAAGATTTCCTTTTATTATTATACCATCTGATACTTTGTCCATATACATATGATTTTAAGGCATCCCAAACATAGACAATGGAGACTTCAGGAGTATTATTTATGTCTAGAAAATGTTGTACTTCTGAAAGTATATATTCTTTATAGTCTTTTAGCTGAGTTAAGTATGCTGGTATCCTTTTGATCTGAACATTATGAGTATTTTTATCATGAATTCAAAAACAATTGAGTTATGATCAGATATAGGACATGAAATGATTTTGGAATTAATTAAATCTGTTACCATCTGGTTAGAAATAAAGACCCTATCTATTTTTGAATAAGTTTTGTATCTGTTAGAAAAAAGGTGTATGGTAATGATTTTGAATCTATCTGATTATTAATATCATTCAAATGATAAGAATTAGCAAAATCATTTAAATGTTTTGCATTAGATGTAATTCTTCTTTTCCTTATAGTGGTAGTATCACTTTCATGTAGTATACAATTAAAATCACCAGCTAAAATAATATCCCTATAGAGAATGATATGATCTTATCAATATGATGTTTCACTGTATTAATACCAATTCCAGGTATCCAATATACATTAATTAAAGTGTAAGTCTTCCCATTAATTTGTATTGTAACCATACAAAACATTCCTTTGTCATCCTGATAAGACTTAATGGTTTTAGGAATGGGCATACTTTTATTCCATAAAATAGCCACTCCTCTTTTTTTCTGAGTGTGCTCTGAACTAACCAATACTGTATACTTATTAGTGGCTAGTTTATCAATATCTTTTTTTCAAGAGATGGGTTTCTTGCAGGAAGACTAGATTGGCCTTGTGTAAATTAATGTATCTTATTAGGCTTGCCCTTTTACATGGATTATTCAATCCATTAATGTTTAAAGAAATTCCTTTTAAAGATGTAATTTGGCATTTTTAGTTTCCTTTCAGAACGCATAAATCTTTCGCCTTTTCAAAGACAATTCTTGACACTACAGTAAAAGTAAAAATATATATTCACAAGGAAGTATTGAAATGTTTTAGTCTTCCAGTTAAAATAGCTTACTGTCAACATTTTGCGATATCAGAAAGTTTGAAGAGCTAGGAAATTACTATTCTTTGTCTTTATAATGACTATTAGATGTTAAAGTCTGCTTAGTTTAATGAATTGTGACATATGTTTATGAGGAAAAGTGGACTCAGTTACTCACATTGGACTACACATTCCTGGGAACTCAACTGACATGTCCCCAAATTACTTGTGAATTTAAATGAAACTACCTGATTAATAAGCATAATTTACTTTAACAACCTGAATCCATAAACTATCTGCTCTATATATGCTACATTATATATGTCACTTGCATATGACAGTCTCTAGAGCACACAAAAAATACATATTATTTTTGCAACATGCTATATTTGCACTAACCATACATTCTAAACTAACTCAACTGGCAACTGACAAGTTATTTATTTGAAACATCGACTGCGGTGGTGGTGCTGCGGGAGCATTGTCGCCTCACAGTAAGACGTTGTCCTGTTCAATTCTCAGCAAGAACGTCTTCTGTGTGGAGACATGCTTGAATGGGCATACCTTCGTTGAAGGTTGTGTGTCAGGCCTAGCAACTCAGCACGTAAAAATCTACTGCCAATCATTAGCAGACCGGAGTTCCGCTGTGGCGACCCCTAACCGGGAAAAGCCGAAAGACTCAACAACAACAAGTCTAAATATTAATTGTGCCCTTGAAATATTGTTGCCATTTTGACAAAACAAAATCTGAATTGAAAAAGGAATGATTTGAAGAGGTGAAGTATTGTACAGATTTCAAAGACGGCTATTGACATTACAATAGAAGTAGAAATGTATACATGCAAGGAAAAATTGAAATGCTTTATACTTTTAGTTAAAATAGCTTATTGTTAACTTTTTGGTTTATCAGAAAATTTAAAGAGCTAGGAAATTATTCCTAATTTGTCTTTGTAATGTTTACTAAAGTGATGCTATTCACTGACTTGTTTAATGGATTGCGAGTCATGTACAAGATGGACTACTGAATGTTATTTCTGATTACCTATGTTTGCTGAATTTCTTTTATTAGTACTGATTTAAAACAAGGTAAACAAAGGGAAGGGGAAATCTCTATTTTTGGTCAAGGGAGGAGAGGCTTAAGAATATTCTAACTGCCCCAAGAACTCTCTAAGATGCTCTAAATACTATTTGATTAATACTTACCTAAGGTAAGTCTTGATTACCATATAGGTACATTCACATTCATTCTAGATCTGATGTGATTACCCATTCTGGAAGCAGGAGGTGCCCTATGCAGGATGGGAATTGTCAGGGTGATCATAGTTCATTCTTAGACTCTGCTTTGTAAATCTATAAATATGTAAAAGCACTGCACACTAGAATGTTGGGTGTCTCTACTCAGAGTCAGTATACCATTGATAAGCCATGTTTTTTCATAAGTGTAAGTTGAAGTTGGTGAGCTGAAGAGTGGGAAAGTAAAGGAAGACAGTACACCTACAGTAAATTCATATTTCATTGGTAATCACTCATTGTCTCCTGTAGAGTACTTTTAGTCAAATTATTTTAGTAATAATCTATTTGTTGTTGGCTTATTTAGTGTATGCTCCTCTGTTGCATTTAATTTATCCAAAATGACATATCTGACATGTTTGGGATTTATTAAGGGTATTTTCTAAGTCAACATAATAATTGTTTACACTACTAACATTCCATCCTGATATATAAAATACTATAGAACAATAAATGAATAATATAGAATTTCATATCTCTTTTAAGAAAAATTTCCATATAATAATTTAACATATGGAGCTCAGTTGATAATGCTGGTTAAAGGTATGAGTGATAATCCAATAGATCTATCTTTATCTATTGGATTAGAAATGACTTTCATTCCATGTTTAATTGGAAATTCATATTTACTTGTATTCGATACTTTAGAATTAATGTTTTATAGAAGAACTTTTTTAAAGCCTGACCAGAATTTTACCCTACTTATATTTAAAGAAGAAAGAACATTAAATTACACTCCCAAGTTTACACACATAAAAATAACACCCAATGTTATCAGAGAATATGGTATAACTACTATAATCAAAATAATAAAAAAGAAGCAAAAAGTTTCTTCCAACAATAACTTGAAATGGATTTTACCTTATTATCATTAAATACTAATGGCTTAAATAATGCAAATAAAAGATCAAAGTTACTAAAATATTTAATTCTAAATAAGGCACAAGTAGTATTTCTCCAGGAAACACATTTTAAGACTAATGATAGCTTTATTTGGAACCCTAAGGACTATACAATCTTAGCTCAATCTTCCTAAAGAAAAAATACAAAAGGAATATCAATTCTCTGGAAGAAAAACATAATCACTCCAAAAGTTATTTATAAATATGAAGAGAAAGAAGGTCTACTAGCATTTGTTATAATTAAATTTAATAACAGAATATGGACCTTAGCTAATCTATATTGGTTCCCAGGGATTGGAGCAGGAACGGTTAAAAACACCTAGATTTTATTTCCAACAATTACAAAGTAAATCTTATACTTGGAGGAGACTTTAATTGTACATTAGAAGCTTCTGAAACCACTAAGAAGTCTTTTTGCATAGCAACTATTTCAAAATCCTTAAAAATGGATTGATTAATTTCATTTAATTGATACTTTTAAAGAACATAGGTAATATAATATAAATAAAATGAATAAAGAACATAGATTTGGACAAACCAGAATAGACAAATTATTTGTAGTTCAAGATTTACAAACAAAAATCCTCAATTTCTCAATAGTTCCATGCCCCTTTTCTGATCATAACTCTCTGATAATGAATCTCCAAATAGAGTTTAAACCTTTAATCCTCTCAACTAGAATTCCATTATATATATATATATATATATATATATATATATATATATATATATATATATATCACAAAAATTAAAGAATTCAGACCCTGGATGTTGTCAGAACTACAATTATTTCTTGACATTAATAATACAACAGAAATCAGTAGAATCATGGTTTGGGACTCATTAAAAGCATATGTATTTGGTAAGACCATTAGCTGATGCAAAAACAAAGTTAGAAAGTGGGAATCTGAATCATTAGACTTGGAAACCAGACTCTTGACAGCAAAATCTAAAAAAAATCAGAATTGTCCACAAATCAAAAAAGAAATAGAAGAATTAAATAAAAAATATAATGAAATTCTAACACACAAAACTTGTCTAGCCTTGGAAAAATTAAAAATAAACTCATTAGACACCTCCCCCAGATATCTACATAACTTATCTACAAGAATTAAAATACAATCTAAAGCAAATAACATTAGTAGTATATGTTATGATTGGGGAGAGATGGGTGAAGGCTGCCAGCCTACTCAAATATAATTTGATATATAATTCTGGCATTTGTAAATAAATGTAAAATCCAGGCATGTTTTCTTGAGTGTAAAAGAACACTGTGAAACGTAGAACTACAAAATATGTGACAACATTGCACTCTACTGGCCCAGTGAAGCATGTTGTACCCTTTCATGTTAGAATTTGGCTCCAGGGTGGCTGGATGAAGATTTCATGTCATTGTTTTAAGGCTAAAGTTTATGACCAGAATTTAGATGTGGAAGGTACTTTATTGCTCTGGTTTCTGCTAGCATATACATGTGAAATGTCTTGTATTGTTGTAAGTTTCTGAGGAGGTATTAGACTTCTAAATAATGCAGTGTGTGGCCTGAGAACTCAGACCAGGTGTTAAGATGATGCAATATGAATACTGGGAAAACCTAAGTGTCAAAAATGATGTCATTTTGGGAGGGCCTTAGAGACATGTTTGTTAGTAATGTTTAAATACTATTTCTCACAAGAGACCTGGAGGCATTTTGACTTTGGACATCTAACTCAGCACTCTGCTTATGCTCACATGTAAGTCTTAGCACTGTGATTTCTTGTAGGAATAGTTAAAGCTAGTTAAGATTAATTAGGTATTTTTCATTGAAATCAGACCTGTCCTACTGTATTATTTTATGTTTCTGTGTGATCTCTGAGCTCTTAGATATCTCTGTGGTGTAGTAGCTTTGTCTTGTGTTTAAATATTTATTATTAAATATTTTTAAAACATTCTACCTGTGGATGATTTGTGTAGAGATAAGCTCTAGAGTACATTGCATATTTATAGAGGTTATTGTAATAGTCCACTCTAAAGTAAGCCTTGACTGTTAGTCATACTAGAATTGGATATTAATATTGCACAGTAATAATTGGACACGCTTTTAAGGGCCTTTTAGTAGCTGATATTATTAACTGGGTGGTGGCAGTAATTGCTACTGTATAGTCTGGTTAAAGGGGCACAGTTGGAGAATCTGTGTCAGCCTTTCCCAGGAGTGTCTGTGAAGTTGTATAAATACTTATCTCAAAGTGTGTGTGTGTTGTGTCAGCTACTTGGCAGGGACACAAAGCACTGGTTGGATAGAGAGGGTACTGGAGGTTTTAGTTTACCCAGTTAGGCTGAGACCTGAACCCTATAGCTTTGCCAGTGGGGTGTCTTATTGGGGACCTGGAGAGCAAGGGAGCAACCAGCCCCAGACTGACTGTGTTCTCTGTGTGCACTTAAGGGAAATTGTACTTTACTGTGTGTATTAGTTATCCTTTTCTCTTCTATGAGATGACCTTCCTGGTGTTAGTGGTGAGAATTGAGGCTCATTGATTGCTGGGCCAGGGCACAGTCATCGCAAGTATTTGGCAGTTGTGGGATCTACTTCACATACTAATTAGCTTGTAGTGGTGTGGGTAGAGCGAATTCCTGCAGCTTATGTGCAGTGATCTCTAAAAGTGTTTTGTACTCTAAAACAGCCACTAAGTGTATACTCAGAGTTCAGATCACAATTGTTTTATTTCTTTTGTTAGCTTAGTGTCAGTCAGGGTGAGCAGGCAGCATGTCAGCAGTAGAGTATGGAAAGCTGACAAGGAGCCAGCTGGCGGAGATGTGCCAGGCTAGGGGACTGGTGCATGGAAACCTGACTAAAGCAGACCTGATTGCAGCCTTGGTTACAGCTGCATCAGAAAACAGTAGCCTGGAGGACAATCAGACTGACAGTGGAGATACAATATCCTTGGAGAATGGACAGCTCAACCTTTCTGCAGTGGACTTAAAAATCCAGCTGGAGTTAAAGAGACTTGAGTTGCAGGCCAGGCATATGGAACTAGAAGCAGCCAAGAAAATGAGGAGTCTACAAGCTGAGGAAAATGAGCGGCAGAGGAAGCATGAGAGGGAAATGTTGACTCCTCGCCAGAGTCATGCAGGTATTGGGGAAGGGAGTAACTTGACCCCAGAAGCACAAAAGGTCAGTAAATTTCTTCCACAGTTTAAAGAGGGGTATAATTTTGATAGCTTCATTCATATGTTTGAGTGGGTATGTAAACAGTATGAAGTTGACTAAGGGCTCTGGGTATAGTTCCTGACCACCTTACTCCATGGTAAAGCTATAACTTCTTTAGCAAAAATGCATGACACTGACTGTTTCAGTTATACTGCTGTAAAAAGACATCTGTTAGAATGTTTTAAGCTAACATCTAAAATGTATAGGAAAAAGTTTTAATAGCATAGATGCAAGGCAGATGAAAATGTATGTGAATATGTTGCTGAACTGAGCACTTATTTTTATATCTGGGTGAGTGGATGTCAGTTCACCACTTTTGAAGGGCTGGCAGACCTTTTGGTAAGGGAGCAAGCCTTTAGCACTTTGCCTGAGGACATGATTATCTGGTTAGCTGATAGACATTGTGCTACTTCAGAGGAGTTGGGGAAGAAGGGAGACCTATACCTAGCAAGCAGGGCATCCCTGTACGGGAAAGGGACCCTCAATACTGCTCATGGGACTAATGGAACCCATGGTGGGCAGCACAGACTGCGTTAAACGAATCTGCCAGTAGCAGGGGAAGCCCCTAGATAAGGTACACATCCAGGAGCTAGGGTTAACTATTTTGAATGCAACCAGTGGGGCCATGTGGCATACAAATATCCACAGAGGTAAGGTGGGGAACCAAAGGTGAGGGAGCCAGTAAGTGGGAAAGACAAAATGCCAACAATGGGTTGTCTTGAGACAACAGGGGTATGAAACTACCATCTTGCAGATGTCCTGAGAGGGAAGGATTTGGATGAGGCAGTACTATGTACTTATGCAGTTACATGCAGTGAGGCTAGGAGACAAGTACGTGAGTCTGGTAGCTTGGGGGAGACCAAGACAGACTGCATACTTGCAGCCAGGACTGCTGAGTTGGTTACTTCAGGGAGGGAGCTGCTCTGTAGCAGTGAGACTGAATGTGAGCCACAGCTGCTTGTGGGTACTGATGTTCCCTTGGACAGGGTAACTGCAAAGGTAGAGGTGAGTAGTAGTACCCAGGCTGACAGTGAGGCTCCACTGTCAGAGGATCCCAGACTTCCATGAAAGAGGAGCTGAGAAGGGTTACAAGGAGAGACTTGAGACATGCTCAGCTCTCAGACCCTACACTGCAAGGCCTGAGGCAGGTAGCTAGGGAGACACTTGATTCTCAAGGGAAGGGGAAATCTGTATACTGGAACAAAGGGTTACTGTACAGAGAGTGGACCCCTGAGGGAGGGCTAGAAGGTGAGAGAGTACAGCAGTTGATAGTGCCTAGAGATTACCGTCTGGTGCTTCTAGCCATAGCCCATGATATACCCTTTGCAGGTCATATGGGTATAAAACATACAAAGGGGCGTATTATGCAAAACTTCTATTGGCCTGGAATTTCCAGAGATGTAACAGGGTACTGCAGGGCCTGTGAGCAGTGCCAAAAGGTAGGCAAGGTAGGAGAAAAGGTGAGAGACCCTTTGATGCCTTTGCCTGTGATTGAGGAGCCATTTCAGAGGTAGATATGGATATTGTCAGTCCTCTGAGTACCCCAAGTTCCACAGGGAAAAGTATATCCCAGTGATTGTAGATTATGCTACACAATACCCTGAGGCAGTGGCTTTGTCCTCCATTGAGGCCGAGAAGGTGGCAAATGCTTTGCTAGAGATTTTAAGCAGGGTAGGTTTCCCAAAGGAAATACTGTCTGACAGAGGTGCCAATCTTATGTCAGACCTGCTAGCTTGTCTGTGGAAGTCCTGTGGGGTGAAGCACATGAAGACCACCTCCTACTATCCCCAGACTAATGGTCTTGTTGAGAGGTTAAACTCTACAATCAAGTCCATGCTACGGACATTTGCAGATCAGTTTAAGAGGGAGTGTGACAAATATTTACCCCATCTGTTGTTTGCCTACAGAGAGGTTACCCAGGAATCCACAGGTTTTTCACCCTTTGAGTTGCTGTATGGGCATAGGGTGAGGGGAACTCTAGATTTAATTCAAGATGAGTGGGAAGGTGAGTGTAAGTCTCACAAGGAGTCTGTTGTGACATATGTCCTGAACCTCAGGACAAAGTTCAGGGAACTCATGGGTCTGGCCCAGGAGAACCTGGCAGAAGCTCAAAAACAAAAAAAGGTGTGGTATGACAGGAATGCTTGAGCTAGATAGTATGCCTCTAGGGAAGCAGTTGATGGTTCTCATTCCTGTCAGAAACAACAAGTTGCAAGCAGCTTGGGCGGGACCCTACAAGGTGGTAAGAAAGGTATGTGATGTTAACTACATGGTGGAAGTGCTAGGCAGATGGCAGGGGCACAAATTGTACCATGTTAACATGATGAAACCTTACCATGAAAGGGAGGCCCTTATGCTAAGCATTTGCAGTGGATTGCAGAGAGATCTTGTGACTGATCTCCTCAGTGAGGATCGGGCTGACACCTCGGTGGAAGGGGTAGCAATGTCCCAGCAGTGATCTCCTACTCAGGTTGGAGAAATCTGATAAGTGTTGCAGGAGTTTGGGGGCATGTTCACCAGGAAACTAGGGAGCACCCACCTGGTGCAGCACCAGGTGGATACAGGAACCCAAAGGCCTATCAGGCAGGCCCCTTATAGGATGCCTGAGAGAGTCAAACAGACTCTGAGGGAGGAGGTACAGAGGATGTTGGAACTAATGGTGATTCAAGAGTTCAACAATCACTGGGCCTTACCATTGGTACTGGTGCCAGAGAAGGATGGCAGCACCAGGTTCTGTGTGGATTATAGGAAATTAAGTAGTCACACAGAGTCAGATGCTTACCCCGTGCCTAGGACAGATGAGGCCCTAGTGCAGCTGGGTGGGGCTAAGTATTTTACAACCATTGATCTTACCAAGGGTTACTGGCAGGTGCCTTTGACTCCCAGTGCTAGAGAGAAGTCAGCCTTTGTGACTCCTTTTGGCTTGTATGAGTTCACAAAGATGCCCTTTGGGATGAAAAATGCCCTAGCGACTTTCCAGAGGCTGGTAGATCATATCTTAGCAGGAGCAGGAGGGTTTGCCCTTGCTTACATGGATGATATTGCTATCTACAGCCATTCCTAGCAAGAGCATTTTCAGATTGTCAGGGAGGTGCTGGGCAGACTACAGAGGGCAGGGTTGACCATTAAGCCGAGCAAATGTCAAGTGGGTATGGCAGAGGTCTCCTACCTTGGACATAGAGTGGGGAATGGTAAGATAAAGCCAGAACCTGCCAAAGTGGGAGCTATTCAGGCATGGCCTGCACCTGTTACCAAAAAGCAGGTAAGGGCTTTCTTACGGTCAGCAGGGTACTACAAAAAGTTTGTTTCCAATTATAGTACCATAGCTGCCCCCCTTACAGACATAACAAGGAAGAACAGGCCAGATAAAGTAGTGTGGACCCCAGCATGTGAGCAGGCATTTCAGAAGCTTAAGTAAGCTTTGGGAGGACCCCCTGCGTTAGCCAGTCCAGACTATAGCAAATAATTTGTTGTGCAGGTGGATGCTTCAAACTGTGGGGTTGGGGCTGTACTTAGCCAGATTTCTTCAGAGGGAGAAGAGCACCCAGTGATTTACCTCACTCATAGGCTCTAACCCAGGGAGGAATGCTAGGCAGCAGTAGAAAAGGAATGTCTAGCCATAGTGTGGGCACTACAAAAACTTCAGCCTTATCTGTATGGAAGAAAATTCACTATGATGACAGATCACAACCCTCTAACATGGTTAAACAGAGCCAGTCAGCAAAATGCCAAGTTGCTAAGATGGAGTCTGGGGTTGCAAGCATATGATATGTCAGTGCAGCACAGCAGTGGGAGTAGCAATGCTAATGCAGATGGTCTCTCAAGACAGGGAATGAGGTGAGGCACACCCAGGTAGACCTGACACTCTCAAGAGATGTTTCTCAAGGGGCACTTGAAAACTTGCTTGAGTTCCCCGGGGGGGGGGGATAGATGCCATGATTGGGGAGAGATGGGCGAAGGCTGTCAGCCCAGTCAAATAGAATTTGATATATAATTCTGGCATTTGTAAATAAATGTAAAATACAGGCATGTTTTCTTGAGTGTAAAAGAACACTGTGAAATGTGGAACTACAAAATATGTGACAACATTGCACTCTACTGGCCCAGTGAAGAATGCTGTACCCTTTCATGTTAGAATTTGACTACAGGGTGGCCTGATGAAGATTTCATGCCCATTGTTTTAAGCCTATAGTTTATGACCAGAATTTAGTTGTGGAAGGTGCTTTATTGCTCTGGTTTCTGCTAGCATATACATGTGAAATGTCTTGTATTGTTGTAAGTTTCTAAGGAGGTGTTAGATTGCTAAATAATGCAGTTTGTGGCCTGAGAACTCAGACCAGGTGTTAAGATGATGCAACATGATTAGTGGGAAAACCTAAGTGTCAAAAATGATGTAGTTTTGGGAAGGCCTTAGAGACATGTCTATTAGTAATGTTTAAATACTATTTCTCACAAGAGACCTGGAGGCATTTTGACTTTGGACATCTAACTCAGCACTCTGCTTATGCTCACATGTAAGTATTAGCACTGTGATTTCTTGTAGGAATAGTTAAAGCTAGTAAAGATTAATTAGGTATTTTTCATTGAAATCAGACCTGTCCTACTGTATTATTTTAAGTTTCTGTGTGATCTCTGAACTCTTAGATATCTATGTGGTGTAGTAGTTTTGTCTTGTGTTTTAATTATTTATTATTAAATATTTTTAAAACTTTCTACCTTTGGCTGATTTGTGTAGAGATACGCTCTAGAGCACATTGCACATTTATAGAGGTTATTGTAATAGGCCACTCTAAAGTAAGCCTTGACTGTTAGTCATACCACCATTGGATATTAATATGGCACAGTAATAATTGGACACCCTTTTAAGGGCCTTTTAGTAGCTGATATTATTAACTGGGTGGTGGCAGTAATTACTACCATATAGTCTGGGTAAAGGGGCACAAGTGGAGAATCTGTGTTAGCCTTTCCCAGGATTGTCTGTGAAGTTGTATAAATACTTATCTCAAAGTGTGTGTGTGTTGTGTCAGCTACTTGGCAGGGACACAAAGCACTGGTTGGACAGATAGGGTACTGGCGGTTTTAGTTTACCCAGTTAGGCTGAGACCTGGACCCTCTAGCTGTGCTAGTGGGGAGTTTTATTGGGGACCTGGCGAGCAAGGGAGCAACCAGCCCCAGACTGACTGTTCTCTGTGTGCACGTAAGGGAAATTGTACTTTACTGTGTGTATTTGTTATCCTTTTCTCTTCTATGAGACAACCTCCCTGATGTTAGTGGTAAGGATTGAGGCTCCTTGATTGCTGGGCCAGGACACGGTCATCACAGTATATATCATGAAAAGAAAGGGAAAAAAAGTATCAGATATAGGAGTCATCCTTAAAGCAATTTGGTTCCATTATATGGAACACTTCAAAAAAGAAGATTTAGATACCAACCAAATAAACTTAGATCCAAACCTTATCAATATAAAAAAAATCCTAAAAACTTAAAACTAGACCTACAAAAACCTATATCCTACAAATAAATTGTTGACGAGATAAAAGAAAGTAAATCTAACAAAGCTCCAGGGATAGATGGTATAATTATGGAAATTTACAAACACTTCCCTACAACAGTAATCTCCCTTTTTCATAAAACTTTGCTAGAAGTCCAGTCAGAAGCAGAAATACCACTCTCATGGAAATATTCTCTCATAACACCAGTTCTAAAAGATAATAAACCTTCAGACCTTTGCACCTTATACAGACCTATATCATTGCTGAATAATGATTACAAAATATTCATGTCAATACTAGCTAACAGAATGAAAATTATCCACTTTCAAAGACAATAATGATCAAACTTGATTTTTATATAACAGGCACACACACATGATAATATTAAAAGGATACTTACTCTTATAGATTATGTGAACAAAGAAGATAGAGAAACACTTGTAATCAAATTAGGCATAGAAAAAGTCTTTGATTCCCTCAACTGGGAATATCTATTTAAAACTTTAGCATTATTTGAATTTCCTCGTTCCTTCATCTTATTACTAAAAAACATATATATTAATAACTTAGCCTACATTAAATTAGGTCATTTCACCTCAGAATCTATCCATATAACGAAAGGTACTAAACAAGGATGCCCCCTTTCTCCTATTTTATTTGATTTGGCTATAGGAATACTTGCAGAAATAATACACAATAATCCAAGAATAAAAGGAATAGAAGTCTGTGACCAGTACATATCTAAAACAATGCTTTTTGCTGATGATATTTTATTAACCCTATCAAACCCCAGAGAGTCATTAAGAGAGCTAGAAGAAGTAATGGAGACATTTTATAATATTTCACTACACTTTAATAGATCAAAATCAAAATTTCTATTTTTAAATAAGAAAAAAGAACTACAAGTTACAGATAAATCCATCATAGGAAAACAAGAACTTACGCTAAATTATTTAGGAATAGTGTTATGCAAAAATATAAATGAAACAATATTAATAAATTATAAAAACATTATTGAAACAATAAAAAATATATAGAAAAGTGGAACAAAATTATATTAACTTTTGAAGACAGATTACAATTAATAAAAATGGTCTTATTCTCAAAAATACTATATTTAGCATTAGCAATACAGTTAATTCCTGAAAGATGCATTGTTAAAGAAAAAAAATCATGTTTAATAAACTTTTTATGGTATCCCAAAAAGAATAGAGTTGCTCTAACTCATCGCATTAGACCCTGGATACAAGGAGGACTGAACTTCCCAGAAATAGAAACATGTATAAAAGCATCTGTGCTTAAAACTACAATAGACTGGATAAACCCAAATTATTTTGCCAACTGGAAAGAATTAACAACGGCTATATTAACAAATTAATTTAATCTATTAAAAAAAATTTTAATAGTAGACAAATCAAACAAACCCTGCTATATACTATGCATAAGTATACAATATAATATAACAAAACCTTCAAAAACAACACTGATTAATCAGTATATCAATTCCTTTAGGAAACTTATCAATGCAAACATAGATCTAACACTTTGGTTTGACCTTTTAACCCCATTTACCATCACTAAGAACTTTCGTAACAAAATATATAGGGAAACAATAACCTCCTGGGAACAAAATGGAGTCTTATGCTGGTTACAATGTGTAAATAAATTAAATGTTTTAGATATACATATGATAAAAACTGCTTACAATATTCCAACACAGGACTGGTTAACCTTACAAAGCATTCTAATGTTCATTCAAGATTTATGCAGATTAATTAATAATTCCTCATTTAAAGGTATTCCAAATCTAATAAGTTTTCTGTATGAATTTAAATATAATAGTTGTGAAAATAAAAATTCCATTTCAAATCTATATCAAGAGATAATAACATATAAAACAATTCCCAAACCATCATACTGGTAGTTCTTAACAAAAGGTCAGTCATTGCAGTTAACAGAAGAAATTAAAACTAATATCTTACTATCAGTTAATTACACCTCTAACACACAGTACTGGAAAATATTTAACTGGAAATACTTACATAGAGCATTTTTAACACCAGATAGAATTAAAAAGATCAGTACTACTACAAATGTTTTTTGCTGGAGGTGTGAAAAGTAAAATAAAGCAGACTGGATTCATATTTTTTATGAATGTAATAAAATTAAATCATATTGGAATGGAATCAATCATTTTTTACAAACTTTATTTAATGAATCCTTTACCTTAACTAAAGTATTGATAATTCTAAATGTAAATGAAGGTCCCTACCTGAATAAGACAAATATGCATTTGTTATGGACAATACATGCTATATCTAGGAAATGCGTAAGAAAGATTCCTGTCACAGAGATTCCCCATGCTTTGGAACAAAATTCCTAACTACATTAGGCAGAGCCCCTCACTAACACTCTTCAAGAGAAGCCTTGACGAGTGGATGGGTAACAGAAAATACACCCCTGGGATCACTTCATTGGCTCTGCTTGACAGAGGCTCAGTTAATTAATCAATGGGGCGGCAAAAGCCAACACACTCTGGCTAGGCTTATACATGCCCTCGGGCAGATAGCCTAGTACCTACCTATGAACCTATGAACCAGAAGGTGGAATTCAAATACACCCCCGACCTTGGAGGAATTCTACACTTTACTGAAGACAACTGCATTGATGGAAATAAAAATCAAAGAACTATGAATCTCTCTAAGACCATTGGTAAATAATCCTTGGAAGAAAGTTATATCTTTGTTGGACACTCTGCAATAATCAATATTGTATCTTTGATAACTAATCTGTTAATTCTACATTTAATAACATACAGTGTATATAATTGAAAGTCAGGCTGTTGTAAATATTGTATATAGTTTTTTAAAATGATATTTAAAAATATTATGTAAATGTTATTTTAATTGAAAATAAAAAAAATATTTGGGGAAGAAATTAAAACAATTTGGATAGGTAGTATTTGATATTATAATGTATTTTTTTAAATCTTTTAGACATTTTATATTTATACACACAATTTTATTTTTAAATGTTTGTATGGTTAATAACATCTTCTGTTAGTGTGGACATGTTATAGTCTATTTTGTAAGTTTTTCATGTACCTTTAAGGCGAATGTTGGGGACTACATGTTTACGAAGAGGGATATTTAAAATGTGTTCTGAAAGTTTATTCTGGATCTGATGAAATTTGAGTGATTTGCTGCATGAAAAGTGCTTCATTAAATTTACTTTCTGGTTGTTCTGGAGTTGTCCTTTTTTGCTTATTTCATCTAAGGTTTTGACCACTTGCAGTTGTGCTCTCAGTTCCACAGCAGATGAACTATACAGTTTTAAATCATTCCCAAAAAGAAGATGAGTAGTCTTTCAACTTTGTTATTTTCTGGGAGCCAAATTGTTGCCATGACATAGTTATCAAGTAGACAGCTTAATGGGTTAAGGGCAGGAGAAAAGAGCAGTGGTGACAAAGAGTCACTCCCAGAATATCCACCTTTTAAATTTTATTCCTGTGATAATTTGTTCTTTATCATGGCTTAGCTTCACAGTGGTTTGCCACTGTATCATAGTCACTGTAATATAATCAATCAATGTGGGGTGTATCTTATACATTTGTAAGCACTCTTTTATCCATGAATGTGGGATGCTGTCAAATGCTTTCCATGTCATACTTAGAGTCTTTCCTTTTTTACAATTCTCCATTATGACTTAATAACAAATTATCCTTTTTTCCATATGAATTTCTTTTGTTACCCTTTTGTACTATTGCTATAATTGAATTTTCTACTAAATGAATATAAACTGTGTTGGCATAAATTCCAGTGTATAGTTTATACATTATTAGAAGGCAAGCTATTGGTCCATACCTTTTTGGATATCTTGCAGGTTCACTCCTCAGGAGGAGTATCATTTTTCCTGTTGTTAACCAGGTTGGCATCTGATTAGGGTATGCATATAAATAGTTCTTAGTCATGGCTAAATCTTCATGTAAAGATGTTAACACTTTTAGCCAGAAGTTAGGTACTGTATCTGGGCTGGGCGTTTTCCAGTTAGGAGCTTTTTTTTAATTTTGTTTCAATTTCTATAGCTGTTAGTTCATCCCATCCTGTACATTTATACTTCTTATCCTTTTTTTGCTTCTTCTATCCATTCAGCATCTTTATCATGTTCCATACTATCTTCATAGATGTTTTTCCAAAATGTGTCTATTTCTTCTTTTGTTTGGTGGTATTTCTCTTCCCTTTGCCTTGTTTCCCAATTCTCTATAAAACTTTTGGGGTCATCAATAAATTGCTTATTTCGTACTTTTCCTTTATATTTATCTGCCTATCTTATAAGTTTTTCTACCTGTGCTGATATTTTTAGTTTATTGTTTGCAATAGTGTACAATAGATCCTGATCTGTTCTAATACTGTGAATTGCTTTTATCTTGTCTATCTTTCTGAGTATTTTTGTTGATCTGTTCCCTCTTCTATACTCTTCCAGTGACACTTCTTGTCTTAATTGCTTTATAGTTTTCTCTATTTGATACTTCCATTATGGCATTTGATTTCTACCCGTCCTTTCCCTTACTGCCCTGTGTTTTTGGGGTGACTTTATCTGTTATTAATTTAGATGCACAGTAATATTTCCCATTTATTTCTGTTACAATGCATGAATTTCTACGAATATTCTTGATTACTGTGTTCATTTATTTTATCAAACTTCTAAGATTTTGGCTCTCATTGACTTTTTGTAATCTATTTTTTTTTTTTTTTCTTAATATGTCTATCAATCTCTATTAAATCCAGCAATTCTTCCCTTAGGTCATTTTCTTCTAAATTAATGGGACATTTTTTGTTCTCCATTTCTTGCTGGCATTCTACAAAAAGTTCCAGAAAATTGTGTTGTGTCATATTCTCTTCAGTTTTACCCTGTGTCATCTATTGCTCTTTCATATGGGAACTTAATGGTCTATCACCCTACAGCGTTGACTACATCAGAGCTGCCACAGTTTCCTGTTCCTTCTCTTTCTGTGCAATTCCAACAGAACTTTTGTACTGATTTCCTGCTGAAGGCGAAATATCTTCATATGGCAGCTGAT
>NC_056732.1:680811924-680816924 GCF_019279795.1 Protopterus annectens | reverse complement strand
TAGTGCATGGGAATTCCCGTTTCTTATTTTACTGTAGTTTTGGTTTTGAATACCGTCCCTTGTAATTTTTCTCATATTTGGCTTAATTATTCATTCTGAAATTCCAAGTCTGAATTCCCAATTTTTCTACAATTCATATAGATGCCTTTTTTTATAATGACTCTCATTAATATCTTATTTCATTTTACTAAATGGATAGTCTGATACTTGCATAACTATCCTGATATTGTTTTTGATTCATGCAACTACATTCCTTGTGTACGACTTAGTTATTTTAAACACCAAATGCAGCTAATATATATGCACAGTGATGGACTAATAATTGCTTTTTAATGGGAAATAACTACTTACACAAACTTCATTTGCAACCTTTGTTTGTGGGAACAAATAATTAATTAAAATGCTGCTACTGCAAGTATAATTTCTAATAATCAGCACATTAAATTAGTATGAACTTTATTAGGAAAGCATAACTTGAAATGAATCCTAATTAGTTTTCCAGGAATGTAATTTCTTACAGGCTCATGCCTCATTTTCTGTGACATTAGGCTACTAATCAGGAATAGATTTCCTCTAGAAATGTTTTTTTTCTTTCTACAAAATGTGAACAGAATATTTTCAAATAAGCAAATTATCCATTCACAATGTCTCTATACACAGGATGCTGAAAATGCGATAAGTAAAAATAAAATACTACAAGTTATAGAGGCATGATCTACATAACTAAATTATATTCTGTCCATATCTGTGAACCATGAAACTTTAAAATGTTCAAAACTTTTGAGTTTTATGCTAAGATCATTAATTAAAAGAATTATTGTTGCTTCAGGTACTGAGAAAATATGCAATGCTTCCATGTGTGAAAACATTCTACATTTTCAGCATGATGTCAAGTCAATGCCAATTAATATTTGTTAATTTCCTTTGTAACTATGGTAGCAAATTGGTTGATGTGTGAACAGATTAATTTTAATGAATTTTCTTTGTCTGAACACTGGATGATTCAAACATTATAGCTGTAACATGTACATTAAATACATTTGAAAAGTGAGGTGAAGCTATATTAGCACAAAATGTAAAATAAGTCTATTATGGCACAGTAAAACACAAATTTGTGTGAAAATTGAAAAAAAAAATTTCATTTATTCTACAATAAAATTCATTAGTTATTGACCTTATCTGAAAAAAAAAAGGCTTCAGAGTGGACAAATAAATGTCAGTTAATCGTTTTAGGAGAAGGATAATCTTGTTTTAGGAAACAAACATTTTTTTGTATCATATCCTTCTTACTATGTTTATTTTATTTTTTATTTAACATTTTGTTGACTGGAAAAGTCCGACTAGGTTCCACAGATCCTGTTTTCAGCAGAGGCCCTGGGAGAAATGCTCCAGAAGCATGTCTTTAGATTGTGTCATCTTTGCTATGATTATGGCCATAAGTAGTTTTCAGACCATCCTAACTGCTCTGTTATAAACATATTAATAAATAATAAAACTCATACTTTGTGGCTTCTAACCGCGGTGGTGGTGCTGTGGTAGTGTTGTCGCCTCACAGTAAGACGCTGTCTGGTTCGATTCTCACCTAGAGCGTCTTCTGCGTGGACACATGCATGAATGGGCGTACCTTCGTTGAAGGTTGTGTGTCAGGGCTGGCAACTCGGCACGTAAAAATCAACTGGCAATCATTAGCGGACCGGAGTTCCGCTGTGGCGACCCCTAACCGGGAAAAAGCCGAAAGACACAACAACTTTGTGGCTTCTAGAATATTAAATGTCACAAAATGTATGCAGAAGTTAGTCATGTTTTTCCTTCTCACCACACATATTTAAAATGATACTTCAAAAATGCAATGATTACTGCATGGAAAAGATGATTTTCTTAAAATCCTGGTTGAACTCACAGCACAGTAATACACAATTATCTCTATTTTTTGCTAAAAGAAAAAAAATGACTGAGACTGTGACGTGCAAGTTGTCCTTTTAAAATTCTGGTTAGGATATATTTAATTGTAATGAATATAATATTTAATCAAGACATTCCTTTATTCATTCAGTCAGCTTAAAATGCTTGCTCTTTTCCATTCAGGGAAAGGAGGAACTGATTCTTATCCTGGCCCTCACTGGGTTTAAGGCTCGGAGTTAAACCTGAACATACAGGGACTACTTTAGCTCTGATGAGAGGAAGTCAAGGACTTAGAATGCCAACATGGTCATTGGCTTGTAAAACTACTGACCTTTGATAGGGATAATGGTACAGATGCAGCAGATGTGATGGTCTTTTAAGAAATATTCAGCAGTGAACATGTATATGAAACTGCCCTCTGCTTAAAGTGATATGTCATTTGCTTCAGTCTTATTTGCTTATGAAATAAAATGAGTTATTGCAACTATGCTTATATCAATCATTTTTTACAAAACTTTTCAATCTGTAATGGCACATGAGGGCTCTTGCGTAATAAAGGCTATAGATGTGAAAAGGTTCCTATACATAATGGATTCAGTCTTTATTTCCATCTAGGTCTGATAAATAGCCAATGGAAAAAAATTTTATCAGTTGCACCATCCTCTGCAAAACATTGTTTTGTGTTATCATTACAGGATCATTTTGTGATGTGCTCAATCCTGATCTCAGCTGGCATTCTCCACTGAGGAAGTACTGGATATGACCCCTGCATTAGTTTGATCCATTATATATGCCAAGGGTAATTCACCCAGCATCAAGGGTTTATACAAAATACTCAGTTTCTTCATTCACCCCACACATGCTACATTATATCATTGTATCTGATTTAGCTTTGGAGATGTCACCCACAATAGAGACATACCCTACTATAAGTTTAGACCATAAGCTGGTAATGGATACTGTGGCAGTATTGAGATAAAAGGTCTTGTCCATAGAAATGAACCTATTTCATTTGCCATGCCCTTTATTTATAGCTATTAATGAAAAGGTATCTCATCTCTAATAATCATTCATTTTATGACACACATACAGTTTTATGAGATGCTGTAAAAGTATTAATCAGAAATACAATAAATAATAAAACTTGTGGCAATAACTGAATGGCTTAATCTGGATAAAAGGAGCAGGGCTGGGACAGGTACATCTCTTAAGGAAGAGTTGTACCACCCAGAGATGTTAATACATAAGATGATCATTTATAGGAAAGCTTCAAAGGAAGAAGGCATAATTCCACTGAATACAGGATGCCACAATAAAATAACTTTTTTTTAAATTTTATTAACCAAGAAACATCTTTATTAAATAATCACTTATTACATAGGCAATCATACATCCATTTTTCTTTTTATTTTATTTATTTATTTATTTACATTTGTTGACTGGGAGTGCCCGACTGAACGTAGATCCATTTTCAGTGGAGGCCCAGGGAGAAAAGCTTCACAATTAAAATATAGAGACAGTAGTTACATTGGATTTACATAGCAATTAAGAATTTGATCAACATAGCAATTAACAATTACAAACACAGTTACAGATGAAGAACATAGTACATCAGTAGACAACTAGAATCTTTATCATCTGTGAAGTACATAACAGACATTAACAACTGCTACAATAAGAAGTTCCTGCTGTATAATAATTAGTTAGGCTTATGAGCATCCGAGCTTGCTATAATCAAGGTAGTTAGTGGGATGGAAAGAAAAGTAGTGGGTGGATGGTGTGGGTGATATTAGAGTGGGAGTTGCAAGGGCATAGCCAGCATGTTTTTGGTGCGCTTTTAGTAAAGTTTTGAAGTGGGTGCATGATGATACGGAAGAAATTGTGGGTGGGAGGGAGTTCCATAATTTGGCTATGGTGCAAGAAAATAGTGCTTCTCCAGGAGAGTTATTGGCTTTAGTGACCTTCAAGGGATTTTTGTTGCTGGATCTTAGTGGTCTGGTGGTGTGATAGGGTTGTAGTAGTTTCTGGAGGGATGGGACATTTAGTGGATGGTTTGCTAGTTTGTGGGCATCCATATAAATGAAAACAAACCACATTGACATAATTTCAGTTTCAAACATTATATATTACTTATACAGCAGGATTCACGAAGGCTTGCACGGAGTCTAAGAGTAGTGTAAGACTCCATGCAGCCTTCGCGATCCAGGAACAGCCCTAAATCCTGTGTAAGAGACCAGCTAAAACGTCTCTTACATGGAGTGGGCGTGGATATGCTAATCACCTCACTTGCAGCCGAAAGGCATGCAAATGAGGTAGATTAGCGATCCAGGAAGCCCAAAGCAGCCCATGTAAGAGCTGTTTTAGCTGCAGAAATGTACTCAGTTGACAACTGAGTACGTTTCTGCAAAAAACACAATGGAGCCATGTCAGCTCCAAATAAAGGGTGCATATGTGTCAGGCAGCATGCCAATGGCCAAATATGTGGCCATTGGCAAGGTACCCTGATGCAAATATAAGAAATGTTTAAACGCAGAGCAGCCCCGCGCAAATGGGCTGCGCTGTATAAAACATAAAAATGAAGGTTATAAACCCACAAATGTGGGTTTTATGCAATACATGGATTTACAATGCAGGGACCAGCAGACCAGGAACAACATGGCCACCGTTTAGTGGTTGCTAAGGGGGGAAGCTGAGTCTAAGACATGTAACTAAGCATTAGTAGGCAATCTGATGTAAATGAGTGTTAGGATACTGAATTCCACTGTCACATAGCAAATGAGCACATTCTGAGTAGTGTAAGAGATACATAAGGGGGAGGAATGGGGTAGGAGATAGGTGACATCACAGGGGGGAATGGTAGAAAGAAATGCAGTTCATTGGAGGTCAGTGTTACATGACAGATGTCAGACACATATCATGGAAAGAGGAGTGCCACAAGATAAGCATGGGAAAGTCAAGAAATGGAAGGTGAAGGTGTACACTGTTGCTTACACCAAAGTTTCTTGCTGGGCGTGCATGCGCACGTGTGCGCGCCATGAAGCGCGAGTAGGACAGTGTGCCCGCGTGTAAGGCAGACTGAGGGGGGGGTTGGGATTGTA
>NC_056732.1:680609909-680811424 GCF_019279795.1 Protopterus annectens | reverse complement strand
TTGTTTGAGTGCATTGTCACAGTGTTGTACATGTCACTGTGTCCTTCTCCATATCTGTAGCTGTCATGTGAGGTACATACCATGGCAGCCATTGTGTGGTGTGGAGGGGTACACTGACCTACATGTCCATAGATGACACACTATGTCTGCTGACACATACCATGTGCAGGTATTCTAGGAATAGTGTGCCACTGTGAATATCATTGGGGGGACTATTGTACACATTTATGACCCTGTTCACCCCTGACACATGCAGTGGTGGGCAGCCAATCACATATCTGGTGGTTACTGGTGAAATGGGATATGGTACTCCAGTTTTGACACTGGTGGTCACTCCATGCCTTTGTCACCAGGCACCTGTTGCAATACATCTGTACACATGTGCCTCACTCAGAATATATATACATCTCACTCTCTCTCTCTCTATATATATATATATATATATATATATATATATATATATGTATATATATATATAAATATATATATAAATATAGATATAAATATATATATATATATATATATATATATATATATATATATATATATATATATATATATATATATTGATGTACATATATTGCTATAGATATGGAGAGAGAGGGGTGTGACAGAGAGGGGGTGAGAGTGAAACAGAGGGTGGGACAGGGGGAGTGTGAGATTGTCATATACAGTCATACCTGTAGATAGTCAGATCTGTCTGTCTATGTATATGTATCTACATATATCTATATCTGTATGTGTGTATTACATACATATATATGCTTGTACATATTCTATCTATCTACATCTGTCTATGTATTCTTACATCTCTCTCTATGTATGTATACATATATGCATATTATATATATATATATATATATATATATATATATATATACATACATACATATATTGACATACATACGTATCCATATGATAGATAGGTATATCAACATGTTTGTTTACAAAACTGTATACACACACTAACATACTGCTAAACATACATAACTGTGAAACCTACTTTGTACATTGCACTACAACCTACATTCAACCTACATTGATATGTGCACATCGATGCCCTCACATACATATGTATGTACAGCCTTCACTGATAGTTGCTGTATGTCCCCTGCCCTATGCACATCTTAATATACATATGGATACAGACCAATGACACATATGGAGGGTTCATAGTATGTAGACTTTTATAGTATTACTTTACATTACCTGTGTTTGTCACAGCTGCTTGTGTTGCCCTCTGGTTTTGTGTCCTGCTGCTCCACTTGCCAGTTGCCAGCTTTCACGTGGTTGTTGCTGACTGGTTTTGTTTGTGTATGTTTATTTTATTTCTTTCTCTCTCTCTCTCTCTCTCTCTGTCTCTCCCTACCTCCACAGGGTGCAATGAAAGTATTGCATGTGTGGACTGGGAGTACAGCATGCTTTCGTAGGTATCGGCATATGTCCACGTGATGGCCTCTGCACCAATTGTTAGCCAGCATTTGCTAATTGCATGCAGCCAGTTGTGTACTGATTGCAGTTCTCACTGTGATTTCAGGACAGTGCTATAAAAAGGTACGTGAGATAGGCGTAGCCCTTTCAGATTTTAAGGGCAGGGACCATGCTGGTATGCTGTGGATACTGTTCTGTGAGTGTAAAGGTTAGTATCTCTCTCATATTTACGGCTGTGTTGTAGATTAACATTTCTACATTTCTACATTCATTTCTCCAGTTTCCTGTACTGTGTGTATGTACACTGACACCTAAGACTACTACTACTGTTAATGTGGGGGTGTGTGCTTTCCTGTGGAACATGTGGTGTAACTGGTGTATAGCAGTGGCTCTTGCACTTTGTTGCTATGGCTTCAATATTTGCCCTTTACATTCACTACTTGTATGCCTGCTAGGTGTCTTGACTGTAGTGTGTTGCTGTGGCTTTCCTATTTTCCATGTACATTCACACCTTGGAATGCTTGCTATATCTGCTAGGGTGTTACTGCATGCAGTGTGGTCTGGCCATGGTGTGGGCCTTGACATCTATTAGGGTATTTGAGTATGCTGCTGAGCAGGCCCCAGAGACTCTCAGGTGCATCTTTTATCTGCCTCATGGAATGGTACATATCAGTGGGGTACACCCATTAAATTGTCTGGTATTCTGCAGTTGTGACTGTGGGATAGCATGAGCATATGTATTACTACACTATTTCTGCCGTGCAAGTGGTGCATACTTTCAGTACTTCATAGTTACCATTGCATGTGTTGTAACACCTTTCTGCTTACTGTTTGTACATTTCACAGGGAGTCTGTGGGGCATCCCTGTAACTCAGTCACTGTTGCTATGTCTAGGCTCTTAACTATTCAAATATGGCAGTGTCAGACCTCTCAAGTGTACAGATATTTGCAGGTTGTCCACATTTTTGCCTCATATTTTGGTCGATATCTCATAAACAGCTTTTTTTGGCAAATCACTGTGGGCTCAAGTCAGACTATAGTGACAAACATTTAAGTTTCAGACTTCATACCCTTCCAAACATCCAACAAAATGCAGAACCTGTTACTCTCTGAACTGTCTAAGTTTGTTGTAGCATTATTTGGAATGTGTCCCTGTTTTTGGCCCTTTGATCCACATTTTTTATTATTTAGTCCGGATGTGTTCTTGTAAGAGGTTGTGGGGTATGGGCAGTGATTATCCTGCTGTGAGAATGTGTGTGAATTGCAAGGTGCTACAGTGACATTATTACCTACTAGCTACCAACTAGCATGGCTGTTTCTGTTCACACACCACTATTCTAGAAATCCACTACATTTGACAGTAAATATACATGACATGCTTTGTGTACTACACATCCTATATTCCCTTTACATTCATTCCTACTATTACATGATATATTTATTGTAGCACAATGTTCTTATATAACAGTCATTGCTTAGTGGTAAGTCATGCAGACTACTGTTTGCAAGGTCCTGGGTTCGGGACTGACAGTGGGATTTTATTTTTCTTTTGAGCAGACTACAGGACTTGTCATTCAGAGTGACTAAGGCACTTTTAAGCAGTTGTAACTGGGTTAGCGCTGGTTTGCGCGGAGCTCCTGCATGCGCACTGGCATTCAGCACCGCGCACACCCATTTACAACCACTTAAAAGTGCTTTCTCTTGCGCACACCCGTGCTATTTTCTTTGAAAGAAATTAAAATGGGGAGACAGGAAAGTGATGAAAAAGGGGTCACAAAGAGGGTAAGACAGTAGGGAAACAAGCTCGGGTTTTGCAGGAGGGATGTAGGTAAGGCCCATAGCTGCCCATTTCTTCATCAGCAACAGCTGTCCATATGTTTGTAATTTGGTGTGACATTTGAAACCTTCCACCCCTGAGAGAGGTGTGAGGACAACAATAATACTTGTTGTACAGCCAATTGTAATTGACAGTTTCCATGTCCAGCAGACATGTGTGCGAAATGGGCAGCTATGTATGTGGCGTAATTTTTTTGTGGGTACAGAGTGCCCTTTTTTTTTTTTTTTTTTCAGGTGAGAGTGGTATGTCAGGTACAGGAAGTCAGTATAGCTGGGGAGGTAGGTTGGGTAGGTCAACAGACAAAACAAACAAGACGCATACAGGGACGGTGTATGACACATGTGGGGGGGTTACACAATTGACCGGGATGGCTGTTTGGATGTCTAGAGCCCATGAGCCCACAGATGGCAACAGTGGAACTGATATCCCCACCCATGGGCAGGTGCCACTGTGCCTTCACAGCCCAGGACAAGGCTGTGCTGGGGGTTGTGTAGGCCGTGCAGCAGGCACACCTGTTATTTGTGCCACCTGTGCCTCAAGCTGGCATAGGGGCCCAAGAACAGCTTCCTGGATCTCCCTACGCACCACAGTCCGGACACTACGGAGGGTGAGTGGTTGTTCTCCTCCGGCCACACTTGCAGAGGGGGGACGAGCCCCATCCCCTGCAGCGCTTCCACCCGCAGGTGGCACAGGGCCACCGGAGGAGGGTCCGGACTGGGCACTACTGCCAGGTGCACTCGCCAGCTGAGGTGGGAGAGGTGGGTCCGCTGGAACCCGCCTTCCCTGTCATCCTATGTTTTGCATTATGTCATGACAGTTTGGGTTAGTAACGTACAATACCATTCACAATTAGTTGTAACAGCATGCATTAGTATTCCCATTAACCAAACACCCAAATATTCAAACCATTGAACAGCAAGCATAACACATGCATATTTTGAACAGAAATACACAGTCCAACAACATACAGGGTTGACTGATGGCAACAGGCCATCAGGTTTGGATGTATGAACAGGGCAGATGCATCAACATACATGCAAATATGTATGACCCAACAGGACAAATGCCCAGGGGTGTTAATTGTGATTGCACATACCAATTTCACGTGGAATGGATTATATGTGGTTATAGGGTAGGGTGAAGAAAATTTAATTGACACCTTCAAATACCAAAACATATGCTGTACATTTCTAATAGCTGCAGATATATACACACTACAGTTCTACCTACAGTTTCCTATGTGATAACTACTTCAAGTTGGTGATAGGAATGTTACTGCTACATCAATATACATTTTAATTTTTATTCATACACATTCATATCTGGCTCTGTTCAGCTACATCATCCTGCTACATTTGCTTTATATAGCTATAGACAACTGTGGATGTTTGGTATTTCAGACTACCATACTCTCTGCATATTGCAGACTGAGAGCAACATATCCAGATTTTGGGATACACATTCCAGCTGCAGTAAAATTTTCAACACATTTTGCAGTTTGGTTCTGCTTGTCACATTCATTTCATTCTGTACTGACTGCAGTATACTTTATTCACGAGTAATTACTACTTTATTGGTGGATTCATAACTCTTTCTCACACTCTCTCACTTGTTTTATTTTTACAATTCAGAATGGCACTTAATTCTAGGCTTTATTGACATGTTTTACCTGTAGTTATTACAATCCTTTCCAACAGTCTCACTTCTGTCATGTTTCTGTATTTCAACAGGGATATATTTCACACGTGTTTTACACAGATTCTGCAGCTGTACTTTTCAGCCTGCTGCAGGTTATGTACTATTATATTACAGGTGGGACATCTTTATTTCAGACTTTATTTCAGACTTTTTCATTTTTCTGTTTGGATTACAGACTGCATCACACTTTTGTAATCAAGCAATACTTGCAAACCCTCTTACACTGTTACTTGCATATTTTATTACTTAGTGACTACACTGCACTCTTTTGCTAACTGTCATACTTTTATATTTATTTACAGTTACAGGGAGAGGATTCGTGACCTGCCTGGTGGCGCAACCGCACAAGCCTATCGCCATAGGCTCTATGGTTCACAGAACGGACACCTGCAGCTGTAATATAAATAAAGTAATATTGGAATACACACCTCCATAATATCAGCTGGGTTAATTTCTTACATAAATAATTAGATGTAACTTACTCAGTAGTGGGGCGTTGGGCATTTGTCGGGCCTCCTGGATCCAACGGTTCAGTTGGTCCTGCTTCCATCTCTTCAGGTCCGCATGGTGGTGATGGACCTGCTCACCAGTCCTTGGTATCCCTGTGGCACTGGTAAGATCATGAGCCAACCGGTCCCATGCCTCAGCCCTATATGCTCCCCACAGGACCTGGCCCTGCATGAGTTGGGCCTCATGACTGTGGACAAGGAACCAAACCATATATTTGGACTCCTCAACACCCCACCTCTGTGCTCAAAAGCAACTACCCTCATCTACGCCTGACATTCTGGCTGCAAGTTGGTTCTACAATCAGTTATGCTGTGTATTCCCGCCTATGGGGCTTATATATGCCGTTTTTCCCGCACTTATCTGTGATTGGCCATTTTGGAATTGTATCAGCTTCACAAAATCTGCTTTGTCATGCTCCTCTTTCTATTCATTCCTATATATTTGCTATTACTGCATTTCTAAGTTCAGCTGCCATGGCTTAGTGGTTCAGTATCTTAACTATGGTGCATGGTGTCCTGGGTTCGAACCTGGCCACTGCTTTTTATATTTTATGACTGTCTACACAGGCTAGGAGGTGTGTCTGTGTAAAGGCAGTTTTGTTATAGCTTGTTCAACATTGCCCGTCAGTTAGCTTGTTGACGTGGCGCGCAGCTCCGTGCAAACAGGTTATGCTGGTTTATGCTTCATTTGGCTGTCAGCATGCATATTATGCTCAGCTCAGCTAGGGGCACAGTTTCAGCATGTTAAACCACTGCTCACCTACGGGCAGATGCACTCAACTTGTTAAACTGTAGCTCAGCTATAGGCACATCTGGCATTTTTTATTATTTTATCTCACATTTCTTCAAAATAAATGGTCCATTTCATTACATTTTACATAAAATATAATTTTATATGTGTACATATATGTCAGGGACTTGTTTCGTGCTTATTTTACTAAAAATAAAAATTGATGCTGGGGGGGTTCGAATCATGACTGCCTGCTCTTTAGCCGATGTCTCTACCGCTACGCTATTGCTTCTTGGCTTATTTTGCATATGTAGTTCTTATATGCTTTCCACTGACTGCTAACTGTGGCTAAGCTATGGGCACGCCCGCACAAACGAGCGCACTCACAGGCAAACATCTTTACAATTTAAAAAAATATATATAACATGTTCATTTATATATTTTATGTTCATAGTCTGTGGGGGCATGTGTTGTGTTGTGTTTATTCACATTTACACGGACTCTGTCGTGGGGGTTTACTTTCGGGACTTTTACTCTTCTGGGGGCGTGTCTGTTTGCAGGGCTCACCTACGGACACGCCCCCTACTGTATTCCACGAACCGTGTAAGCCTTAGGTGTGATTCAGCATGCCCTCATGCATATGCATGACATGCTGACATCACACCGTTTAACTGCAGCCTCCGTGTAAGCCTTGTAACTCTTACACGGAGGCTTCGTGAATCCTGCCCATTATCTATCCAGTCACTGTCAGTCAAACATTAAGTATCTCACTCAAATCCTGCCTTCTTTTAAGCCTCATTCCTTGTCTTCATACATTATCCCCACAATTTCCATTTTTTTCTATGTAATTTGTTCCTACCTTTTTCTAAAGATCCCATTTCCAGTTGTTTTATCTCTGTTGCTATATTCACTACTTCTAGTACAGTTGGTTTACACTTTGATTTTCATTTCCTAGTAACTGCTTTTTTGGCAGCCACCATAATTAGATTGAGCAAGGCCTTCCTATGTCTAGCTAATTTTGATTCTATATCATAGCTCAAAAAATCATTTCCTTAGTCATACCAATTTGCTCACCCAGTATTTCTGATAGAGTAGTCTGCAGGGAATTTTTAAAGTCTGCCAACTCATTACACTCCCAGAAAATATGTTCTCAGTTATCTCTTTCTTCCCCATCACATCTCCAACATTTGATATATACCTGAAGAAAATTCTTCAGGGTCCACGTAGGTTATAAAAATACACATGTAAACTCTTCCAAGCAAGGATCCTAAATGTTCTAGACTTTGTTGCATATTTTGGTGACATACATATTTGCCCCATTGTTTCTTTGTGATTTGCTTATCCAATCTCTCTTCCCAATCCTTTTTAACATCATCTGATTCTTATAGTTATCATGCAATATTTTATATGCCCTACTAATTATTCATTTTTTTAACAGCAGCTTATATACTAGATTCTTCTAAAAACTTTACCAGTGCTGGTCCTTTGCTTAGGATCCCCATTTCATTCTCTTTATCTATCATCTGATATCAATCCTTGATAGCGAAGGCAATCTCTAGCTTGCAGTACAAATAAATTCTTGGCCTCTTCCCATTCTATTACCTTTCCCTCTCTAATTATTTGTTCCCAATACCTTGGCTCTTTTGCCAGTTTTCTCCAATAAATTCCAGTCCCTTCTTGCATATTGTCTGTATCCCTATTGGCAGACTCTCCTTTCTCCATTCCTGTGTTGGTTAGTTCTAAGAATACTTTCTGCTACTTTATGAATATAATATTCTTGCTTATTCATGTTATTCTCCATAAGGATCTGCATCCAAAATTCTAGCCTCTCCTTGTTTCTTGAGCTCCCACATTGTTTTGTCATCATCCCTTTCCACTTTAAATTATAGGTGTCTGCTTGTGTTATGTATAGGACTTTTAACTGTGTATCTCTGAAATACCCCTTCAAATCGGGTGATCCCAGACCACCTTGTTATTTTGGAAGAACTAGCATATCTTGCCATCTTTCCCTACCAGATAAAATCCTTCAGCTTTTTATTAATTGCTATCCACAACTTCTCCTCTGGTTGATATGAAATATGCCTGTAATGTGTTCCACAACTACTTTGTTGCCATTAAAGACTAGGAGCCTTATCATTTAGGAGGTCTCAAATGTGTCATGGTAAATAGTGTGTAGATTTAAGAAGCCAAACACTATTATCGGGATAACAGCCCTAAGGATGGTGCTGCAAATAGAACCACTTTCTTGGTGGCAGGAATAAGGGTAACTTTGCATAAACAACATGTTGCATATTACTTTAAATGGATATTGGACCTTCTTCTGATGTGTGAGGCTCTTTATTCTATGATTTTTTATTAGAAGTCAAAATGAAAAGATTTGACTTGCCTATTCATGCTACAACATCACAGTTACAAATGAAGATGCTTAAATCAATTGGGTTAGAATGATCTCCTTTTTAGTTCTATAAAGTCTTTGGAGAGATGTATTTAGTACATAGTAGTGTGGAGTTAAACAAAAAATATTAATAGTAAAAAGGATGTGTGTTTTATGTGGTCAATTTCATTGTATTATTTGAATAATGATCCTGAAGAATTAACATTTTGCTTGCTTTGTACTTCGCTATTTTGTCATTCCATTACACTTCTAGAAGAATCTTGAATATTAACAGAATACAGGGGAACATATAAATCCAGAGTCATCTTGTTAGTTGCTGAATGAGCCAAAGAACGCAGTACAGATATGTTCCATTATGAGAGATGGCCATGGCATTTTAGTTATATATAACTCTGTTATGAATTATCTTCATGCTTTTCAACATTGAAGTTCATAACATTATTTTGGTATTAAAATTCCATATAACATCATATCCCTTATTACACTGTCTGCAAAACTACTGAGCTACCAGTCTCTCATTATCCAAGTAATACAAGATTATACCTTCATTTAAATGACAAATCAGCTAAAGGCATCTCCATTTTCCAAAGCGCTAGGTGCGTACTTTGAGCAATTTGTATCTGAGCTGTATTACTTTGTAAATTAACTTGCAGATACGACAGGAAAAAAAAAAAACAATTGGCACCATTCCTAGATCTCACAGGGTGGATGTCATGAAAACGTTTGTTACATTTATTCTTAAAGACATCAAAAGGGATACATTAGCAGTTAAAAGGAAGACAATTATAGCATATTGTCAGCCAATCAAATATCTGCGATTTTTAGAACTTTTTTTTTTTTTTTTTTTACAAGAAACCAAGGTGTGTTAAGAGCAGTGTAGAATGGCTACGTAGCTGAGCTATAAAACAAATAAAATAGTGAGTTTGGAGATTTGCATGTTTTATTAGCCAGATAAATTTGTCTAAGATATCAAAAAATGAGTGAGAGGCTAACTGTTGAAAGAATGAGAAAGGGCATTAGCATTTTTTTTTTTTTACAAGAAACCAAGGTGTGTTAAGAGCAGTGTAGAATGGCTATGTAGCTGAGCTATAAAACAGATAAAATAGTGAGTTTGAAGATTTGCATGTTTTATTAGCCAGATAAATTTGTCTAAGATATCAAAAAATGAGTGAGAGGCTAACTGTTGAAAGAATGAGAAAGGGCATTAGTTAAAAACTAGATGGGTGCATAGTCAGTGAAATTGCATATACAGAAGAAATCATTGTACATAATTTTAAAACTGTGGATAAAATGTAAAATGGAAGCACAAAGGAAGGCTATATGAGTATAACAGAAACCAAGACATTGCAATTCATCAGGCATCCATGAATACAACATGCTGGAGTTGAACAGCTAAATTAAAAATATTATATACTTGGTGTGGTTACAGGCAAGAGAAAATTTGCTTAGGGTTTAATCATTTTGTAGGCTGTGTGGAGATGCAAACCATTTTGCAAGAGGACATAGTAAAAGAAGAATATGATATGGAACTAGGCAATTTGGAGTGGCAAGTAATGCAGAATAAAGTGTAATACATTGTATATAAATTACTGAGTATTTCAAGTGGTCAGAAAAAAAAGCTTACTGGTAATGTCAAAGTTTAAGCTGCCTACTAGATAATAATCAAATATTTTCTCATAATCACTGAGAGGTGAACTGGAGTCAGTACGAGTCAAGCTTCAGCCCTAGTTAAAGCTCAGTTTGGGCTTCTGTCATCTGGCCCAGCAAAGCAATAAGCTGAGAATAAGCCAAGCTGCAGTTTATTTTTAATTATCTGACCTGACTGAGCCTGCACACTTTGACTGTTCTGGTTTAGGTGTGTTCATCTCAGATACTACTACGGCTGCCGGAAAGTTTAATCGGGGGTAGTACATGCTGATTGGGAGAAAGAAAAAAATTCCTGTCCTTCATTCTCTTATTATGCAGTTTATTCGAATCAGTGTTGTGGTATAGCATTGATTTTGATAAACTAGATAATTAGTAAATGAAAGAATGTTTGTGAGGTAGAGATCAGTTGCTTATTGCTTACCAGGAACCCTAAAAAGAGCAGACAATTTTGGTCATCATGGACATTTTTCCCCTTAAAAGTGAAGGTGCAGGTCATGAAATTAAAAAAAAAATAGCAGGATACCAAATGTGTCTATGGGAGTGATAACACTGCAGCACATTGCCATAGCAGCATTCCTCTCATCTATATCTCATTATGAGGATTATTCCTCATTTCAAGTCTGCAAATGTGTATGATCCATGACTGGCTCTTTCACACTAAAACCATCCTTGATTTTGATGAAATATTGTCCATAATTTTGACTCATATGTTTGGTCTGTTCTCTGTAAAATATGTGGTTTGCTGACAAATCACTGAGAACAGCATTCATGAAATAATAACAGATATTTGGGTTTCAGACTTCATATTATTCAAAAAAATTAATATCAGTGCAAAACCTAAAATTGTAACACTTACATAATGCTTAATATTTGTCTCTGATAATTTTAGGTATTGTTGCTGACTCTTGTACCAAAAGGTTGGGAGTTGTGTAATTCATTGTTAAAAATTGTGTTGAAATCCATGGAAAGTAATACTAAATCACATTAACTCAAGAAAATCATGTTGATTATTAAATAACACATTTCAAACAAGCAATGGGCTTATGAGCTGAAGCTAAATTAAGTTTTCAACACTTTATTAATTTGCTCCATTTTATGAAAGGTAGCGTTTTACATTCTGGATACTGATGGTTAAGAGCTATGTGCAGAAGTGATCAATCTTTTTAAAACTAATTGTAAAGTCCTTGAGGTTAGAGAATAAAATGGTGGTGCATGATAACAGCAACAGCAATTGAAAATACATTACTGTGGCCTGGAGGTGCATGACAACAGCAACAACAAGTGAAAATACATTTCTGTGGCCATTAGTTTTGTGATGGTAAGAGGGGAATGAAAGGCTTTCTGTGTGTGAAAACAAAAGACGGTGTATGTGTTAGTGACTAGTAAATTGAATACAACATTACAGTAGCCATCTGTGTTTTATATTTTTCACAATCACATGAAAGAAATCTTTGCAGAAGTAGCTATCTTTTTTGTGGGAGGAGCAGGAGTGTTTTGTGTGGAAACAAGTGACCATCAAGAAAGATGGTTTCTTAGTAGCAAAGTGTTTTTTTTTTATGTGTGTGTGTGTGTGTGTGTGTGTGTGTGTGTGTGTGTGTGTGTGTGTGTGTGTGTGTGTGTGTGTGTGTGTGTGTGTGTGCATTTCTGGACACACATGCATGTGTGACTGGTTCTCCATGGTGCTCTGTTGCTCTCCACCTTATAAGCTCTGTCTTGTACCTTACTGTGCTCTAAGAGCCAAGTCAGATCATATGTGGTTCTGGCTTGGATGTCTCTCAAAACTGCTACAATCTGGAACCAAATAAATAAAAACCAAGAAAAACACACAATCTTGTATGGCACCAGCAGAAAATTTATCAGTAGCAGTGACAATGTTGCCAGTGAGATAACTACATGAAACTTGTAATAACCTTTTTCAACCCAGACAGTTAAGCACTTTCATCCCATTCAGGGACTTCCTCAGAACTGTCCAAGGTAATTAAGACCACCATTAGATAATTAACAAACTGAACATGTGATTTTAAAACAACCAATGTAGGCATAATGCATAAATCCTAGCAGTCCTATCTATAATTAATATACATATTTATACATATATGTAAATTTGCGTATTTATACCTTTACAAAATGCTTTATAAATGTAACAAAACCTTTTACATGCAAATTTTATAAAAAGCATTCAAAATATACTTATATTTAAGAATTCATATGACAATACTAAACTTCCAGTGCTCTCAATTTTAACACAGAGTTGATATAACATGATTCATTCAAAACATTTAATTTTAACTGCCATACTAATTTTCTTTGCAGTAAGTGATCATCCAGTATAAACCCCCTCAAATCTTTTTTGCTTGTTCAATAACTAAGAATTTAAAATTATGCATAGGGTGGTTATGAATATGTCTATACAGAACATTAGTGCTTTTAGCCTTCCTAATGTCAAGCTAATGCTTGTACATTCTTTCTTTCAGCTTTCTAGATATCTTCCCAAGACAAAGTGCTGGGCAGTCATCACAACATGCTATATAAACCCATTGTAATGAATCACAATTGTAATGGACATTAATTCTATAGTCCTTCCCTTCAATAATAAAACTCTCCCCTGTAAAGATATTCTTGCATTGCACACAATGCCCACACTTAACCATACACATTTTTTTATCAGTAATGATCAAACTATTTTTTTCTTTCTAACAGATTTTTAAAGGACTTATTTTTTTCCTAGAAACTGCTAAAGGCTTTTCACGTAATAAATGCATTACATTATTATCTACTGAAAAAAATTCCAATTTGTTTATAACATCGTTAAAAATATTACAAATGTCCATTGAAAAGGTCAAAATAAAAAGTTTTGTGTTATATCTTCTATCCTCACCTGAATTATCACCCCATCATGATTGGGCATGAATGAATAGGTTGTACTTCTTCCATGGCCACATTAGGTTTACATAACAGAGGGGTATAAAAGCCACAGGGTCTCTTTCCAGTAACTTCCTTCTTAATATTCATAAGAAATTCACTAGGATAATCACGCTTTAAAACATCTTTATATGTTTATCACACTCATTATTAAAAAACTCATGTTCAGTTATCATCTTGGCTAACCTCTTTAACTGGTCTTTCATTACAGCCTTCTTCTGATGTTTGGGGTACCAGCTACTGTGATGTAGGTATGAACTGGAAAATGTAACTTTCCAGTAAATACTGGAGCTGAAAAACTTCCTATCTCTTTTCTTAGAAAATTTGACATCCAAGAATATAATCGTCTCAGAATTATATGAAAGGGAAACATTTTAAAAATTCAGTTGTACTATTGGTATAACTGAGGAACTCAAAGAGTCTGTCCTCCATGTTCATCCAAAGGGTGAATATATCATACAAAAATGAGTATAATATGTCCAACAACCACAATATCTGGTACTGAAAATATAAATAAATTCCCATTGGGCCATTACCAAATTCATGAAACTGGGGGCACAGGCTGCCCCCATTGGTACTCCAGTTACCTGTTTAAGAAGTTGGCCTTCAAAATAAAGAAAATTATTAGATAACATAATTTCCGCAAAACTGACCACCACATTAATCTTATCACAATCCATTACTTGTATGTTGAATAAGATATCTTCCAGCCAATTGAGCCCCACATCATGTGGAATTACTGAATATAAATTATTAAATTCAATGGTTACAAATATACACTTAGCATCATAAATAATTCCATTGATCTTATTTAAAAAATCCCAACAAATTTGGCGTAGTTTGGCAATTGATTCTTTCAACATGTTATCCAAGTACTTAACTATATAATGGGTTTTTGATCTATTAGCTTCAGCTATAGGCCTGAAGGAGGAATCAGTAATACTTCGGTGCAATTTAGGCATTCTAAAAATAACCAGAATAACTGGCTGACTATTCTCCACAAATGAATATTATTCCTGACTAATTTGCCCCTGCATTAGCATATCATACAATGCCATATCAATATTTGCAAAGGTTTATTCAATTAATTTCATGCACACCTCAATATAAGAATCACTTAATAATAAAGCATTTGTTCTATTACTATAAGCATCCATACTCAAAATAATTAGCCTTCCCCCTTATTAGGCTTCATCAGTCTTAATCTTGTCATTAGATAGTCCTTTCTCTTAGATTGGTACTAGGCTAATTGTCCTTGTGGGGCATTTTAAGCCTAGCCAATCACCCCATGTGAGAATCAAACCCCATACTTTGCATCTGCAAGGCAAACACCTTAACCATTCTGCCATCCTCCCACTCGCTTGCAATGTAAAATTATAACATTTAGCCTTAGCAGGTTTAGATAGTATATCACGAATTTCAGTCTCACGCAATTTTTCAAACGTGTACAGTATGGTTCAATGAAGAGTGGGAAATCTGTTAGAAAAAAAAAATATTACTATTATTATTATTATGTTAGGCCTAATGTAATTGTGGTGTCTGTATATGTGACTGCTATATATGTTACATGCATTGTATATAAGAAGCATGGTAGGTATTAGAATTCTCAAAATAAATCATATTGCAAGACTAAGATGAAATCTCTGAGTGGCACATAAACATTATCATTCATGCATTTCTCTATGATTGTGAAAATATTTTCCAATACAAAATGCTACAAGGGTGTGGATACAACATCTGTCACTCACTGTGCACTTATAAATTGCCTCAGTTAGGACATTTCCAAGCACAGCAAAGATCTTAGGTCGTTCATTCACAAGTATGGTCAGCTTATTAAATACTGAAGGTAACAGCCAGTTGTCCATGTATTTAGGGCTCAGTCTTGTAGAGGGGAGGGGTATAATAGTCAGACATGTAAGCTGTGGAAGTCCCTGCTAAACTGTAAAACATTATTGACAGAAGAAATGCATTACGTGCTTGTGATACATATTTACATAGTGCAGATTACATGGAGGGGAGGGGAGTTGCTTTAGCTTACATCAAGTGGTATTTATTTTTGAGATGAATATGTATGTTTTCTTCTGCAAAGTATTTAGATGGCACCAGCTGTGAACTTGTCAGAGTCAGACATGCTTTACTGCCACTAAACAATCAGAAGGTCTGTTCTCTTAATTAGGAACTTTAATTTAGTGTAAATAGTTATACGATTGTCAAGTAGTATTATTAGTAACAGTAGTAGTAGTGGTAGTAGTAGAAGTAATAGGAGTAGTGGTAATAGTAGTAGTTGTAGTCATAGTTGTGGTAGTAGTAGCAGTAGTAATAGGAGTATTGGTAGTACCAGTAGTAGTATTCATAGCTGTGGTAGTAGTAGGGGTAGTAGCATAGTAGTAGTGGTAGTAATAGTAGTAATAGGAGCATTGGTAGTATTTGTAGTGGTAGTAGTAGTAACAGTAGTAAAAGCAGTGGTAATGGCCTTTGCCTGTGATTGAGGAACCTTTTCAGAGAGTAACTATGGATATTGTGGGTCCTCTGAGTATCCCAAGTTCCAGAGGGAAAAAGTATATCCTAGTGATATTAGATTATGTTACACAATACCCTGAGGCAGTGGCTTTGTCCTTCATTGAGGCCGAGAAGGTGGCAAATGCTTTGCTAGAGATTTTCAGCAGGGTAGGTTTCCCAAAGAAAATACTGTCTGACAGAGGTGTCAATTTTATGTCAGACCTGCTGGCTTGTCTGTGGAAGTCCTGTAGGGTGAAACACATGAAGACCATCCCCTACCATCCCCAGACTAATTGTCTTGTTGAGAGGTTAAACTCTACAATCAAGTCCATGCTACGGGCATTTGCAGATCAGTTTAAGAGGGAGTGGGACAAATATTTGCCCCATCTGTTGTTTGCTTACAGAGAGGTTCCCCAGGAATCCACAGATTTTTCACCCTTTGAGTTGCTGTATGGGCATAGGGTGAGGGGACCTCTAGATTTAATTTGAGATCAGTGGGAAGGTGAGTGTGAGTCTCACAAGAAGTCTGTTGTGGCATATGTCCTGAACCTCAGGATAAGGCTCAGGGAACTCTTGGGCCTGGCCCAGGGGAACCTGGCAGAAGCCCAACAACAGAAAAAGGTGTAGTATGATAGGAATGCTCAAGCTAGAGAGTATGCTGTAGGGCGGCAGGTGATGGTTCTCATTCCTGGCAGACAGTACAAGTTGCAAGCAGCTTGGGACGGACCCTACAAGGTGGCAAAAAAGGTAAGTTATGTTAACTACATGGTGGAAGTGCTAGGCAGATGGCAGGGGCACAAATTGTACCATGTTAACATGATGAAACTTTACCATGATAGGAAGGCCCTTGTGCTGAGCATTTGCAGTGGATTGCAGGAGGAGTCTGAGGGAGATCTTGTGTCTGTTCTTCTCTGTGAGGCCCAGGCTGACACCTCAATGGAAGGGATAGCAATGTTCCAGCAGCTATCTCCTACCCAGGTTCGAGAAATCCGAGCAGTGTCGCAGGAATTTGGGAACATGTTTACTGGGAAACCAGGGTTCACCCACCTGGTGTAGCACCAGGTGGATATAGGACCCCAAAGGCCTATTAGGCCGGTTCCTTATAGGGTGTCTGAGAGAGTCAAACAGACTCTGAAGGAGGAAATACAGGAGATGTTGGAATTAGGGGTGATTCAAGAGTCCAACAGTCCCTGGGCTTCGCCAGTGGTACTGGTGCCAAAGAAGGATGGCAGCACCAGGTTCTATGTGGATTACAGGAAATTAAATAGTCACACAGAGTTAGATGCTTACCCCATGCCTAGGAGAGATGAGGCCCTAGAGCAGCTGGGTGGGGCTAAGTATCTTACAGACATTGATCTTACCAACGGATACTGTCAGGTGCCCTTGACTCTCAGTGCTAGAGAGAAGTCAACCTTTGTGACTTCTTTTGGCTTGTATGAGTTCACAAAAATGCTCTTTGGGATAAAGAATGCCTCAGTGACTTTCCAGAGTCTAGTAGATCATATCTTAGCAAGAGCAGGAGGTTTGCCCTTGCTTACATGGATGATATTGCTATCTACAGCCATTCCTGGCAAGAGCACCTTCAGCATATCAGGGAGATGCTGGGCAGATGACTGAGGGCAGGGTTGACCATTAAGCTGAGCAAATGTCATGTGGGAATGGCAGAGGTCTCCTACCTAGGACATGGAGTGAGGAGTCATAAGATAAGGTCAGAACCTGCCAAAGTGGACGCTATTCAGGCATGTCCTGCACCTGTTACCAAAAAGCAGGTGAGGGCATTCTTAGGGACAGCAGGGTACTACAAAACGCTTGTTCCCAATTATAGTGCCATAGCTGCTCCCCTCACAGACCTGATGAGGAAGAGCAGGTCAGATAAGGTAGTGTGGACCCCATTGTGTGAGCAGACATTTCAGAAGCTTAAGGAAGCTTTGGGAGGACCCCCTGTGTTAGCCAGTCCAGACTACAGCAAAGACTTTGTTGTGCAGGTGGATGCTTCAAACTATGGGGTGGTGGCTGCAGTTAGCCAGATTTCTTCAGAGGGAGAAGAGCACCCAGTGGTTTATCTCAGTTGTAGGCCCAACCAAGGGAGGAATGCTATGCAGTGGTAGAAAATTAATATCTAGCCATAGTGTGGGCACTACAAAAACATCATCCTTATCTGTATGGAAGAAAATTCGCTGTGATGACAGATCACAACCCTCTAACATGGTTAAACAGCGCCAGTCAGCAAAATGCCAAGTTGCTAAGATGGAGTCTAGGGTTGCAAGCATATGATATGTCAGTGCAGCACCACAGTGGAAGTAGCAATGCTAATGCAGATGGGCTCTCTAGACAGGGAATGGGGTGAGGGTCGCCCAGATAGACCTGACACTCTCAAGCGATGTTTCTCAAGGGGTAGTTGAAAAGCTTGCTTGAGTTCCCCGGGGGGGGGGTGTGATGATTGGGCTGCCTGCCTAGTCAAATAGAATTTGATACATAATTCTATCAACTGTATAAATAAATGTAAAATACAGGCTTGTGTTTTAAATGTAAGAAAACACTGTAAAATGCGAACTTCAAGATTGTTGCAACAGTGCCATCTGCTGTAAGGAAAACCAAGCCAGGTATTTCAAATGTGTCTTTTTAAGTTGAAAAGATCTTATGAACCTCTTTAATGTTTTACAAGGTGACTCCAATGCAGCTGGATGTAGGTTTCATGCCCTTTGTTTTAAGGCTAAAGTTTATGACCAGAATTTAGATGTGGAAGGTGCTTTATTGCTCTAGTTTCTGTTAGAATATACTTGTGAAATGTCTTCTATTGTTGTAAGTTTCTGTGCGGGTGTTAGATTGCTAAATAATGCAGTTTGTTTGCCTGGGAAGACCTAAGTGTCAAAAATGATGTAATTTGGTGGGGGGACCAAGCAAACATGTTTGTTAGTAATGTTTAAATACTATTTCTCACAAGAGACTGAAAGCATTTTGACTTTGGACATCCAACTTACCAACATTCTGCCTTGTGCTCACATGTAAGTTTTAGCACTGTGATTTCTTGTAGGAATAGTTAAAGCTAGTAAAGATTAATTAGGTATTTTTCTTTGAAATCTGACCTGTCCTACTGTATTATTTTTTAAGTTTTTATGTGATCTCTGAACTCTTAGATATCTCTGTGATGTAGTAGTTTTGTCTTGTATTTTAATTATTTATTTTTAAATAATTTTAAAACCTTCTACCCATGGCTGCTTTGTGTAGAGATAAGCTCTATAGTGCATTGCATATTTATAGAGGTTATTGTAATAGGCCACTCTAAAATAAGCCTTGACTGTTAGTCATACTACCATTGGATAATAATATTGCACAGTAATAATTGGACACCCTTTTAAGGGCCTGTTAGTAGCTGATATTATTAACTGGGTGGTGGCAATAATTACTACCGTATAGTCTGGGTAAAGGGGCACAGTTGGAGAATCTGTGTCAGCCTTTCCCAGGAGTGTCTGTGAAGTTGTATAAATACTTATATCAAAGTGTGTGTGTGTTGTGTCAGCTACTTGGCAGGGACACAAAGCACGGGTTGGACAGAGAAGGTACTGGAGGTTTTAGCTTGCCCAGTTAGGCTGAGACCTGGACCCTATAGCTGTGCCAGTGAGGAGTCTTATTGGGAACCTGGTGAGCAAGGGAGCAACCAGCCCCAGACTGACTGTAATCTCTGTGTGCAATTAAGGGAAATTGTACTTTACTGTGTGTATTAGTTATCCTTTCCACTTTTATTAGACAACCTTCCTGGTGTTAGTGGTGAGGATTGAGGCTTCTTGATTGCTGGGCCAGGGCATGGTCGTCACAGTAGTAATTACACAATTGTGTTTAATTAGTGGAATTCATCAAAGATTTGTTATTGCTTTGCTTACCATTTTACCTTTACACCTTGTGGTATGTTACACATTACTTTCTGCATATTCTTTAGTTCTTTCAATGCTCTGCATATGTTGCAATGATTCATTACACTAAGATGGTGGCCACTTTTCATGATCAATGGAAAATGAGGACAGAGTCCACCTGCAAATGTTTCTTCTTTCTTATTACTAACTATAGGTACCAATTCTGTAACAATTTAAATACTTTTTATAATTATTATATATTTTCTAAATAAATACCAGTTTCTTTCCTGCTTTCTTAATCAAGTCATCATATGATGACCTGATTAATTGCTTATAATTCTCATTAAAGATGTCCTTTACTCACTCAGTCCCGAGCAGCAGGAGCCTAAATAATTTTCTTGTTCTCAAGTTTTTAAGCCAGGAAGTCACTTGCTTCTTAAGAGGTTTTCTCCTCAATCCTTTTAACAGCATAAGTCATATAATTTGCAAAAACTCAAAAATGGTGTGACTCACAAAAAAATGCAAAATACAAAAGTCATTCATAGCACTAAAAGGTTATCTAGTAATACTGAATTTATATTGTGCATTTATTAAAATGAAATAGTATTTTACTTATCAAACTTAGTAATAATATGGCCAAATAAGGAGTTACATTTCTATTAACATGCAAAGTATACCCAATATATCAGTCGGTGAGTTAATTGGTTGTTCAAAAGGTTACCAGTAATGTATGACAAGACTGTGTAACACACTGCTGCTTTGTAATATTGCACAATTAACACAAATTATGCATATCATATTTTCACAATATTTCACCATAGTAATATTAATTTACAAATACTACTACTACTAATAATAATAATAATAATGACAACAGATCAAACATTTATTTTACTAACCTAGTACCTCAGTCATAGAACTGCCAGGGTTTAACATCACACCAAAAAAATGAAACAATGTATACAAAAAAAGTAAAGGCAATTGAAACAATTAAGTTAAAAAATTTCAATTCAAGAACTGATTAACAAGCATTTTCCAGTTAAGGCCTCTATTTAAATCATTAGATCTCAATGTACCAAATTTCTTTATTAATTGTGCTTATTTCTTCTGAAAAACATTTTTAATAGAAGCCTAATCACAGCCACCCATACCAACTTGACAAAGATCGGTAACTTGTAACCCTTGAACTAAACCATCATGTGCATTCCTAAAATTAATTGCAGCAGGAGTATCAGCATTATTACTTATGTCTCTCAGATGTTCGTGAAGTTTCATTTTAAACTGCTTTAAAAAAAAATATATATATATATATATATATATATATATATATATAAAGCCCACCCAAGTACATGCATAATCCTATCAGTATTACAACTAAAACTACTTACTGTATCAAATTTCTTGCCATTTATATTCCTTATGCTATTTATAATGACCTGGATTTATGAAAGCCAAAACATCATAGGTATGTACTAGGCTAATGGCTCTGGAGCCTTTATAAGCCTAGCCCCAAAAAAATGCCCAGGCACCGTGCTACCCGATGTTATTTCACAGTGCCCCTATACAATAAGGCAATTGGAGTGATCCCTGGGGTGAACTTTCTGTTACCCATCCCTTTGTCAAGATTTCTGTTGAAGAGGGCCAGTGAGGTGCTCTGCTTGACATGAATGGGAAGCTTATTCCAGAGTATGGCCAGTCTTTGGGAGATGAACCTGTCCCTCCAGCATGATCTCTTAATTGTAGTAATGAGGTTGTGATCTCTGGAGAGTGTGGCATGGGGGGCTTGGGATTTCTCTAGGTGTAGCATTTCAAGTAAGGCTGGGTTAGACATGACTTTGTAAGTCAAGTAGAGATTACCACTAAGTAGACAATAAAAGACTGAGAACAGCTGAAATTTCTTGAATCGCTCCATGTAGGACATGTGTTTAAGGCCTAGGATCCTTTTTGTGAGGTACTTTTGTGGCCTCTCCAGCTGTTGTAGGTGTCTGGTCAGGTACATGCCAAATGGGGGCATTATATTTGACGATTGGTCTAATGAGGGATGAGTAGATAAGGATGATGATCGCTTTCTTCCTGGATGCAAAACCTTTGGTTATGAGATGCGCCACGCAGAAGGACTTTCTGATCACAATGTGGTGGTCGAAGGTGAGGTGGCGTTCGACCTGGGTGCCCAAATCTCTTATGGCCCCTTCAGTGTTCAGTGGGCTCCCATCAATGTGGCAATTCATGGGAACTGAGCTTTTTCCAAATGGGATGATGACGCATTTTTTGACATTAATCTTCAGGCCAGGGTTCCAACACCAGTCACTGGTCTCAGACAGGCCCTTTTGTATGATGTCTGCATTACTTGTGGAGTTGATAATGAAACCTAGCTTGCAGTCATCAGTGAACTTGGTCAGCTAGAGTCCTTCTGTGTTGGCCTGCACTTCTGACAAATAGATGCCAAACAGGACGGGGCCCAGGACCGAACCCTGTGGGACTCCACCCATGACTGGTCGACAGTCTGACTTGGAATCTGGAACTTTCACTCTGTGGGTCCTGTCTTTGAGCCAATTTGCAACCTGCCTAGTGATGTAAGGATTTATGCCTAGTTTGGTGAGTTTATCAATGATACCTGAGTGGGGAATGGTATCAAAGGCCTTGGCCAGGTCGAGGTAGGCTGTATGCACTACCTTACCCTCATCCACAGCCTTGGTGACTGCCATTCAGTAAGCCACTTTATATGTCACACCCACCTGTAAAACAAAAGTTATCAGCTGAATATGCTAATGAGGAAATAAGGAGCTGAATTATATGTCACTGAAACAAATCATCATGACAGTGCAGTTTAGGGGCATATAAAATGAGCACCCACATGCCTTCCTTCCTTTAGCCCTGAATGCTAAGACTTGGAATATTAACATGCAAATTTGGTCTGTGCTGCTGCTATCATAAATTTGTGTATGAAATAGGCTTTGATACAAGGTGCTGCTGCTACACTTTGGTATAGAAGGTATAAAATGTTTATACTATGGTTGACCTACCATGGACTTCATGAGATAGAAGTACGGACTGTTATGTGATAGACAAAGACACCATACAGCAATAAGTCAGCATCTGACACCTTCACCTGAGACTCCATGGAAATTGTGGAGAACACATCCCAGTGGAAACCAAGATATGTGTAGCATTTCATATATTAGCTACATATACTTTTCAGAGACTCACAGCGGACAAGTTGGGATGTCCTCTCAAAGCAATATTGCAACATGTAGGCAAGCATACTTCATTTCCATGTACCCCAGAAGAGAGAGCTACAACTATGCAAAATGTTTATGCCATAGCACATTTCCCTGAGGTTCTGGGGCATTAGACTGCACACACATTGAAATTAAAGCCCCACCTGGTGAACAGGGAAGGAGGTACATAAACAGAAAAAGCTATCACTATAGCAACTTTTATGTGGTCAGTAATGACAAGGTATCATCTATAATGTTTGTGCAGGTAACCTTGGCAGATTCCATGACTCCCACATATAGCATATATAGCACACCTGTGATCTGTAGCTAAGGTTTCTAGGGGTGATTTCTCACTCAGACATCTGGTGTAAGATGCAGGCTATACACTAGAACCTGGACTCATGACACCTACGAGAAACCCACACAACCCCACTGAGCAAGGATACAACAATGCACATATTCAGACTAGAAATGTCATAGAGCATATTTTTGGTCTGTCCAAGTCACATTTCCTGTGTCTAGAAAGATCCAGAGATGTCCTGCATTATGACCCTGGCACTACTGCCAAAATAGCAAAAGTCTGTGCCATATTACATAACATCATTGTTAGGAAATGTTGCAGCAGGAGCAAGGTGAAGGACTGCAGTTCCCAGAACTATAGGCAGGACCAGCAGACACAGATGAGGTATCATATGAAGAACCAGCAACAGGGGATGATCATGGCAGATGGAGGCATACACAATATTTTATGCTCCTGACTAAGAGGCAGAGATAGGCTCACATCCTCACTACCTAAGTGAAAAGAGAAAAAAAGAAGCTAAGTACATACAAACAGTAACAGAGATGTATGCAAAATTACAAGCCTTTACTTACCCATGTACTGATTATGCACTGTAACCATAAGACAGTGGTAACCCCAATGTAGAAAACATTTATCAGCAGCATTAATCAAGGTAAGTGATGAACATGTAACAAAGAGAGAAATGATTACCCTCATATGCAGGTGCTGTAGTTCACTAAAATAAAACAGAAAAAAATAAAAACAATGCAGCTATTAAAAGGTATAAAATGGATTTTCCCTACATATGTGTACTATCTGTGCACTATTCCAAACCAGACCCATGTCTAACAAACCCACAGGGGTTAGGTCAATTTCACCATCATCCACATAGATAGATGATCAAGCATAGTAATATATCTCATAAGTTGAGAAATCACAAAGCAGGCTGGTGTTACAAGAAACAAAAGGTGCTGAGCAAACATTAAATCTTAATTAATAGGACTGTACTTCTGCTAACACAAGTGCAACTACAATTAGGAGCATTACAAATAATAGCAATAATAGCAATGCCAAACTTAAGCAGAATAAAACAAAAATGAAATTCAGTACGTACTCGATGATCAAATCAGACATATGAATATGCAAGAATAAGCTATCCACTCTGGTGGAACTTACCTGTGCCTCCATGATGGCTCTACTTATAAGGGGGCACCTACTAACTCACCAACATAAAGAGGAGTGTGGAAAGCATGTTTCAATTGAACACCTATGCTAACACCGCTCTGTGGTACTTCACCATGACAATGGCTAGGGGGAGAGTCTGCTGGCTCTGCAGCTGGGATAATCACATTACCCTGATCAGCCATATCCCCCTCAATCTATCCAATCTCAGATGGTTTCGTGTCATGGGTATGCATAGGCATATTGAGTGCATCCAAATTCAGGGGAAGGGATGCAGGAACATCACTATCATCCATCTCAGACCTATACCCTCTTCAACCCCAAACTGTGCCTGTTCATCACGCCATCATAGTCAGAGGTTACTGATACTCCAACATCAAGTGGTAGGAGCTCCACAGTGCTGGTTGCAGCCTCACCTGTGATTATATAAATACAAAAAAAAAGAGAAATACAAAAAGTAATTATCAGAAATATGCTATTTAAACCAAATTAAAGCAATAATAGATTCAAGTGCAAGTAAATATTTCACAGGGTATATTTAAAGATTTATATATAAATGAAGAAAAATAAAAAGATATGCCCATACCACATGCATGTAGTCATGGAACCTCAATGTCAGGTGTGGCTGGGCAAGCAACATGGAGTTTGATAGAGTTATGATAAGCATTAAACAAAACATGACACTTAAACACAACAATTTCATTTTTTATCCTTTCTTGACTGGATTAGTCTCACTAGGCTAATAACCTCTTTCAGGGAGAATCTGTGGCAATCTTCCACCTCTGCCCCATATCTATCACAGCACTGGGCAATTCCCCTGACCAGCCTGGATCCCTTACAGTTGACAGGAACTCCACTGTCTCAGTAAGTGGTGATTTAGAAACAGCTCCACCCCCAGAAGCTCTTCATCACCATGCTATAGCCCTGGCTCTAGTAATCATGTTCTTAATCATTTCACTGGCTCTTTGTCTGATAGCATTATATTCATGGCCATGGAAACCCACAACATTCACATCATCAAGCACCTGTCACCAGACACAGTCACAGAAGGACCTGTCAGATAGCATTTTTGCTAAGATTTGTGATCCACGGAGATGGATGGTTTAAATTATTACCTCATTATCAGCATCAGAAAATGCAGGTTTATGTGGCATGGCTGATTAAGGTGCCATATCCCTGTATTGAAGTAAAAATAAGATGTTATCAGACAACTCAACAGGGGCTGAGTCCTTACAAACACTGGGCAGAAAAGAAATAGTTATGTAGACATCACTGTCAGAAAATGATAATAATTATGATATATGAATACAGGCGTCTAACACATCTCTGTAAAGTCCCTCATACGCCCCTGCTAATGACAGAACTTCAGAAGTGAAAAAAGCAACACATTTATAGCAGTAAAAACTGTTTAGATAACTTGTGTTTGTTGGTATGGACAAGCTTTTATTGAATGTTTATTGAATGTTTGTGTCTGAATGAACACAATAAAGCACTGGGCTAGCACTACATCATGGCATCTCAGAAAGATGTGAGCCGTGTATAATAGGCTAGTCATTTCAGCATCATTGACCCCAACCATTGAGAACTACTTCTGCCAGGAGTTGCACTGCTAGTTCCATGCCCTGGATAAAAGTCAGGGTGCTACCTGAATGTGAATGATGTCTGCTGGATGACCATGTGGCCTACAACAGCTGGATGTGGACACTGTAATCACTGCCACAGAAGTGGAAGTAGTGCCACTACAAGAGTGGGATCTTGCATGACCACATTGGCTAACACTGGACAGTGTAGTAGCTCTCTGGCCACATGGACATTGACTCACCTCCAGCAGACATAACATTAGACACTGCTTGATTCAGCGTGTTATCCATCTTGTCCAAAGAGTCATTCACACATTTCAGGCAGTCTTGCAAGTCAGAATGCACAATGTTTAGTTCTGAGGCCCTTGTGGAACATGCCTGTGTCTCTGTGATGGCCCTATACATACAGGGACATACATCATGTGGCATCTACTGAAACACCAATATCTGGGGAGGGTGGACAGCAGGCTTCCTATGAGTACCTGTACTGTGTGGCATTTCCTCCTCACAATGGCTACATGGAGAATCAACCAGTTCTACAACTGGAGTAGCCACACTATTCTCATCAACTGTGTCACCCTCAACCTGTCCTCTGTCTGAGGTCTCTGTGTCATGGGTATGCAGAGGCATGCTGACTCTGTCCAAAATAGGGGGATGGGATATTGGAGGCACAACCTATATGTTAGAAAAACCCTCTACACTGCCAAACTGTGACGCTTCATCATTGTCATAATCATCATCATAGGCTGCGATACTGTAATTTTTAGTGGTTGGAGTTCCACAATGCCATTGGCAGGATCACCTATAATAACAAGTAATCAACACAACAAAGAGAGACATGGAATACAAACTGATCAAACTTGTGTTATGTAAAATGTATATCATAAATTAAGGGATGCAAATACAATGAAAACATCAGTTAGACATACAGCTACCTTAAGTACATCAACAAGAATACAAAAGGTTTGCTTACCATGGGCAAGTGTTCATGCAAAATGAGAACAAGATGTGTCTACATATAAGAAAGGGAGATGAAACATGGGTGATAAACATCACAATGCAAATGACACAAGAAACAGAAAACAATCCACTTGACAGCTGAAAAATAAGATACATCTCATACAAAAGTTTACTGTCCATTTGAATCCGGTCCTCCTCCTTCTCTACCTCCCTCAGTGTCAGTTCTATCTCACCCTTCCCACTGTCTCTTTCATTCTCTCTCACCTTATATATTATATATATATATATATATAGAGAGAGAGAGAGAGAGATCCTTATCATATAAAAATTTTATTTGACTGAATTTCATTTGAATGAGACCATAAGACTGAAATTTAAAAATACTGAAATATCACTTGACTGAAACCCATAATACTGAAATCTTACAATGCTAAATTTCAATATACTGAATTGTAAAGTGGATGATATAAAACCAGAAAAGGTGGGGGGTCTATGGCCCCCACAGCCCCAATGTGGGGGGCTGTGCACCCCACACCCTCCTAACTATATATACTAACTCCAGGATTGCACTACAGTGGGGGAAATTAATATGCCCTTTTCCCCACTATAATGCAATCCTGGAGTTCGTATATATAATCAGGGTGTGTGTGGAGGGCATAGCCCCCCACAATGGGGGTTGTCGAGGCATAGTCCCCACCCATTCTGGTTTTATATCATCCACTTTACAATTCAGTATGTTGAAATTTAGCATTGTAAGATTTCAGTATTATGGGTTTCAGTCAAGTGATTTTTCAGTATTTTGAAATTTTAGTCTTATGGTCTCAGTGAAATGAGACTCAGTCCTATGAAGTTTCTATCATCTGATAGGGATCTATACACATATTTATATATATATATATATATATATATGTATATATATATATATATATATATATATATATATATATATATATATATGTGTGTGTGTGTGTGTGTGTGGGTGTGTATACACACACGCACACACACGCACACACACGCACACACACACACACACACACACACACACACACACACACACACACACACACACACACACACACACACACATATGTTTCCAAAGAAAATTATTTAATTATACTGCATACCTGAAGGTTTTACAGTAAATACACTTGGGTTGTCTTCCATGTCAGCCTCAACATGATTCTGTGTGAACCCTTTGCTGAGGTGGCAGGATCTCTGGTAAGTGAGGTCTGGTACCAGGATTATCCCCTGTAGTCATATTTCCTGGGCAATTGCAGCAGCCCTACATCTTACCTGCATGATTATATCACTGGCCATGTTTTATTTTTAAATATGTACATCCATGACCTCCTGCCATGCTGTCATTGATGACCTGCCACCAGATATGGTCATAAAAGGACTTGTCACATACACATCTCCCTCTAAGAGGAATGCCCCATGGTGATGTAGTGCCTGAATGATCACTTAATTCTCAAGTCATTATATGACAGTTTAAAGGGTGAGATGTCTTAGGTTCCATAACCCTGTATGAGAAGAAACATCAATGGAAAAAATATGTAAGAAGCCCAAAAAATGATCATTAAAATAAATATATCTGAATGTATCCATCCATCATGCACAAAACAAATGAAAACTTAAGTCTCCATATAAGTACACACAACTTAATACATATCCGCCCAGCAAACAAGAAGGAAATTAAAAACAATTGCTAAAAATGTGTCAGGAAGACAATCATTTGTATAACTCTGTAGTGCATTGCAAAATTAACAACAATAATTGTACACCTTTCAAAAAATAGATCAATTTTTTTTGTGGGATATCCACTTCTGTGGAGTACAGCCAGGTGTACATCACAAGCTTAACACAATTTTATGTGCTAAGAATACAAACCTCCTGACCTTGCCAATAAGTAACACAACACTCTTCTGTACTAACTAGTTAGCTTTCCAGATAAAAATTTCCATTAAATGTCAGGTAATATTTTTTTAGAAAATTTTTAATGGTCAAGAAATTACAGATATATATATATATATATATATATATATATATATATATATATATAACATACATCAATTTGAAAAAAACATACCTTTGCAGCAAGTCATTTGTTAAACAAGAATTGAGCTGTCTGGATCCAGTCTCCCCTACTATGATACAAGTTAATTGCATAATTGATTGCTTTAACATGGTGCAGATTCAGGCCTCTGAGCTCTCCAGATATGCAAATATAGTGTGAGCTCATTAGCATTCATGAATTCCACAGTCTGCACTAAGTGCAAGGCAGGTAAACATGGTGTAAGAACCCACATGATTGTGCACATGCCCAAGTAGTGTAAGGATGAGCATTGCAAAGTGCTACCTACTAAGGGCTTGTACGTGTGATGACTAGTCTAACTCAAGAACAATTAGGTACTTACAGTCAGTCCCCTTTGATGTACTGTTTCTGAGGGTGTGTCAGTGAGGAAGACTTACAAGAAAGTCTGTGAGTACATTGACTGACATAGGAAAACAACATTCCTCACATCTGTATGAATTGTTTATGACCACACTTTGTGCCTCTGAGTAACACTTGTCTGCAATTCTATGGAAGTACAATGCTGATTTAAACATATCAAAAGTAATACAAATCACATATCAGTCTTATAAGAGAAGTATTTATAAGGGAATGATGCACACAAAATAAAGAGAAGAAAAGAGCTGCAGTATTGCAAATTTTTATTTTATATTGTGTGTGAAAAGATTAGCTTTACTGTTTCCAATGTCACATTCATCCACATATCTCAATGCAAATTACAAAGCAAAGTTTTCAGAACTCATCTCTGTTGTAGTATAAATTGATACTATGTCACATATTAAGTATATATAACTTACTTGTTCTTCAGGCCATATGTATGTGTCTGTGGTAAATACTGATAATAATGTCAAATATGTGTTGTGAATGCCCTGGTATCATGGGGTTCAAATCCAGAGAGGGGGTTGTTTTTAATTTAGAACACACTTGCATACATATGATGTACAAAATATTTTGTTATAATTAATATGGGTTATCGCATATCATGCGTATGTGTTTACCACAGTGTGTCTTGAGAATTACATATGTAACATAACCCACCATGTATCACTCACGTCTTGCAGCTGCATGCATATGTCCTGTATTGATAAACACAAATATAGAAATGCAGTCCCCTAAGTAAGGTCAAGACATATAGGCATCATTTAAGTAAATCTCCATTCAGTCTTAAATTAGTACATCTCTAATTACCATGTTAAAAGGTAAGTTCTCCTGGGCAACAATAGACAATAAACAACGTTTGGCATTTATATCTTTTTTTCTTACGGGTTTGATTTCCATGTGGTACTGCTCAAGCTTAGTAGCATGTAAGTCTCAACAGCCCAATATATCCCAAGTCCTACCATTTGTATTCCAACCATCATTATAACAAACACCATGAAGCATTTCAATGTTTAAAATTGGAGCATGTGTCAATACTTTGAGCATCACACATGACCAAAGCTCACTGCCATATCTCACTATCTGGGATTTTTGATTTAATCAGTGTCAATATGTCTATCAAGCCATTCATGTGTTTTCAGTTGTACAAATGCAGCTGACAAGGCTGTGTGCTTTTACGAACAAGCTGTTGCATGAGAGATCTGAATTGGTCTCACAATTCAGACAAATATATCTAGCTTGCCTTTTTGTAAACATGGCTGATGAAGGTAGAGATGATGTTCCATTTACAGACAGAGGTGGAGTGTTGAGGTGTTCAGGATTTTTGTGACACTACTTGTGAAGCACTACATTCAGAGGATGCTGCAGAGGACTTATACTGTGTCTCAGTATAAGGCTAATGCTTACAATAGCTAGACCAATGCTGTCTCCAATGCAACTGGAATTGCACATACTGGATAGCAATATTGTCACCCCTGCAATGACATGAAGAGGCACAAGTGGGAACTCTTGAGCTGATGATGAATTTATGACTGCAAACACCACTATGTTGTACAGTATACTGAGCCATCACCTCTCTATAATATGTCATTAATTAGTTAGCCAACACAGTTATTCATTATGATTTCATACATTTATTTCTCTTTTGTACAGCTGCAGAAGAGATAGCAAAAACATGAAGTGTATAATGATTGGCTAACTTTCCTCAGAGAAGCACTGGGTTACTATTCATCAGGGTTGAATGCAAGACAGAGAAGCATTTTCAGTCATTCACTGTATAGCATTTTGAGCAGGTATACCTTAACTTTTATATCAAGCATTTATATCTGCTTCAATAGCACTTGTATTAAGCAATAAGTACATCAGCTAAATTGTATGTGGGTTCAATAATCTGAAATAGACATTAGATTATTTAACTGGATAGCATTTGTAAGATATTAACTGCTGTACTGCATGCCATTTACAATCTGATATTTGCAAATGTGGTTATTAACTTTGAAACCATATATCTCATATGGCATAGTCAAATATATGATTTTATTTGCAAGAACAATAAAAAGTACTTGTATGCAAGTCCTTGTATCCACAGCAAAACTACAGCAAAGTACCAAAAACAACAGGAGGACACAAGATAGGCTCCAGGTTATAAAGCTTTAATCAGGCGCAAGCGCTTTCACATCTGCTTCTTCCGGTGCATAAAAATAAATTGAAACTAGTCATACATTTAAACATTGCTGAATGCATCACATGATTGCAATACATCACATGTCTATATACACTCCATTACTATAAAATATTAAAGCTATATGGTAACCACAAAAATAACTAAATATTCAAAGAAAATCATAAAAATATAATCATAAAATATTCTTATATATGTTGTGCACTATAAAAACATTGTTAAAATACATATTCTTAAAAACAACTACTTTACCTACATAGAAGTCTGGCCTTTAAGTTTGGTCTCAGTGGTATTTGTTCATTGAGACCATGTCCCATGTCAGCTCTGAATAAGACTATCCATCTAGCTTCCAGTTCTTCTGTTTTATTACATATACTCCTCCCCCTTTTTACTCACAAAACTCCTAACAATGGTCATAAACTTAAATTTATGTTGGTTGTTAGTATTCACAACATGCTTGGCCAGGGCATTACTTCTGCTTTGTTTGCCTATGTGATAAATGTGTTCTCTAATCTTCTCCTTGAGTGTACAGTCTGTTTTCCTAATATAAAATGTCTTGCATACTACACAGTGAGTGAGATACACTATATGCTGTGCATCACATGTAGCTTGTACTTTAAATTTATACAGCCACAGTATGAACATTTGCCACAAGGCTTAATCCCCATACCACCCATAGATGTTTTCTCTTCTCTGGGTGCACATAAGTATCTCTTCAAAGACTTTTGATTTCTGAACAAAAATTTAGGTTCATTCTCTATCCATTTTGTGACCGCCTTGTCAGTGGTCAATATCCCCCAGTGTTTACGTATAATGTTCATATAAGACCCGACCTCACTATAGAAGCTTAATGGCACCTTTAACTTAGGCTTATCACTACTGGTCTCTTTTTCCTTAGACCATCTATCTGGATAATAAGGTCTATCCTTAGTATGTTGCAAACTAACTACTTCTTGTATTTGCTTCTGTACATCTCTCTCCCCATAGCCTCTGGCCAGTAAATTATTCCTCGTACTGTTCAATTGTTCATGAAAATCTGCATCCCTAACCTTCAACCTAGATGTTCTAAAAAACCTGATTCCTAATGACATTATCAAACACATAGTTAGGGTGCATACTTCCTCTGCTTAAAAGATGGTTGACATAACATTCCTTTCTGTACAGGCATGTACATATGCTCCCTTTTTCAATATTTACTTAAACATCCCAAAAGTTTATTCTGTCATATGAGACAACAGATGTAAACCTTAGAAAAGTGGTCATTGCATTCAAGTACATAAGAAATTCCAGGAACTCCTTTTCTATACCTGCCCATAAAATAAGGTAATCTACAAATCTACGAAAGAACAAAACTTTGTTCTGATATGGGCCTCTCAATAAAAGCTCATGTTCCCATACAACCATGACAGCATTGGCATAGCTATTGGCACAGGACATGCCCATAGCTATGCCATTAGGCTGCCAGTATAAATCATCACCAAACAGAAAAACATTATTTTCTAAGACAATGCTCAGTTAATTCCTCACTAGTATAATTTTACTTTCAGCAAAATCAGAATACATTTCCATAAACCTGGTTAAACTTTTGAACCCAATCACATTGGTTATAACAGTAAAAAGAGATACCACATCAAGTGTTACCATGAGGACACCTTCAATAGAGTGGTAATTATTGAAAATCTCTGGAAAACTGTTCTGTGTCTCTTAACACATGCTCTCTACTATTTAAAAGTGGTCTCAAACATTTTTCAATGAAAATTGATGCCGGTTCAGTACACCGGTTTCTACTGGACACTATAGGTCTTATGGGTGGGTCAGCAGTGCTCTTGTGTAGTTTAGGCAAACTTTGGATAATGGGTGTAGTAGGTGTGGTAACCATAAAATAATATAGAAGACTTATCTATCATGCCATTCAAAAATATATCTTTTAATAGCTTATGCACTTTTTCTTTGAACAGCTTAACCCTAACAAGGGGCAGTTTCTCATAAAAAAAACATCTTCCTTCGACATGTGAGACATAGTGGAATCATATTTATTTTTATCCATAATGACTATAGGCCCTCCCTTATCGGCAGACCTGGTTACTATTGTGTCATTCTTCTGTAAATCCAGTAAAGCTTCATGCCCTGATTTTGTTAGATTATAAGACTTTTGCCCCTTGTAATGTTTATGCCTATTAAAATCATTCATTTTGTGTACACCCTCTATGCACATTTTTCCAAAAGAATTAACTAATGGGTTAACTGCAGGTATAAATGTGCTAGTTTTTTTACAAACATGACTACCTTGCATATGTGTAGTCTCTGTGCCATTAAACTGCATTTTTAACATCAAATTACATGTACAGAAGCAAATACAAGAAGTAGTTAGTTTGTGACATACTAAGGCTAGACCTTATTATTCGGATAGATGGTCTAAGGAAAAAGAGACCAGTGGGGATAAGCCTAAGTTAAAGGTGCCTTTAAGCTTTTCTAGTGATGTTGGGTCTTATATGAACATTATATGTAAACACTGGGGGATACTGACCACTGAATGAACCTATTTTTTTGTTCAGAAATCAAAAGTCTTTGAAGAGATGCTTATGTGCGCCCAGGGAAGAGAAAACACCTATGGGTGGTATGGGGACTAAGCCTTGTGGCAAATGTTCATACTGTGAGTATATAGATATAAGCAATGAATTTTTACATCCAGATCAGGACTGGCTATATAAATTTAAAGTGCAAGCTACATGTGATACACAACATATAGTGTATCTGGCTCACTGTGTAGTATGCAATAAATTTTGTATTGGGAAAACAGAGCGTACATTCAAGGAGAGGATTAGAGAACACATTTTTCATATAGGCAAACAAAACAGAAGTAATGCCCTGGCCAAACATGTTGTGAATACTAACAACCATAGAGTCAAACTGCAAACAAACTACTAAAAAGCAACAAAAAATAGGCAGGCAACAGTAATTCTTAAACTTTTATAGTGAGCACTTTTGTCAAGTATTCTTACTCTCAACTTCATCAGACATTATTTAAAAGAATGGTAGCCATATTTAAAACCAAATTCATAGTCACATGTTCAGTTACCTCACATGACACCATGTCACCTGATACAATTCTCATTTCTATAATACATATACCTAAAACTTGTATAAATTGTGTAAAAAATGTATATACTTTCCTATTGACTTAATACTCAAATTCATATGTACATATACAAAGAATACTTAAATATACATGAAAAAGCCAGCTAAAACATCCAAAAAACAATATTTGTTGTTGCGTACATAAAAAAAGTATTGCATATCACTAATCAACCTGAATAAACTTCAGTTGAATATAATAAATGCATATATTTGTGCATGGGGGGGTAAGTTTATGTGTATATAACAAACACAAAAAGTGCCCCAAAGTGTGTGTCTGTTCACCTGAGTGCTAGCCTTGTGTTAACGTTTTAAACTCCTCAGTTTCAAGACACATGCCAAAGAGCATACATCGTTCAACCCTGGTGCCAGATAGGCCCTGGTTCTAAGCTGCCAAATCAACTCATTCACCTTAAGTTTTAAGTCTAATGGACAGCCCCTAATGTCAAATTCAAATTGGTCGATCACCCTGAATGTGAAGGAATGACCAGGGTTTTCTACCACATGTTTTGCGAGAGCGTTGTCTGCTTTGGCTTTCCTAATGTGGTAAATATGCTCGTACACTCTTTCCCTTAGTTTATGCTCAGTCTTGCCGATACTCTTATTTAGAGCTGACATGGGACAAGGTCTCAGTGAACAAATACCACTGAGACCAAAGTTAAAGGTCAAACCTCTACGTAGGTAAAGTAATTGTTTTTAAGAATATATATTTTAACAATGTTTTTGTAGTGCACAAAGTATATAAGAAATATTTTATGATTATATTTTTATGATTTTCTTTGAATATTTAGTTATTTTGTGGTTACCATATAGTTTAATATTTTATAGTAATTGAGTGTATATATACATGTGATGTATTGTTGTCATGTGATACATTCAGCAATGTTTAAAAGTATGACTAGTTTCAGTTTTGTTTTTATGCACCTGAAGAAGCAGATGTGAAAGCGCTTGTGCTTGATTAAAGCTTTATAACCTGGAGCCTATCTTGTGCCCTCCTGTTGTTTTTGGATATGATTTTATTTGTTATATCACACCATTGTGATGGATTTATTAATTTAATGACACATTAATGCTGTCCTAACATATCTGAATATGGCAAAGGTGTACAAATGTATTTCTTATGATGGTTTATGTATTGAAATAAAAAAAATATATAATGTGACATGCCATTGATCTAATCGTCGCATTTTTGTCTCCCACACCCTATCTCTATTTATATATATATATATATATAGGGTGTGGGAAACAAAAATGTGACGATTAGATCAATGTCATGTCACATTATTATTTTTTTTTAATAAATTAAAACAATTTTTTAATACATTGCTACTGAAAACAAAATGACCATCAGCACTGGAAGGTAGGCTGACCACTTTGGTTCAGCCCTCCATATCTCCACAGGTGGCTGCAGCAGCACCACCACAGGCAGTACAAACAACCAGCACATCTGGTTCACAACCAAACAATGCTGCTTTTACAACTCCTGTGCTACCTGTTCCACATGAAGATGAGGATTAGATTCTCACTGTTCTCAAGCTGCAAGTGGATGCAACTCTGAGGTCCCCTACCTATCCCCTATCATGGTGTCCCCAACCAATTCTGTCCATCAGCATCCCTGTCTGTCTTGCATGTCCTGTATGTCTGCATCTGCTACCTGACTTACTCAACCTGCCTGACCCTCTGATTCCTAATTGCCTTACCTAACATTCTTCTCTCTCCAAAAAAAGAAAAAGTGGAACTGGTGACAAAAAAATTACTCCTTACATAGCTCTAGACTTTGCCTATGTGTCCTCTTGACATACTTGATTTGGTTCAATTGCCTATACAATATTAATCTGTTGTCACTCATTTCTGGTGTGGTAACTCTCTGAAGTCAGGAAATTATTTGAACAATTCTACATTAATGTGAAGAAGTGTATAGCTATACTGCTCTCCCACCACCACCCTGCAAATTCCTGTATTCTTTCCCCTCTGCCCTACCCTCTGCTTACTCCCCACCTTTCATCACTGTCCAGTCAGCTCTTTGTTCACAGATTTAATCTGGTCCAAAATACATACAAGACACATGGCCAGAAATGGCCCTTTAAAAGGCCTTCACTTTTTGTCCTCAGCATTTGCTTTAAGATTGTCATTGCACACCAATGCTGGCTATCAAGTGAATTTCATTTACTTCTCTATGGCAAAAACTGGTGATATTTTTCCATTGCCCACACTATTCCAATTAACTTCATGCAAATGTGCTTAAACCCACTGCACTATAGGAATACAAAGTAGAGGCACTTTTTGAAACAGTTACTCTAACATTTCTTTGGCTGCTGCATGTAACAAAGTAGAAGTTCCTGTTTGGTGTATTGAGATAATTCTCCTGGTGTTTTTCCATAGTATTAAGGGTTTTATTACAGCTGTATGTAAAATTATTATTTCAGGTCTTTTTATACTCCTATCATATGTTTACTTGCAAACACCTGTATTTATCTCCAGTTACAACATTTTACAACCATAGGATTTGAATGATGCACCAAGAAAGCATTTGCAAAAACATTCTATCTTCAAAAGGGATACATAATAAATCACCCTTATTTGCTTATGTCTTACCCTGTTTCTACTCTCCTATTCCTTTTTGGTCCCTGTAGCAAACATTTTATTTTACAGAGCATAATAGAGTAATAATGAGGAAACAGCTAAGAGTAACACACCATAAAGGTGGTTCTAAATGTCCCATAAACAAAACTCTTAGTATTTCTCTCTCCATCTCTGTCTTTCTCTTCACTCCTTCTGCTTCATTATGTTCTCACTGTCTCTTCAATTTTATTACTTAAAAGTGTGCAAATTATAAGTTCCTCTGTGGTGTGCTGAGATAATGCTTATATGTATAGGGTCTATATCAGATAATTGAACTTTTAAAAGTTCGAGTGTCATATGGTCGACACCATATGATCGAATTTTTGAAAGTTCGAAAGTTTTAACGGAGATCTCTGTACAGTGCGGAATGGAAAGATTTCTCTTTTCTGCACTGTAGTGGATCCCGCAGTTGGTATATTTAAAGAGTAGGGAGTATGGGGGGTCCAGGGTGGCTTGCCCCCTGCTTAAAACATTCATGTAGGTTATTTATGTAGTTTATTTTTTTATTAGATGTTCGAACTTTTAAAAGTTCAATCATTTGATGTCGACCATATGACAGTCGAACTTTTGAAAGTTTGATTATCTAATATAGACCCTGTGTATACACCGATATGTGTATACTTTCAAGGACTCTAACCAGAGATATGTCAAACTGTTACTGACTGTTTTTATTACAACATTCCATGTATAACTCTTGTCTGCATAATGTTTTGGTCCACCATTTTTCTGTTTCTGTTATAATCTACTTTCTCCCTGCCTCCATCTCTCCCTCTCTATGTCTCTTTCTCCTTCTGTGTCATGACTCTGTCTCCTCAGCATTTGTGCAACACTGTCTTGTACAGATAACAGACAACAAACCAAAGAGTAACACAAAACAAATACATGCAGAAATAAGCCATAAACTAATCTCTTAGTATGTCTGCATGTCAATAACTGTTCACCTCTTCCCACCACTTTTGTATCAAACAAAACTTCTTGATTCAAAACTGTTTCCACATGTTTTTACCAGCAATAACATGCTTGGTCAATCATATATTTCATAATACACCTGTATCATACATATAAAGATAGCAGAACTGCAACTATCATGACAAATGTGTAAATAATGACACCTGAAACATGACCATAACACATCTGTTCTGTATTCCATTCAATTCAGATATGGTTGTATGTGTACCCTGCTTATCTGTGTGAGCAACATACATTACTGCTAATTCCCATTCTAATTTCAACACCTCAATAAATGATTACACATGCACTAATGCTCTGCCATCAGCCCCACAAATGAGCTTGCTGGTGGTGTGCTTCATGGAGAGAGTTAAAAAAAATATATAAGCAGAAAATTATGTGAGTAGGTCATACAACTTCTGTTTGTGTTAATGGAATTTTGAAACCAAGATATCTGGTCTGTTAATGTTTGTCTGCACTCCAGGGCTTAATCTTGCAATGTTGTTGGAATGGTGTGTAACCCTTCCACATATAATCTATCACTGTCATTCAGATGTATATTGTTATATTTATGAAGTGTCTGTATTGTCAATTAACATTGTGCAAGCATGAGCCAAGGCAATTGACAGTGACACGATAAATGGTTACTGTTTGCATGCAATCATCCCAGTATGAAATGTTATGAATACTCTCTTGACAATCCACTGTTTTACAATTGGGATTGTCTTTGAAACCTTATGCTGTGAAACAAATGCAGGTCACTCACAGTAATGCAATGTACATGAAAGACAGTAAGCAGGTGTTGCAGAGCGGTATGTAATTACATGGGACAAGCCTGGTGCTGTTACATTGGCCTGTCCAGACACATGCATTTATCCTAAAACCTGTGATGCAGAGTAGCTGATGCTCCAAACAGTGAAGCTGTAACACTTACAGATGTGCATTTTCACATCAGTAAAGTCAGACTTCTCCTGTGGCCCTTATGATTTATGCTATGTTCTCTAGACTGTGTAACTACTTAGGCAGGTGGTTCAAATCTGTCAATGGTGAACTTTTGTATGCGTGGTACTAGTGTCAGGTAAGGAAAGTCTCAAGCACAGATGTCCACTTTCACTCTGGAGAAAATTTTAACTTTGGACAGAGCTCCCTCTGCACTTTATCCCACTTTTAACACAAACATCCTTTCTGTAACACGCAGATGAGGTAATACTTTCATAAGCACAGCCTCCCACTGCAAATGTCAGACATCTCCTGTGGCACTTGTGATTCATACTATGTTACTATATTGTGTAACTAGTTAGGTGGGGGGTTTGAATCTGACAGTGGTAAACTTCTATATGGTTCATAGTTTATAGGTGTGTACTTGGCTAATGAACCTGGAGCCTTTACAAGCTTAGCCCAAAACAATTGCCCAGGCACCATGCCACCCGATGTTAGTTCATACTGCCCATATCCAGTAGGGCAACTGGAATGATCCCTGGAGTGAACTTTCTGTTACCCATACACGCGTCAAGATTTCTCTTAAAGAGGGCCAGTGAGGTGCTCTGCTTGACATGAATGGGAAGCTTATTCCAAATTATGGGCAATCTTTGGGAGATGAACCTGTCCCTCCAGCATGTTCTGTTAATTGTGGTAATGAGGTTGTGATCTCTGGAGTGTGTGGTAGGGGGACTGGGATTTCTTTAGGTGTAGCATTTCAACCAGGGCTGGATCAGACATGGCTTTGTAAGTCAAGCAGAGATCACCTCTAAGCAGATGATAAGAGACTGAAAACAGTTGAAGTTTCTGGAGTCTGTCCATGTAGGACATGTGTTGTAAGGCCCAGGATCCTTTTTGTGAGGTAATTTTGTGGCCTCTTCAGCTATTGTGGGTGTCTGGTCAGGTACATGCCAAATGGGGCATTATATTCAATGATTGCTCTAATGAGGGATGAATAGAGAGGGATGATGACCTCTTTCTTCCTAGATAAAAAACCTTTGGTTATAAGATGTGCCACATAAAAGGACTTTCTGACCACAGTGGCAATGTGGTGGTTGAAGGTGAGGTGGCTGTCGACCTGGGTGTCCAGATCTCTTATGGCCTCTTCAGTGTTCAGTCTGCTCCCATTAATGTGGTAATTCATGGGAACTGAGTTTTTTCCAGAGGGGATGATTACGCATTTTTTGGCATAAAGCTTTAGGCCTTGGTTCTGACACCAGTCATTGGTCTCAGAGAGGCCCTTTTGTAGGATGTCTGCATCACTTGGGGAGTTGATAATGACTCCTAGCTTGCAGTCTTCAGTGAACTTGGCCAGCCAGAGTCTTTCTGTATTGGCCTGGACTTCTGAGAAGTAGATGCCAAACAGGAGAGGGCCCAGGACCGAGCCCTGTGGGACTCCACTCGTGACTGGTCGACAGTCTGACTTGGAATCCACAACTTTCACTCTGTAGGTCCTGTCTGTGGCTATAGAAGGATTTGTGGTTATTGTTTGGTGTCAACCACAATTCTGCCTTCATAGCTGGCTTTAGAGGATTTGATAAGGGATCTCAGCTTTTTGTTGAGACTGATAAGGGAGGTTTTCCAGTCTTGTGATTTCATTTTTTCTGCAACAGTTTCTTCCTTCTGTTGTAGAGTTTATTGATGGCTGGGGACCACCAGATTGGCTTCCTTTTTTTTTTTTTTTGGAGGAGAGCATATTAGCTCTATTTAGTATGGCAAAGTCCATGCATTTGTGTACATGCTCGTACAGTGCATTGGTGTATGATTTGGCAGTAATGCAGCTATTTTCCTTTGGCATGGGTGCCGAGAAATTAGCCACCTCTGTTTTCAGGAGCCCAAAGTCAGCTTTAGAGACATTTTTCAGGGTGGACACCTTAGCGGGGGGTGTAGGTGAGATGGAGATTTCCATAGTGATCAATTTGTGGTCAGTTTTAACCATGGAGGAACTGACTATAGGTGTGGAGCAATGGGCTCCCATGTTGGTGATAACCAAGTTGAGGGTGCTGCTTCCTCTAGTGGGGGTCAGAATGAGCTGGTCCAGGGCACTGGAAGTGATAAGTTCCAGAAAGCATTGGACCTGTACATTGGTACTTGAATAGTTTTCCAAGTTGATGGAAGGGTAGTTGAAGTCACCCAGTATGAGAGTATTGGGTTGACCTTGATAGATTCCAGTGGGTTTAGAAAACTGGATTGAGAGTCTGGGGACATGTTTGGGGTTCTGTATTGCCATCTTACCCAGTGTTAGTTGTACCTGAAGTATCTTGGATGCATTATGCTGGGCTACCAGTCTAAAGGTGTGCATATTCTTTAAGAATATGGAGACACTACCACCTTTGGAGCTTCCGGCCATATTCTGGGGGCAAAAGGTATGGAATGAGTTGTAGCCTGGGAGCGCAGGAGTGCTTTCTGCCTCTTTAAACCAGGTCTCCGTTACAACATAGATTTCGGCATTCTCCATTTACTGGTGCTAGTGAAGCTTCAAAAGCTTCTACTCTGGATAAAACTTTGGTGCAATTTCAGTAAAACTTATATGGTCATTTTTGCCACGTTCGTATTGAAGTGTGATGTGAACATGGGTGCAGCAGAGTTTAGATTCAGTAAAATTCATGTATCAGTGCTCAATCATTCGCATTGATGCGCATCAATGGAAAATTTTGTGGGATGCAAATTTCGACATAAGTAGCTAAATTTTATGCTAATGAAGCAAACCAACATGGTGGAACAATCCAACAACCCAACACACATTTTGTGTAGGCTCCATGTCCATGTTGGAATTGTACGAGAAAAATTTACATGTACAAGAGCCTCCATGGAAGCAAGGACATGTATGGACAGAATGCCATTGAAAAGGTAAAAACACACATGTAATGGCAGAGGATGTCCAAAAGAATCAGTGACGTGTGTCACATCACTATAAATATTATAATTTTAATTTTAGTACAAATTTGCGCAATGCACTGCTAATCACAAAACATTTGAAAATGAATAACAAAAATGTAATTTAAAAGATCAGTATGATGTATTGCCCAACAGGTACAGTAATATCCTGCAATTTGTCTTTAGCTCCATGCTCCCATGCTGTTGCCCAGTTTACATGGCTACTATCCATGTAGTTTCCAGGTTGTCAGCACAGTTATTATGTAAATGATGTACCAAAGCAGTGGATTTGTTGAATCACAAAAAGTAGAGATCATGTAGGGCTGCTCACTATGTGTAAGCTCCTGCATGGTGTTTGTGCTTTTCCATGGATGTTGTTGACATCAGAAGGGTATGTCAGGCAACTTTGTTTTAATTTTATAGGGTCTTTTTCACATTTGTGCACAGTGTGCCACTTCACTCAAATGCCAATTTTAATGGAATCCCAATTTGCGTAAGTAGACTCCAGACATGAGCTAGACATTCAGAAATAGAAACTGGATGCATTTAATCAATATTGGTGAGAACTGCTGAGCATTGGGGAAACATGGCAAGTGGGGCTGTGCTCTAGTAATCACTTCTAGTTAAAAATCTTTGTTCAAATACTCCTGTGGCAACAACTGCTAGCTGTTGGACTAGACTGCAGATAGTCTTTGGTCCAAGTACAGGGTATATCAACTTTTAATCATACTGTGCTGACATTGTAGGTCATAAAAATGAAGTGCTATTATCTGTACTTAGCATATTCTGTGCGTATCATGACAATAGGGATGATATTATAAAATGTTTTACATAAGTTGTCATTATACATAGCTGACCTCTTACATGCCGGTGCACAAAGTGTAATACTGCACACAGCAGCAGGAGTTGTAAATCCTGGTAATTACATCCTAAGCAGGTGAATGTCATTTAAAGCAGACAATACCAGATGGTGTTCTTAATCAAGACATGTATAACGTATGCATACAGCCTACATTCTGATTTTTGCTCAATACTTCAACAACATTGGAGTAGAAACTGACATAATGCTAAGGGCTGCTGCAGTTATTCTACATCTGTATGTGCTCAAGGCTGAATTCAATGCTGCTGGTGCTGATGACAATAGGCCTAGACCAAGAAGGAGAAGAGTGTTCAGGCCCAGGCTAACCTACCAGGTGCTACATGATCTGGAGGTTGTAGAGCACTACAGGAAGGACAGGGACACATTACAAGAACTCTGTGAGCTCTGCCTGCCTCAACTCAGACCCAGAGCTAACCGAGGGGAACCCATTCCAGTGGAAACTAAGGTATGTGTAGCCCATAGAATATTAGCTACAGGTGCTTTTCAAACACCAACTGCGGACATGATGGGGGTGTCACAGGCATCGACATCCAGGATACTCCACCAGTTCCTGCATGCTATGCTCATACATGCCAGTGAACACATATATTTTCCCCTTACTGCTGTGGAGAATACTAGCAATATGCAACACTTCTATCATGTAGCACACTAACCTAAAGTACTGGGTGCCATAGATTGCACTTCTGTATACATCAAGGCACCACCTTGTGAGCAGGGTAGAATCTACATTAACTGCAAGGGATACCACTCCATCAACTGCAAAGTTGTGTGCAATGCCCAGAATATTATCTTGAATGCGTGTGCTGGCAACCCTGGCAGTTTTCATGGCTCCCATATCTGGCACACATCACAGCTGTATCAGATATTTGCTAGCGGTACACCCAACAGGTCCACTTACTGGGGGATGCTGGCTATGCCCTGGAACCATAGATAATGACACCCATCAGAAATGCACACACACACATATGGAAGAACACCATAATGAAGCAAACGCACAAACTAGGAACATCATAGAGCATGTGTTTGAGCTTCTGAAGCAATGATTGCTGTGCCTAGATATATCCGGTGGAGCCTTGCAGTACACTCCATGCACTTATACACAAATATTCACAGTTTGTGCTATGTTGCACAATCTGCTCATGTGGAAACATCTGGGGGAGGATCAGCAAGGGGAACGGACACCCCCCCATCAATGTTTAAGTCACCACAGCCAGAGTCACAGGAGGACTTGGAGGAGGCACCTCCAGCTGCTGTGCCTTTAAATAGACATAGGCATGCTTAGTATTCCCTTGCTTTGGCTAAAGGGCAATGCATAGCACATGCACTGATTATCTAGGATCTAATACTTTACCCCTACTCACATACATATATTAAAATTGATGCCGGGCAACTCACACTACCTTTATCTATAGATGTATTGGCTGTGTACTGCTTTCATCAGACAGAGTCAGCCCTGAACTAATGGTGTGTCAACTGCTACTTTTGCAAAGTAAGGCCTGAACCTAGACTGTAGTGTTGAACACTATTATAACATATCCTTGTATATGTCTTACCTTGTTTACTATTAAAACATAGCCTTGTATATGTCTTACCTTGTTCCAGTATGCAGATATATACTGGGGCTTTTGTAGATAACTTAAGCTAATGGGAGTAAACACACTTATATTACTACTATGTTGACAAATGTAATTCTTATGCATCGGGCATGAAACACTCACACAGTCCAACCTCAACCGAATACCATTACATCGTGCAAGAGAGAAGTTAGGAAGTGACTCTAGCCCATTGTTTTTGACTTCAGGCTCGTTTGTATCCTAAAAGTAAATTTGTCATCCCCCCCACAAAAAATAGGATTATAAGACTGAAAGATGTCTAGTTATAATTATAATTATGGTATGTGTTGTGTCTACTAGCGGTCTATGTCCAAATATCCATCATAGGAGCACTTGTACAATATACAGTGTATGGTTTGACAGAAATGTATATTTTTTGAAGGTGGTTGTGTGAGGAATGGCTCCAGTTTTAGAAAGCAACTTCTGTGGCCGAAAGGACTAAGGTAGCCATTCTGCTTAATGAAACTTTCCTGGTATTTGGGGTTCAAATCTTGATGCAAGATGAAGTTTTGTTGGTGTTTTTACAGTAGCTAGTGTTTTTTACAGACTGGGACCCTGGTCCCGTAATGTTTTAATCTTCATATTTTTAGTACAAATTTGCACAATGCATTGCCTGCTGAAAACAGCTTTAACAGTGCCTATTTTGCACGAACAGCAAAACTGCAGAAAAAGGAAATAAGCAGGTAAGAGTTATGTCAGACTGGCAATAGCAGACACTGGATACATTCAATTATTTTCCATAGCAGTTGTGAAATAATGGCCTGGAGTAGTGATAGGAGTATGCTGCAGTAGGACATATACATTACATAATAGGAAGACTGGATGTTAACAATACGCCTCACATTTGCACACTACTTACTTATGCACAAACAAGTAAAAGAGGTAAACGTGCAGGTATTTTCTCTACTTAAACCCCTACATAAATTATGGCCTTGTATAGATTTCTTGCTCTGAGAGGTTGAGAGGTATATTAATTATTACATTACATACATAGATCTGTGTTCTAACTGTTCTACATTTCCCAGCTGCTTTGTGTGACGTCTATCACGTTTTCAAAATTTTACTACATTGAATCAATAAAGGTTGAACTTTATTGATCGAAGTAGTACAATTTCGAATAACATAAAAAAAGAAATAAATCACCACAAAAAAAAACTAACTAGTGTAGGCAGGGGGGTAAGCCCACCTGCACCCCCCATACCCCCCTACATAAATATACTAACTCTGAGACTGCACTACATTGAGGTAAATGGAAATCTACCCCTTATGGAGATTTCCATTTACCTGTGCAATGTTCTGGACTTTCGACATTGTCGTGCCGACAATATTGTATTCAATATTGTCGGCTTACGACAACATGAACTAGACCCTTTGTGTGACCTAAGACTGCATATGGAAACATTGCAAACTGAGAGCACAGTGTAATTATTTGTAGAGAAATCTAATAACCATCCATGTGTTTCCTCAAACCAAGTCTCAACAACAATCACTACAACCATGGGATCTCCTTAATTCTACAACACATACATCTAACACAAAACAAAGGTATAATCTGTAATGTTGTGTGCTCCATCATGGACACAGCCATATTGTTGTGGTCACATGCTTTCACTGCCAAAGTCAAACATCCAAATATGCACAATAAGGGACTCGTGTTGTTACACAGCTATATATTCTAAACATTGCACTATTGTTAGAGTACTAACCTCAGATGACACTATGGAGTGATGTGCCTATGCAGGGCTTCCAAGCTGGTGTTTCTGATATCCCCTGATGATGTCATCTACTATAAGCTCACATGCAGTCTTGTTTAAATCAGACTTGTGTAAGTGATGCTTGCATTAAAAACTTTTGTTTTGTAGCCTGTACACTTAGATAAGTAGGAGTTCAGTTCTCACTATAGTAGTAGTAGTGTGTGTGTGTGTGTGTGTGTGTGTGCCTTTATAAAGAAGAGAGGGTCTGTGTATCCAACACTGCCTTGTCAAATGATATTGTTTTTAGACTGTTTTTGTGCTTGCAAAAATACCCATGTGTATCAGTCCTTCAACCTTTTGACATCCACATGGCCTGCTGATATCATCTACTATAAGGTCATCTGCAGTCCTGTTAAAATCAGATGTGTGCAATGGTGTGTGTATTAAGCACTGGATTCTCTATCCTATAAACTTAGGCAGGGGTTCTAATATCACTGCAGTCAGGATCTCCCTAAAGAAGATTGGGTGTGTATCCAACATTTCATTGAAAAATGGCATAGTTGTGCATTGTTTTTGTGCTTGCAAAATCACCCATTTGTAGCTGCCCTGTAGCCTCCTGTACCCCACAAGCCTTGCTGATATCATTTACTATAAGACCACCTGCAGTCCTGCTAAAGTCAGACTTGTTCCATGGTGCATGCATTGAGTACTGTATTATGTAGCCTGGAAATTTAGACAGGTAGGAGTTCTAATCTCACTGCATTCAAATTGGTGCGCATGTGTATCTATCACCATAAAATAGACTGGAAGTTTATATCCAACACTTCCTTGCCAAATGGAATGGTTTTTGCAGTGTTTTATTGCTTGCAAATCATCCATTTGTAGCAGCGCTGCAACCTCTTGTACCTGACAGGGCTTACTGATGTCATCTGCTATAAGATCGTCTGCAGTCCTTATAAACTCAGACTTGTGCCATGGTGCATGCATGTTTTAAGTACTGTGTTCTGTAGTCTGCAAACTTAGATAGGTAGGGGTTCTAATTTCACTGCAGTCAACCTGGCGTGTGTCTCCCTGAAGAAGAGTGGGTGTGTATCCAACACCTCCTTGGAAAATGGCATGGTGTTGCATTATTTTTGTCCTTGCAAAATCATCCATTTGCAGCTGCCCTGCAACTTCGTGTTCCCCACAGGGCATGCTGATGTCATCTACTATAAGATAACCTGCAGCCCTATTAAAATCAGTTAAAATCAAACTTGTGTCATGGCATTGTATTAAGTACTCTGTTCTCTAGTCTGTACACTTAGATAGGTGGGAGTTCTAATCTCACTGCAGTCAACTTGGTGTGTGTGTGTGTGTGTGTGTGTGTGTGTGTGTGTGTGTGTGTGTGTGTGTGTGTGTGTGTGTGAGAGAGAGCTGTTTGTAGATGTTATACAGAGCATTTTACAGTAGTCTATGGGAGACTGTCCTCATGTTTTCAACAGACACTACTGATGTCATTAACTATATCAGATAATTGGATATGTATTCATCATAACAGGCCATGGGCATACACTGGCCTGGCAGACAGGTAGATGTCATCGCATGCAATATAAGACAGACAGTGACATTCCTTTTATTGTATGCACACACATCATGACATCTCTTTGCAATGGTGATGGACATGTTGACACAGGAAATCACACAGGAGCCGTCATGGGCTATGATTTTTGCAGATGATATTTTAATATGTCTTGGCAGTAGGGAACATGTTTAGGAGACTCTGGAGAGGTGGAGTTATGTATACAGAGGAGAGTAATGAACAGCATACGGAGTAAGACAGAATATATGTGTGAATATGACAGGGAGGAGAGAGGAATGGTGATACTGCAGGAAGTAGAGTTAGAGAAGGCATATGATGTTAAATACTTGGGAGCAAAAGTTCAGAGTAATGGTGAGTGTGGAAGGGAGGTGAAGAAGACAGTGCTGGGGATGGATAGGATTAGTAATCAGTATATTAGAGCATCAGCTCAGGTCATGCAGCTTGGAGACAAGTCCAGAGAGGTGAGATTGCATTGCATTGGACATGTGCTTAGGAGGGATGTTGGGTATATTTGGAGATGGGTGTTAAGAATGGAGCTGGCAGGTAAGAGTAAAACAGGAAGGCCTAAGATAAGATTTATGGATGTGGTTACCCGAGGACATGCAGGTGGTTAGTGTGGCAGAACAAGATACAGAGGAAAGGAGAAAATGGAAGCAGATGATGTGCTGTGGTGATCAACGATGGTAGTAGCCAAAAGAATAAGAAGATTAGGATAACATCTGTTTTTGGAGAGATCCCACCTGTACACTTGTGCCAGGAGTGTACAGTAGGAGTATCTATTTGAAAGTTTGTGTTTCTGGACCCAATGTGAACTTTAACAATATTTCCTTGTATTACATGCTCTGTTCTTCTTTATGTGCATAGGCCTTAACACTTTGCCCTCATACATACCAAAATGCCAATACACTTATTTCCCAATACTCTTTGCTACTGCTATGTAGCAGAGCAGATCCTTAACAGCTCTAACTAGCTGTCATACCTTCTGTTACATAAGCAGAAATTAAAGCACTTATCGATCAATTACAGAACTCTAGATCCATCTTATGAAGGACTTTCTAATGTACACCCAATAGGTTACTCCCATGGAAATAACACTCAGATCACATATACCCCTCCTTTTAGCATTCTCTATGCAGATGCTATGTTTAAAACTCCAATCCTCACCTGTCAGTTTCCTTCTGTTTCCCCTGCAGGCCTAGTTGACATATTTTTTTTATATTCAGTGCATTCTGCCAACCTAGCTTATCCCCCTTCTAACCCTTCAACACCTAAGCTCTATACTAACCTTCTCTACAAAAGGAATAATAACTCTTGTCAATACTTTCTCTTTTTCTACATTGCAACCTCCCATATCTAGAAAATCTTGTTTGTTCCAATATGCTATTATAAATATAACTCCAAACTTACTAATATCCTCAACCTAACTATAACAGTTTTTAGACCAATATTGTAAATAATTTTCTTTAAACAGCATATATTTTTGTATTTCTACTTTGCATTTGCTGTGTACTCATATTCTGTGTATTTACTTGACTATGTATCCTACTGTATTTTGTATTGTATTCTGTGTCCCACTGTATTTTGTATTGTTGGAGATTTTCTTCCCGGGCATCCACTGAAAATGGGCTCCTTTGGCCCAGTGGACTTCCCCGGTCATCAAACTCAAAATAAATAAATAAACAAACAAATAAATAAATATTATGCTTCACCTCAACAATTTTAGAAGGACAAACTCACTTGCACAAAAAATAACTGGATTTTGCAAACTGAAATGCCATGGAAGAAATAGTGCACCACCCCACAAGGGTCTATAATATGTCAGACCTGTTGCTCAACAATATGAGTGAACAATGTAATGGCACATGTGTAATGCCTGCACTGTTAATCCAACCATTAAACAGTATGTGTAGAATTTGGAATACCTAATGAACTCCCTAAAGGAGAACTCAAGTTCAAAAACATCATCCAAGGTAACTACACCCTCCTAAGGGATGGTGTAATTAACTTCCAAGCTCCGGTTTCCACAAAGGACATTGACAGCTGTAGTAAGGTACACTCTGATGTCCTGTCTACACATCTACACACATGTATACATACAGCTGTGCCTGATATGTTCAAAGACAGATGTGCCAGGAAATACAATCCATACTGGTGGATGTCTGTCATTTCTACATTCTACAGTAATTGAAAGAAGCTGCTGTTTACAGATACAGCATGTACAAAACAGTCCACCAAAACCAATGAAACACCTTGAAAAAGCATCATGCAGATAATTTATGACACATATCCAGGGATAACCATAAGTCTGTCTTCCTTTACATCTGCAAACTGATATATATATATATATATATATATATATATATATATATATATATATATATATATATATATGTATATATATATATATATACCACACAGATGTATTTTGAACTACTTTTGGATGGCATTGCACACACTGACCCACTGTAAATTCCAAACCTGCTAGCAGACACAGGTGGCCGTAAAGTGTCCCCCCTCACTACACCAAGTTTACTATATGTGTGGATCATCACTTCCAAACTGTGGTATCTGCTAAGAGCAAGTTGTCACTGCTTTCCCAAGACTAGGAGCACATCCTGGGCTGTGTACGTCAAGTGCTGCAACAGTGAGCTACACCACTAGATACCATATTCAGCCACAGTCTGAGTAGTTCTGCTGTGCACACTGACTAGAATACAGTGATGATTTCTAACCCACACAATGGAGGATAGGCAACATACAACTGTAATTACAATCCCATAACTATATCCAACCTTTACTGTAAGGCAATGGAAGCAATCTGCTTGCATCACAGACAAAGGAAAATAGGTGACCTCCAAACAGTAGATCTGTTCCAGTTAGGTGTTCTCAAGATTAGCTTGGGAAATCAAGATTGTGAGCAGAGACATGCACAAAGCTGTGCACTCCACCTATCTTAACTTGGACAAGCCATTCAACACAATCCAATGTTTGTTCACAATGAGAAACTAACCAAGGTGAATATCACACCTTGTGTTTTCAGGTGGGTTGCAAATGGGATCACAGACCAACAACACTCAGTCAAAGTGGGAGAGCTCACCTCAAGCAGTAGGCCTGTCACCTGTGTGGTAGCAGATGTGTCAGTGCTCTCTCCCCTCTTGTTTTCTGTGTACTTAACAAAAGTACAAAAAAAATAAACAGAGGATGTGTGGCAAAACATCTTTGTGCCACTAATGACTGCTGACAAACCCATGGGTGTTATAGCAACTGCAAAAACATGTAACACCACACCCTGTGTTACTAAATGATCCTACTTATTAAAAAATAACCCAGAGTAGAGTATTCCCAATTTGTCCATCAATATACCTTGCAACACATGTCGACTGTAAACCGTGTATACTGTGAGGAGGAAGGCATTCTCCATTTTACATATGATTACCAAAGGCATTACATTGAGAACAACTAATGTTATCATTCCCTATACTCATCCACCATCAACCCTATTAATGACTATAACCCTACACTTGATATGGATTATCCCAGACAACTGCAGCAAGTTCGCAGACCTCAGACATCTCTGAGTAATAAAACATCAGAGAGTCTTCAAATTGTGTCTTCTGTGGGCAGAATTAAGTAGCTGTCACTGTATGCAGTATTATATATATAGCTTTGAAGCAGAATATGAATGGATTAAATGGCTGTCTTCAGCCCAAATAGGATGACTATGCTGCATATAGTGGGATGAATATGCTGCACATCCTTAAATCAAATGGGACCACAGTTAACTGTTCCAGAGACCTCAATGTACAGTATGACATACATAGGACATGCTGTAGAGATATACACATGTTTCAAAGGTTGTCAGTCATCTGCATTAGGCTTCAAATCCATGTCAAGCAGAGCACATCCATTAACCTGTTTAAGTGCAGGTTGGCAGACTTGATGTGAACATGTTATCTGCCATGGATCACTGCTGAGTCTATGCTGGACATGGGGGGTGTCTTTCTGTAAGAATCATGTCCATGCATTATATCTACCATTGCATATTATATTGTGATATATCACCTATGCTTCTAAACTTCATCAGCCCAATACCCTTGTCTAAGCCTTTGAACCTCGGAACCTATGGTGATGTGCATGAAAAAACACAAAACTTCATACTGTATTACTGTTCTGATGAGATTTGCCTGCAGTGTTTACATACAATCCAGAGCTCAGAATCTGATGGGTTGACTTTGGATGTCGACACATAGCACTAAACAATCCTTAAAGAGAAGGTTGGATACATTAATGAGACACATTTCATTGACTGATTTCACAAGCCTTACAAAGGCATCCACAAGAAAGTAAAGGAATTATCATGCTAGCAGCTTTCAAACTGGCTAATTTCAATATAACTGACAGGTACAATTTTCAGGCCAACAACACAAATGGAGTTATAAAATACATATTAATGTAAGTAGACACTCTGTTCATCAGACACATAGCTTTAGTAACCCTGAAGCCAAAAGATAGACAACAGGGATATAGCCCAGTCATCACTTGCACAAGGTGGTTTGTGGGGGTGCAGGAAGCCTAGGCTGACACAAAAGTGTGTGTGTGAGTTAGTAATTGTAGCAGCCAACATTGAACATGTAAATGTAGTGTGTGTGTCAGTAGGTGCCATCAATGTGACATTGGTGTGTGTGTCTGCATGAACACAGACAAGTTCAATGCTAGCCCTGTCTGCATGTCAGACAGCTGTTAGCCGTGCATGGCAGAGTTGACAGTTCATCGTCTTCCTCCCCATCCATGAGAACTGACTTTGCCATGAGTTGCACTGGCACCTCCATGCCCAAGGTTAGATGGTCTGGTGTACCTGAGGGTGACTGAGGTCTGCTGGATGTGCTTCCTTCACGGGAATGCCCAGGACCATGACCCCATGGCCTGCTACATCTGGGTGTAGACAGCACATTCTATGATTGAGTAGTGGATGTACTGCCACTACAGGAGGTTGATCAGGCATGGCCCCATTGGCTTTCACCAGATGTAGTTGCTGACATATGTCCACGAGGTCAATGTCACCTCCAGCAGATGTTCCCATCATAGACAATGTGCTTTCCATAACAGATACTCTGCGATCCCTCATGGACACATCCTGTTCATACGTGACATTGAACTGATCCAATGCATCAACAACAAAGTGGAGGCAGTCACAGATGTCAGACTGTGCCACATGTAGAACCCTGACCATTCTTCTGAAATGACATTCTGAACATGCGTGTGCCTCCATTATACCCCTAAACATATGTCAAGTGACATATGAAGAGACACCTGCGCCAGGTGGTGGAGGGACAGCAAGCCTCTGATGAGCACCCTTAACAATCTGCCTGGTGGCACCTCGCCAACAGTTTAGCTACAGACAGTGTGAATAGGCACTCAAGCCATGGTAGCCACACTTCCCCATTCTATGTCCTCATCCTCCAACTGTCCAATATCTGTAGCCTCAGTGGACTGGGTATGCCTAGGCATACTGGCTGTGTTTGAGGATTCTGAGTGTGGGTGCTGGATGCCAACTTCTGTGTCAGATTCAGTCCCTGCAACCCCCCCGGCTGTGGCTCACATTGGCCGCCATCTTCATTAGACACTGATGAGACATTGGCATCAGGTGGCACAGGGGACACAGAACTACTTCCATGTTCACCTGTAATAAAAAGAAAAGCAGGATGACATTAATACCTGCACTATTATACTGCAATATATGTTAAGCAATTTACACTGCTGTCATGATTACATACATTTAAACCTATCAACCGCGTACAGCAATAATTTTGGACAAAGCCGTAAATAGTGATTGTACAAAGGCTCAAGAATAGGGACAAATGTGACATAATATGTTCCTGCCAACCCATACGGGTGATGGAATAACAGGTTTTGCTTCACCATGGCAGATCTGAAGAGTATGCAGTTTGAATGTGAGAAGGACTGAATTTAGTAAAACTGTTATTGACATAAAAAATATGCCCGTAACTTGAACCCTCAGTTCTTAATGCATAATGTATCCAGTTCAAATGATGTTTTTATCAAACCCTCCACTTACACACCTTCTTTAAAACACACCATTAGAGTTTTTGAGGAGGTTTGCCTGCAGGAGCTTTCTGAATTTTTAAAAACAAAGGGGAAGTGGGTTGACAATTTAACCCACATAGAGCGTAAGGCCCTAAGTGAACTTAGAAAAAAATCCCACCTCAGATTTATGAAGAGTAACAAAGGGGGTAACATCATCGTTATGAATGTAGCTTAATATAAAGAAAATATGTTAAACATTCTAAGTAACACAGATGAGTATGAGAAAGTGTGTTTATTTGACATACACCGTAGTTACCGGAACATCTACTCATTTTTATATGAAGCCTTAATGACTGGGGATATGGATTTTAAAATGTATGATTTTTGTGTTGTTGAGAAACCTAAGGTTGGGGTGCTATTTGGCATTCCTAAAATTCATAAGGACTTGGTTAATCCCCCTTTTAGACCCATTGTTTCCTCTCCACATTCCATAACAGAAGGAATTGCTTTAGTGGTTGATGCTTTATTAACCCCCTTAGTACAGGATTCTAAGTCTTATTTGAAAGACTCGTGGGATTTTTTGAATATATTAAGGATATTTTTTGAGACAGTTGACTTAAATTTAGATGAGCATGTCATGTTTTCTATTGACGTCGTGTCTTTATTTACTTGTATCCCTCGTGAGGAGGGAGTTGAAACTGTTTGTAGTTTTCTAACCAAGCATTCGAAAATGAAAGCAGGAACCATTTCTCTACTTTGTAGTTTGGTGGACATAGTTTTAAACAACAGTTTCTTTTTATTTGATGACACTTACTATAAGCAAAAAAGAAGGGTTGCTATGGGGTCAGCAGCTGCCACTGCGTATGTCAATGTAGTTATGGCTTGGTGGGAAACAAATGTTTTAGTTGAAATTGGGAAGTATTATAAGATACTTTTTTATTCCAGGTTTGTAGATGACCTTTTTTTATTATTGAAGGTACACCAGATATGGTTGATGCTTTCTTGGTTGACGTCAATAAGTCTTCTGAATTTTTAAAATTTGTATTAAGTGAAAGAGACCATTTTGTTAACTTTTTAGATGTCACTCTTTGGTGGGATAACATGGAAAATAAGTTTCAAAGATGAATTTTTCGTAAAAAGACCTTTACTAACGGTTATTTACATTATAACAGCAATCACCCCAAACATGTAAAGAAAAACATTCCTAAGGGACAATACATTAGAGCTTGTCATATGACAACTAAGGACAGTGATTTATTAAAGGAATTTGAACTTATTACAGCAATGTTTGTTAATAGGGGATATGATGAAATGTATATGAACAGTTTGAGACTTGATATTCTTAACAAACAAAACTTATTACATCCAGCCTTATTGAGGGCACCTTTAATAACATCTAGGGATTCTGGTCACAACAACATATTTAACAGTGGTTATTATGGTGTTGTTTGCTCACTTGACATGACAGTTGACAGCTTTGGTATTAAGAATTTAGTGGAAAAAAACTGGAATATTTTAAAAGGTAATTCAGATTTAGTTAAGGTCTTGGGGGATCGACCAAAGTTTGTTTATAAGAATCATTCTAATTTTAAAAGGTTACTAGAAAATGACCATTTAGGTTGTAAGGATAATCGACACTTAACACATAGGAAAGGCATGCACAAATGCGAACAATGTAACTTCTGCAGGTACATCTCTGAAGGGCCTTATGTTATGTTAGAACATTTGAATATGTCATTTGAAGTTCCTGGTTTTGTTAATTGTTTAACTAAGGGGGTTGTTTGCATTAGATTGTGTAGTGGTTGTTCGGCGTTCTATGTGGGTATGACTACTCGTAGTCTGTGAGAACGCATAAGAGAACATATTTACAGCATTAAGACTAAGGATTCTAGAAATGCCTTATGTAGACATTCCTTGGAATGTGTGAAACACAAGAAATTTCTTTCTTCCATCTTGGAAGTTGATCAAATGGATTTGAGGGGTGGGGATTTTAAAAACTACCTCGAACAAAGAGAGACCCTATGGCAGATTAAACTTGGTGCTGATACGAAGCCTGGGTTAAATGAGACTGTTAACATTAAATGTTTTTTAAAACATAGAAAATTAAATCTGAATAAACATATGGATTTAATCACTTATCTTGATTAAGATTTTAACACCTTCTTTTTTGTGTTTAACATTTTTCGTATGGTCTTGTTTTCAGGTTTTGTCTTTTTAAAATGTTTTTACATCAAGTGATTTGTATTAATGATTTAATTACTTGATTGGTTTATTATTTATATGTTGGTTTTACAAGTTGATTGTGTTTTCTGATGAAGTCTTTTGACAAAAGCGTTTAATAAACTGTGGTACGCTAAACCAGTTTATATTTTCTTTGCCTTGACTATTAGTCCCCAATTTTTGTTTCTTTATCTGTCCCAAAATGTTGCCTACTCCCCCCACTCTTCCTCCTTAAGCTTCCACTTGAGTGTACTTCTCTGCTTGCTATTTTCCCTGTTCTGATTTGCTACCTCCCACACTCTTCCTAATTTATATAATAAGCTGAGTAGGCAGTTTGTTGTACTGATCTTCTGTGGCCTGCACATAGTACCTGAGGAACCACTATGAGGTGCTTCACTGTGCATGTCAATGAACACAGGCTCAGGCATGCTACCTTGGTCATGTGACTGCTTGTAGTATGGCCACATCATTACTGTTTAAAAGAATGATTGCTCCCAGTAACATGGCTTCTTGATAGTGTCACGCAGCATATTTTGTGAGATTGCTCACACAATACTGACCATACTACATGACTAAGTAGCATTGCATCCTTTGCCATGACACCTTTGATATTTAGTGCTATGTCATGGCAAAGCAAATGTTACTAAATACTCTCACAGTCTTTCAAGTTGTAAATAGTGTCTTTAACACTGGCACTTTTGACAAATGCAAAATTACTTACTTTATACACTAGGAGCCTCTTATTTGCTTGGTGGAAGATCCATATTCTGTTACAGCTTGTTTCCCAGTACAAATACCACAGTCAGTATTGGGTGTTGTGTATTTGCAATGTAAAACACAAAACCATACTAAAATATTACCCCTTAAACTCTATTGCTGCTGTTACGTTGCAGTGTTTTTTTTCCTTTGGTTTTTCTGTCCTGTTCTTTGGCTCATTGGTAATAGATGCTGACTTGCTACCTCAACTCAGACTGTTTACCAAATCCCTGATTCAGTAAAACTGAGCTGTCAAATGATAACCCTCCTTGTTCTTCAAATTTGTTGGCTGAAAGAGCCCTCCTATGAACCTGTTTGAGTTACGTCTTATTTCACAGCAACAAGATCTCTGTGGTGGTTGTGGTGGTGCTAGTGGGGGTCTCTTAGCTCCTGTAAAAATGTCATCATCATGCTCTTTGGGTGCAGTGATTAGAGTAGTATCTTAGTTTATTGTTTCACAAATTATTACCCACAGATGGTATTGTGAAAGTGATGAAATAGATATTACTATTTCTAATATCGTTAGCAGTTGTATCATTGTTTTTTTACTTTTCTGTTTTTAACTCATTTACTTTACCCATTTTGGATACAATTAAAGTAATTTAAGTATCAACACTATTAACATTGACAGTCACTTTAAATGACACAAACACTGTTTTAACTCATTCATTGATCCCAGTTGTCATTTCTTCATTGTATTACATTAATAATTTATGATATCCCAAACTATTTTATGTTTCACTATTTTCCATTCCGTGAATTCTTTAGGATACTTATTATCCACTGGTAAGTTAGTGACTCTCTAAACTCTGGAAATGTATACCACTTTCAGACTTTCTCACTGGATTTTCTTTAATTTTCTTTAGTTTTATGAGATCTACATCTAATTCAGAAATAATTTTATTAATACTGGGAGAATGCACTGGAGCAGTTATATTATCTGACATCAGACCTCTCAACCTGGAAACTTAAAAAATCTGGACAAGGCCCATGAAAAATAGGTACAAATCTGTACGCTGATTAACATCTAATTTGCATACACAATTACGTAACCCCACCCACTCCAATGGAATTGTGGGATACCAACATTCAAATAAAAACTGAAGAACAGACAACGAAAATATGGCACCAGAGTCCCCCTGCAGCCATTCCAATGTCCCATTACCTGGCTATTTTGCCCCATTTACCATAAACACAAATGTGTGCATACTGCTTTACTTCCACAATGAGTATTTGGATTTTATTTTTACATTTTACAGCACAACAATGCACAAACATTAATAGACATCTGGTAAAGAAAGCAATACTGTCTCACAATGAAAATAGACTTGGCATTAAAACTTCTCTGCCCTTGAAACTCACATTCATTGAAACAGCATGGAAACCCACACCACAGCCAAAGAAAATGCATTTGGCCAGTGGTGGATAAAGATTACGTTTGGGCTGTTTTCAAATCATTGGTCCCTTGCATACAAAACAAGAAACACGTTCTTTTATTTGATAAACCTTCCTGATTTTATTAAATTATATTCCTTGTATATCACTTGCAGAAATGACTGACAGTCTTGTGCAGTGCCCATTGCATACCAGTTCTAGAATTGCTAGCTGGACATTGACAGTGAGTTAAGATTTAATAAAAAAATCACCTTCCAATTGCTGATGATGACATCACTTTCACCACTTTGCTCTCACTAAGAAAGGATCAAATGTGCTGTAAGGATTTTATCCAAAAGTAACAAATGGATCAATATTGCAGCTGCTGGAGGTTTGGTAGTTAGGTATGGGGCCCAATTGGTTCAATGACCAAAAGATTTCTAGCTTCTTTATCAAACCTATAAATATACTTTCAGATCAGAAATCTAAGGACATTGTTTTATTTGCTGTAGAGTTTATAATTAGTAGCAAAGCTTCCCTATAGAGTGTGATGCATTGTTCAGTGTCTAACTTTATAAAACTGTACAATTAATATCAGAAAAATGAAGTAAAAACTAAATCAAGATAAGAAAAATATATTACCTACTTATAAATCTTGCATAACTTTTTGAATACTCTGAAGGATTACTGCACCAATTTCTACTTGTCAATTGCCTCATGTTTTCGTTTTATTGTTGACATTTATTAAACTGCTAATGATGCAGTCTAACTCCAGTGCAAACCATGTGCTTCATTCTCTGCATTATATATATTTTATAAAACTGATACATTTTTGTAGCAGGTTAGATATCCATAACATGGTTTTGATAATGTATGTTAGCAGAGGTCATGTGAAGTTAATTTAAGTTGTTTGTGACTTGTTTCTGGTTTAAAAAAAAATTAAAAATGTATTTCACAAATTCACCATGAAAATGTTGAGAACAAAGTTGAGAACATAAAAATTGTACAGTTAGCATCAGCAGATAAAGAAAATGTTATCAAAACTTAGTAATGATACAAAATGGTTCATTCAAACACAAAGCAATTAAATAAAGTGTCTGTTTTTCAACAGTAATGTTCATTTTACTCCATGAACCTGAGGCCTAATGTTGCTTAAATGTTATGTCAACTTTGATTATTTTATTCTATGAACCTGAGACCTAACATTGCCAAAATGTTACATTTTTATTTTGTGTGACTGAATCTCTCTGTCATTTTGCTAAAACTGGATCATAACTATTCTCTAAAATACTTTTAGATGTTGTTTGTCCAACTTCATAAATATTATGCGCAGTGTTACTACACAGAGCAGCAGATAAAAATAAACGTGTTTAAAAGTATTTTAAAAGGAATTTGTTTAAAGCTGTTAATCACAGTTTCCTTTTACTCCAAATCTCCAGTGAATCACAACGCAGTAACATGTATACACAAACACATGCCCTTACCTCTAACTCTTCTATATAAAATCCACATCTCGAGTGTCTGCCGCATAATAAATCCAAGTGAGGCTGCGAGCGTTGTCTTATAAATAGAATCCACCCTCTGCCACATGATAAATCCGAGTGAGCATCATCTTGTAACAAGAATCCAGCACATCTGAACGAGTGTTGTAAATGGAATCCACCACCACATAATAAATCCGAGCGAGCATCTTCTTAAAATCTCGAGTGTCTTAAACAGGCATTTCGAGCTCTAGCGACTTGCCGCTTGGAAAGCATTTGAACCAGAGCTGAAACACGTGCGCGAGCGCTCAATTCTGACAGGCTGGTGGAGCTGACGTCATCGCGCAAGCGATGACGTCAGCTGACAAAGCGCGAAAATTTAAAAAATAAAGCGCCGAAAGGAAAATAAATCGGAAATGAAGGGGTGCCACTCGGGAATCGTGGCACCCCAATATTTGGACCCCAAAACTCGGTAAAACCCGAGTAATTCGGGACAGTTGGGAGGTATGTCTGACATCATGAAAGGGTTTAATGGATATATCTGGAAAATCAGCAACGTAAGATCATTTCACAAGCTGAATCTTTATTAGCGGTGTCACTCAAATTTTTTAATTTTCTACATGTAGGTTAATGGTGATTTTGTATGAGGAAGTCGGGAGTGTCAGAGAAGTATGTAAGAGTGGTACAGGATATGTACGAGGGTGGTGTGACAGCGGTGAGGTCTGCGGTGGGAGTGACAGATGCATTTATAGTGGAGGTGGGATTACATCAAGGATCTGCTCTGAGCCCTTTCTTATTTGTAATGGTGATGGACAGGTTGACAGATGAGATCAGACAGGAGTCCCCGTGGACTATGATGTTTGCAGATGACATTGTGATCTGAAGTGAGAGCAGGGGACAGGTGGAGGAGACCCTGGAGAGGTGGAGATATGCTCTAGAGAGAAGAGAAATGAAGGTCAGCAGGACTAAGACAGAATATATGTGTGTGAATGAGAGTGAGGATAGAGGAATGGTTAGGATGCAGTTTGTAGAGGTGGCGAAGGTGGATGAGTTTAAATACTTGGGATCAACAGTTCAGAGTAATGGTGAGTGTGGAATAGAGGTGAAGAAGAGAGTACAGGCAGGATGGAGTAGGTGGAGAAGAGTGTCAGGAGTGATTTGTGACAGACGAGTACCAGTAAGAGTTAAAGGAAAGGTCTACAAGAGGGTAGTGAGACCAGCTATTTTATATGTGTTGGAGACAGTGGCATTGACAAAAAGGCAGGAGTCAGAGCTTGACGTGGCAGAGCTGAAGATGTTAAGATTTGCACTAGGTGAGACCAGGATGGACAGGATTAGGAATATGTATATTAGAGGGTAAGCCCAGTTTGGAAGGTTTGGAGACAAAGCCAGAGAGGCAAGATTACATTGGTTTGGACATGTGCTGAGGAGGGATGCAGAGTATATTGGGAAAAAGATGCTAAGGATGAAGCTGCCAGGTAACAGGAAAAGAGGAAGGCCTAAGATAAGGTTTATGTATGTGGTGAGAGAGGACATGGAGGTGGTTGATGTGACAGAGCAAGATACAGAGGACAGGAAGAAATGGAAACAGTTGATCTGCTGTGGCGACCCCTGACGGGAGCAGCCAAAAGAAGAAGAAGAAGGTTAATGGTGATTTTAACCCCTGTTAGAAAACTGCCTCTGGAAATATCATGTATCGTGATGAAAACTCGGAATGTATCAATAAAAAACTTAATGCAACATTCCAGCTATTAAGGATTGGCATAATAAAAACATGAATTGTCGAATTCATTAACAGTGCATATATGTCTCGCTAAAGTGAACACAATCATCTGACTTTGCCCAACAAGCAGCATGGTAAAATGAGTATGCAAGACTTTAAGCTGTTCTACATGTTGAGCAGCCCCTGTTTAAGTCCACAACAATTGCAAGCGGCCGGGTTGAGGTAAAGCAGTACTCATGTGTACACAGTGTTAAGGAACATACAAGAGCAGAGTTTATTAAATGGGCACCCATGTATAACACAGCAGATAAGACAACTTGAAATACATAAAAGATAAAGGAATCCTAACAATATAAGTGTACAAGAAATGTTGATACAGTGTAAATGGCATTGAGTAAATTAGTGTACATGTGAAAACTTCACTGGCATTTCTATGTACATTGGTAAAGAAAACAGAAGGCACTAAAATGTTAAGAATGAAGAAATGGAAGTTGTTTAAACAACCATGTAGGTCTCACAAGTTAATACATTCATGTTTTATATGAATTACATATCAGTGTAGGGCTAATATGAAAGCACATAAATAAAACCGTGGATCAAGTGAAAAAAGATATTTGATAGTTAACACAACCCAAATCAGTATGTAGTACAAGCTACAATGATCTGCCACAGAAACAGGATTATCACATTGAAAGGACAACTTTATACATGATTATTCTTCAATACATTGGTACTGATTTTAAAAGGAAAACTGGATGTTCTAATTGATTAAGGTTTTCTATTGGCTGGGGTTTATTTCTAAACTCAGTTGTTTAATTGAACTGTATTCTGATGAAGTTTTGGACTTTGATTAAAGTGGTGTACGCTTATTTTTTAATTTCATGTGCCTTTGTTTCCAGACTAGTTCCAGTTTTCCTTTTCTTTGGCTGTGTTTTCACTGGACTTATGGGCTTTGATTTTTGTCATTGGTAATAGATTTAAAAAATATAACAGATGAGCTATAACAACATGGGGGACATGGGACATGTCAGGACAAATATACTAAGATGTAAATCCCGGAAGACACAAATCAGGTTGAGTCAGTCCAGTAACATCTGTTGTGTGTGTGTGTATGAATGACACTGTGGACATGATTAGATATATGTGAAAGGAAGACCACTCATGATAGTTAACTCCAAGGAGAAGTAATCACAACACAGGTGTGCCTGATGTCAGTGTTGTATAATGACAACACTGTTGCACTTTATTATCTGTGATTGGAGGTAATGCAGTCAGGGGTTATGTAATCATAATATTATGTGCGTGCCCCCTCCTGCTGCTGCCACACATACACAGTTAATGCAGCCTGACAAAGTACACATCTAAAAGGCAGTATACTATGTTGAAAATCAAAATGTCTCCTGGATTGGAGCATTGTGAAGCATATCATTAACACCTGGATCACAATAAGCAACATACCTCACAGACAAGTGTAACAATGCCATCAGGTAGTAAGTGAACTGTAGAAACCACTAGAGGTTACATACAGCAGGTGTATACTACCCTGTAACAAATTTGGCATCCTTTACATATTGGCTACTACCTCTATTGTGTGCCCATCAGCAGAGCTGTGCTGCCAGAAACAAATTCTCATACATATTTAGCCCAAAAGAACAAATAACAACAATTCCACAATGTTGATTAAGTATTGTGCTTTGTTCTAGCTGTCACACAAAAGAATACATCATTATACTAGGCATGTTCATAAGGAAGTACAACAATTACTGGAATAACATCACCTACCCATCCCAAAACTATAACAAACTATGATAACGCAGGTCTTATTAAACTTTGTGACCACTATGGAGCATGATCCACATCAAGATCTATGGAATAAACCATTCTTGCCTGTAACCACAATATTGTGAACAAAATAATAAAAGGCACAGAACACTGGATTCAAACATGTGCAATGTATGTCAAGTTCATCTTGACTTTGCATCAACTGATGACACCAAGCAAGATTTCATATCACTGTTGTCAGAAACACTTGAATGGATATCCTGAGCATTGTGTTTGAATGCATATGGCTTCCATTAAAGGGATTGCAAAGTGTGGCTTGTCTCTCCTCAGTTATAAATGTTTACAGTAAATCAAACAGTATACATAAATTATTTTTGAGAAGCCAATCCTGACTGTTAGCATTGTCTTATATTCTCAGTATTTACAGCTTGCCAAATTTCATCACCTGCCTATTTGAGTTCACAGTCCACTGAACCGTGCAACAACCACTGACACAAAAGAAAGTACTCTATCTGAAGTGTAATGAATGACAGGCTTAAAGGGATTACATCAGCAGCCTGTTGCAATAGTTACACCTCCAATATATATTTTTTTCTGGGGCTCAAAAAATAGTGAACCCTGTTAGTGTTCACATAAGTGTGAGTGTGCCATGTAACCATTAGTTGATTAAGCCAGTCCTATCTGCCCCTACTGTCTTGCAGACATACATGACCAGACTCAAAGCCCTGTGTATCTAGGTCAACACTCTCTAGAACTGCTTATTAACTGCTGATGCCATGGAGAAAACCATTACTAGAGTTGTCAGAAAGCTCACACTTGAAGGGATGACTTCAGTGCTGTGTTTGAAACCATATAACTCACCTAAAATGTGTTTGAATTATCAAAATGCTTTAGTCCTGTGTTAACCCTACATTGATTTATCCACATCCCATTTTTTGATGAAACCATTACTACCCAATTTTGATATCTGCCATATAACCACAGTAGTTGAAAATTGCTGTATTGGAACCACTGCCCATCTAAGGCCATACCACACTCTAGAAAGCTGTGTGTCAACTGCTTTTGCCACAGAAGACTTTAAAGTACATGTGTCAGAAAGCACACTCTTCAATGTTTGACTTAAACATTGCTGTTGAATGTTCATGTATTCCCTAAATGTAGTTAGAGGGATCAAAATTATTTAGCCATGTCAGTGTACACACTAGTATTATTCAACCATATCACCACCTGCTGGGTAAGGCAGTCCTCTATACCATGCTGTTGTACACACGTACATTACCATATCTGAAGCCCTGACTATCTATGTGTACACTCTACAGCACTGTGTATTAATCACTCATGACAGAGGAGAAGTCTTACTAGAAGTGTGAGAAAGGACACATTTAAAGGGATGAATCAATACTGTGTTGTAAGGCACATGTGCAAGGGGTGTGTGAGGCCCTTCCCACGTAAATGTGTCTCAGAAAAGACACAAAATGGTGCAACTTGAAACTAAAGAAAATCAACACCAAATGAGGGTCCAGAAATGGTCCAAGAATTAATCTATTAAAACAACCTAAAAAATAAAATGAGCATTTTCATCTCATACAAGAGACTTCATCATGTAAATGTTTCCCTGAGTGGAAGTGCAATCACTAGAGCTGCTTGATAAGCCAATCCTAGCACTAAAGTCACATGCACTCATTCCAGTTATTCATGCTGAAGTCAAACACTTGCCCATTTAAGTCCACAATCTAGAAAACACTGTATCAACTGCTGACACCACGGGAGGCCTTATTACAAGTGTGAGAAAGAACACATTTGAAATTATGACATCGTTATTGTGTTGCTAAGCAGATGTTTGGCTTAAAAGAGAGTGAAATTGTTTGGGCTGCCCTTTCCTGATTAAATGTTTATGCTGATTGGAAGTACACATATCACATCTGTCAGATATGCTAATCCAGCCTGTTCCAATAGATGCACACAAACACACTCATACTTGTTAGTTCTTACTGTATTTGAACACCTGTCTATTGTACCTATTGAAGTTTGCAATCTAGAATCAATTGCCAGTGCCACTGGAGAAGTCTTACTACAACTCTGAGAATGAACACATCTGAAGAGATGGTATCATCATTCTTTTACAAAGCAGATATCTGGTCTAAAAGGGAATGAAATTGAAATTGCTGGGGGAAGCCTTTTCCCCTTCTAAGCGTACACACCAGAGCTATTGGATAAGCCAGTCTTACCTATCAGCAGAGTCCCACACACTCATATTAGTTATTCCTTGTGGAATTTGAACACATATCTATCTAGGTTTGCAATCTAGAGATCTGTGTATTAGCTGATCACACCACAGAAGTCTTACTACAAGTCTGAGACAGTACTCATTTAAAGGGAATTACATCATCAATTTGCTAAAAAGCAGATGTTTGCCATAAAAGGGATTGAAATTATTGGGAGAGCCCTCTCCCTATGTGAATGTTTCTCCTGAGTGGACGTGTACACACCAGATCTGTTGGATAAGCCAATCCTGTCTAGCACCAGAATTACACACACTCTCATATTAGTTGGAACTTGCTGGAACAATCTAAATCTACACTCTAGAGAGCATTGGATTAACTGTCAATGCCACAGGAAAAAACTTACTGCAAGTGACACACAGCAAATTGTTGTAGTTTAAATGACGTATGTTTGGTTGAATGGACAATGTGTTACAACAGACAGACAGACAGCCAAAACAGCAATGTGTTGATCACAATGCACTACATCCTGTAGCAATAGCCCATAAGTCACATCAATCAGACATTTTTGTGCTGTGAATAACAGCTATGTGTGTTCCATTAAAATGCATTCTGCAGTTATACTTAAGATGTCAATCAGTGCATTCCAGAATGTTTATATCAATATCATTGTTCAATATTACTGATGTGTTTTGGGAATCAATCACAGGACTTTGTGATGTGTGTACAGTGTGCAAGATAACTGCAAGCAACATATGTAAAACATATAACACTGCTCTTATTAATAGTACTCTGCAAGTCTGTTTGCAATTGTACCATTTCATAGGAACAGAGTTGGAAGAGTAGTGTGTTTCAGTGCAAATATCATTTACATAATGTAGTAACTAGACAGCATTAAAATGAACTCCTCATATCTTGACTACAATAAGCATATAAAGTATACAAAAGTAATGCAAGCTACTCACATTACTTTTAGACTACCACAATTGCTTTCTAAGGTGCACTACTGGCAAGATTATTTGCTCAATCCATGGTAAAGTATTAGTGAATGTATGATTATTTTTTGATTTTTTTTTTAACTTAGAATGGGAGTGATCTATGGTGCTCCATGTCAAGCATCAAGCACATATCTAAATAAATACAGGCATGTAGACATTTGTGTTTCTGAGCCAGGGTTTTGCAGTTTGTACTCTAAGGTCTAATACCGCTGTCCCTCCAGTCCTCAGTGCTGCCCTCATCCAGTCCTTCATGGTGCGCCACCAACACAGTCACCTGTGCTGTTCTGCCCCCACTGCAGTGAGTGCCTTTTTAAAGTAGTACATGGCCAAATAATTGTGAGAAGAACTAATCTCTACTGTTTGTTGACATACGTGTGGATGTAGACTCTATGGGTGACAGCAAGGAAGAGTCAGACTGTCAGTTTCAGTAATGTAACATTTTGCCTTTGGTTTTGTACAAACCTGTGACAAATCAGTTAGCTAAATATGTTATATTGCTGGACCGTTTATGCAAGGGGGCTGTCACTCTCCAACCATCTCACTAGGTTAAATAAAAAAATTTAAATATATACTGAATGCCACAATTCTTTGACAATTTATTTTAAGTTCAGTTGTGGAAGCTGCTTGAAGGGTCAGCAGCCTCTCTTACATATTCAGCACATTCAATGCAGAACAGTGGTGAAAAATGCTGGGGGAACTCCAACCACTCTCCAAGTTTTAACACAATTACCAAATGTTGAATTGCTGCAAAATGAAATTTTTACTATGTGTGTTTACAGTACATAGGTGTGTTTAAAGTCCATTCTGGTTGTTGTTAGGTGGGATTTGTTACTGCACATGTTAATGTTTATTCTTCTCCACAATTGCCTACTGACACCACAGTTAGCCTGTATACTGGCCAACAGTACCATACTGTCATGAAACTTCCTGTTTTGGGTTTTATAGCACTTCTCTAGTCAAATAAGTTTCTGATATCCCCTGAATTTTATTAACGATATTGCACTATGACAACCCCATGAACCAAAATACAATAGCCCCACCAATGTCAGCACTCAGACATAACTGTAATTTCGTAGGATCATAGGTTACTAGGCTGTTGGCCCTGAGGCCCTTATAAGCCTAGCCAAGAGTTTAGCCCATGTTTAGACAGATCAGCACCCAATGCCCCTGTCCAGCAGGGACATGGGTGGAATCTCACAAGTATATTTTCTGTTTCTCATCCAGTTATCCAGGTTGTGCTTAAAAAGGGTAGAGAATATCAGCGATAAAACAGACCAGAGAACTAACTGATAGTAATTTTTCCACCAAACTGATATTTCATTGAATCTTATTACACTTAAAAACATTAACTGATGTTCACAGTACATTTTATATTAAGTGACACTCCACTGAACCTCTGCAGAACCAGCAGGCATCAAATCTTCATCCTGCCAAAAATGAGTTGCATTGCTTTGCAGGTTTGGTAGTGCAGACTGCGTAATATGAGGGGTCAGTCAGTGATATTTACATTTTATTCACTAGACCATAACTCAGCATTATTTCTGGTGTAAACTTAATTTAAAATTGCCTGCAAAATAATTTGGTTCAGAAGTCAAAACAATGTTTGGCTTCAGCATGCAAAGGAGTAAACTAACAGTGTTAGTAAGGCACTATTCATATCCACCCACACTGAAAGGCAGCAAAGGCAAGAACACATCTTCAGACTTTTTTAAAAAGGAGATGCACATCAGTCTGTGTACTCTAAAATACCAGTATCCTTGAGACAAGGACTAAGTTTTTGTGAAGATAATTAAGTAAACCATACACAAATACTGAGTAGATGCCTAGTAGAATAAGAAAAGTGAAGTCTGCATTGGTAAGAGTTAAACATCATGTTAGACAATACTGATAACTACATATATGCAGAACAGGCCAACATTAAAATAAATGGCAACCAAGGCCTAACTAGTCTTCACATCAAAAGCAGCAGTTCCATTCAGTAGAACTCAAAATGCAATGCAGCTTAACTCACCCATGTTTTTGTTACTCCCTGTTGTGAGCTCACAGAGAAAGAGAGGGAAATACATTAATATCTATATTGCTGGATGAATCAGGTGATCCAAAGAGTTTGCTGAAGGCTTTGTCATCTTGACTGATTGATTCTTTTCTGTGAGTGTCTGATCTGCCAATCATCTGGAAATGATGCTGTTCATTTCATAATCAGGGTAGATTTTCATTTTCTTTACAGTTACTTTGTCAAGGTCTACATTCTAAGTAAGGATGGCCTCACAAAAGAAGAGAGATCTTCCTGAATGTTGCAAGCTTCCAGAAGACTGGAACATACAGAAAGAAGAGACACGGAAATTACAGAAACAGACATCACAATTGAATCTAACAGACTCAATGGCCGATTTCTGTTCTTGGATTCCCATAGTCAAACACCAATGCTCAAAAGGAGTGCATCAATAAACCAGCTATTATCCTCTATCGTAAAGTAAGAGATTGAACTACATTCTTGAATCTGCATTTAAATTAATTGGGTTGGTCTGCCAAACTGTTGTAGCCAGTAAACAAAATGACAATATTGACCACCTCTTGTAGAGTACAGTTTCTGTCCCAATGCTGATTTGCAGGTCTTTAACACTGGTGTACCTTTTGCTGCTCCAACTCCCCCCTTTACTCCCAAAGATCAGAAACTAGATCAGTAAGTAACAAGACTCCAGCACTTAGTTTAACAAAAGAGGTGTAGGAAAGAACTTTTAACACCTAGCATCAGCAGTATAAAACAGATTTTAATGTGACTGCTTATTATAGTTGGGGTGACTCTGAAGTGTAATACTTATTTTTAACAGTTAAAGCACTTGACTACTTAATGAATAACAGACAGAAATGGAGGCTGCCTTACAAATTAAATAATGTAGAAAAACAAGTTTTTTTGTCTGTTTGAGTGGGTTTGCTACCTGCCTTCAAGATTGTATTATGCTGTTGTGTACATAGCATACACTTGCAAATGTCCTTGTTCTGAGCCATTTCAGACCATGTGTGTGTTGTGCTAATGTTTTTTGGTCATTATTTTAACATGTGTCATGATCATTAAGTAAAGTGTTCAGAATATGGAGCACGCATGACTATACCTCTCCACTGCCCAGATTTTTCCAGAATATTCAGATTTTTTACCTTATAAGATTGGTGTGTTCCTAAAATTTGTAGTTTTTTAGCAAATCATTGAGAACTGAGCTCACTACATAATAAAATACATTTACATGTCAGACTTCATATCCTTCAGAAAATGCATGATAATGATATTATTCTACCATACTTCTAAGTATATAAGATCAATAATTATAATCAGTCCCTAATTTTGAGTCTTTGTTACCCCATCACTTTTGTCTTTCTAGATTTCTTGCACTTAGATTGTAAAACATATTAGCAGGAGTGGGATATTGGTAGACTAACTAAAGGAGTAAGCAGGAGACTGAAGGTCTATTAACATCTATCCAGTACTTCATAAGGGAAAATGTTATAAGAAAGAAAACCTTAAGTAATGCTTGACCTTCTGTTGGAGTTGAACAACTGCCAGTCTGCATCAACATACTCTAGCCATAAGCATTATCTGAGCACAGCAAAAAGAAAGGGACTAGGTGTACATCAGACAAGAATGAGAATTGAAACACTGGAGCCAGTCAAACAAATAAGAACAAAATGCCTATTCATAGTACTAACAGTATTGCTTTCTGTCACTCAGTGAGGCTAAGCAAAATAGTGTGAAGAATGCCATATTAATGTGGCCGAAGGAAAAATCTTCAGTTCGTGCCATGGTAAGTAAAGTGTCACTTACCATCACTTCACATTGCTGTATGATTCCAAGCATTGTGCAACTGCTGAGGACAGAAATCAAGAGTTTGGTTTATGGAGCACTTCTAGCCATCTATGTGGTATGTGAATGTATTTTGGACTAGATTAAAAGTGTGAAAAGGAGCTGATTTGAGCGCTGTGAAAATAGTAATCAAGTAGAAGGTAGGATACCGGAGAAAAATAGGAATGTGAAGAATGGTGGTTGGGGAGCACGACAGCTATCTACATCTTCACAAACTACGAGTGTATTTGTGCAAATAATTTAATGAATTTGGATAATCACAACATCGAGGGTGTATGACAACAACTTAATTATGTTGTGTGGCCAAATTAACCAACTCAAGTATTTCATACACACAAGCATATGCATGGTGGAGAGATATGCACAGGGCATAATTTTTTTTTGTGGCCCAGGTACCTTTTTCATTTTTTTATGAGAATAGGAGAAGTAGGTACATAGAACAGGTTAGGCAGCAGGTGAAGACATGCAAAATGTGAAGAAATTGGACACTGTCTGTGCTGGCATGTCTGGCTGAAGTTTTGTGCATGGTTTCAGATTGGCCTGTGAGGTGTATGCCAGTATAGCTAGCTATGGTATTGTAGATGGGTTCTTTTATGTTGATTGGTACTCTGTTTGTGAGAGATGTTTAAGGAGTTACATGTCTAACTGTGTATGTTTGTGAAGGTCATTCTAACTGTAAGCTGTTTCAGAGTCGGTTGATCTGCAGATGATGTTATTGGAATCTTTCCAGTTACTCTGTGTTTACTTTCAGAGACTGAAAGATAGGAAGGAACTTTAATAAACAGGTGTCTGTTGATTTTCAAACAGTGAAATGAAAATAAGAACTGGAACAGTTGAGACAGTTAACCTATTCTATAAAAGAGCCTGCAGAAGACAGTTAAAGTCAGTTGAAGTTGTTGTTCAGTTGAGCAGTTGAGTTCACAGTTGTACTGAGCCATGGATACCCAAAGGACTCATCAAGAACCATTAGCCTGCCTTTCCTCTGTTGTGATATTTAGTTTATGTTAGGGACAGTGTTCTTCAGTTAGATAGGAAATTATAGCTAGATTAGTCAGAGTTTTTCTAAATGTTGAATTTCTGTCCTTCAGTATTAATTTCATTCTTCTTTTGATTGAATTCTGTATGTTTACTGAAATTACTGTTTTATATTTTTTAATCATTTTGCTCATTATTAAATATGTTTATTATCTTACATTGTGGCTGATTAATTAGTGTATTCGTAGGTGATTTGAGAGTGCTAATACCCGCTTTGATAATTCCTGGGACACTATGAAAGTCTGGCTGCTTTAGGTCATTTGCTACCATTTGTTTTACTATCTAATTTTAATAATTAAACACCCCTTTGAAAGGGCATGTAGATGCTTTTTTGGTGGAAATCTGTGTCAGGCTTTCCCAGGAGTGTTTGGATGTGTGAGATTTAATTTATTTAAGTATGAGTCTATCAGACATCGTAAACTGGGACACATTGCTCTGAAATGTGTAATAAGGAGTTACATTAGGGGTGGACATAACTATACAGTCCAGTCCCAGGTTATATAGCATGGTCCTGTTGTGCTCGTAGGGGAAATTGTGAAATATTACTCCTGTTTAAGTGTCAGTCTCACATTAGAGTCAGTAGTGAGGATTGAAGTTCCTTAGTTACTAACCTAGGATACTAGAGGATATCAGATTACTGGTGGCAGTTTGGTAGGCTAAAACTGGGCATCATACAGGACATACAAGACAGGCAAGGATGGTAATGACCCAAAAGGTTGTGGGACATCTTGACTGAGGATAGGTATGGAACTTCAGAGGCACAGCCTCATCCAGCATAAGTACAGTGGGAATCTTGAGTTCACCCTCTGAATTCTCATCGTTGTCTACTGTCCCAAACACCTTGGGCAATAACATATAAGGCATTGATTTGTCTACTCAATGCAGGATTCATTCCATTTTGCTGATGTGAGCATCATGGCCCCTCTCCATTATCTCTTCCTCCAGTCCTGTCAGCTGTTGATGCATGGCATAGTCACCAGTCCCAGTAGGTAAAAGTGCACCAGCCCTGGGAAAGAGCTACCTGAAGCAGTTGGTGCAGGTAGTGCAGGAGTTGTGGAGGCAATTCTTTCAGGTTGTGACTCATAGGTGCTGGGTGTCTATGATGCTTGTGATGATGCTGCTGCAGTCACATGTGGAGGTATAGAAGTCCAAGCCCTCATGGTCACTGTAATTCCCCATGCTGGTCATTCATGTTGCAGCAGGAGGAATAATATTCCAAATGTCATTAGAGAAAAAAGAAACAAAGTAAAGAGATAGATGGTTGGTGGAGAGACAACAAAGAAATGTATCATAAATGTAATACAATTGCAATATATCCCAGTATGTGCATATTCCCACATAACTATTAAGATCTGTCTCATCAACATATGAATGTGAATTCATACATATGTGTTAAAGTACATATTAATCACATCAGTATTATCAGATTGGCAAATACTGTGACTATTGCATATATGGTTTATGTATTATAACTTATAAAATGTCTATGTGAAATGAAAACATTGGTATTCTAAGTTATTGAAATTGCAGAATAATAAACTGTAAAGTAATATAGACTGCTTGGATATGAAGCCACAAACATCTATGTTGACTGAAACATTGGCTAATACAATGTTACAAGAGTTATTCCAGTAGGTATGTATGGCTTGCGTATATAGTTATGTATACTCATGTCAGACTGTATCAAGGAACTATGGAATGATATCTATAGAAATGATAAATATGATTCAAAATCACTACTATTATGAAATGTCTATTAATCATTAACATTGTTGGTGGCTTCTTGCCGTCAGTGTTACTGGCATACTGTTATGATACACACTGTTGTTCCACTTATGCATGTGTTTTGTTTGCTATGCAACTGCTTGAAATCTGTTTTATGGGGTTAGTGGGAGCACACATTCATGCTGTTGTAACTAATCTTGAAATGTTTTATTCATGACTAATCAACATATTTTGTAAAACCTCAACACCATAACACAGTTGGGAAGGAAGATCCCAGTGGATCCGCCTGTCCCACCTCATCTGGCCATGGTACTGGGCCTCCGCACATCTGGGACCCAACCTGGATCTCCATTGTCTGCTGGTCCTGCACCACCTTCAGGGGAAACATTGCAGGGGATGGGGCCCATCCCCCTGGGACTGAGCACGGACAGGAGGCTGTCACCCACAGTCAGGTCCAGGGTTTTATGTGCAGCACCCTTCGATTTGAGTTTGGAGTGCAGCTGCACTAGACTGAGGGCCACCTGGTGCACCTTGAGGAAAAGGCCACCCCTCCTGTCCAGCCCCTAGTACAGCCACCTTTGGGTCCATGAAGGTGCAGTGTCGACTGCCCATGGGTGGGGATCTCAGTCCCACTGTAACCATATGGGGGCCCATGGGCTTCGGATTCCCAATCACCCTCCCCATCAAATGTGTTTACCCCCTCATGTGTCATATACCACCCCTGTCTTCTGTCTTGTCTGTCTTGTCTGTCTCCCTACCCAACTTACCTCCCCAGATGTACCTATAATCCTTTCCCAACATCCCAGTCTCACCTTAAAAACAGAAAAGGGCATCTGTCCCAAAAAAATATCGCCCCATACATACCTGCCCATTTCAAACGTGTCAACTGGACACATGTAATCTGGACCAATGGGCTTGACAACACATTTATGTTGTCCTCCACCCTCTCTCTGGGGTTTGAGTGTCCAAATTCACCTCCAAATTCTGTACAAATGCACAGCTGTTGCTGTAGAAGAAAATGACAGGCATGGACCTTCCCTACAGTCCTGCACATCCCTAGCCATCTTTCATATTGTTTTTCCCTCTGCGTGCCCATTTTTCACCACTTTCCTATCCCCCCTTTTTCTTTTCTTTTAAAGAAATTAGCTCTTATAAATGGGAGTAAGCGGGAGTAAGGGAATTTGCATGATGCTAAGTGAAGCCAGCACAGATTAAGCATCTCTATGGTTAACCGTGTGTTGTCATTGCTTAGCATCACAAAAACCCATGCAAACCCACTTAAAGCCACTTAAAACTGCTTTAATCACTCTGTCTCCATTAGCCACTGCTCTGCCTAGCAACAAAATAATCAGCATAGCCAAGTCTCAAGCCCAAAGCTCTGTACACCATAGTCAGAGCAACATACCACTACTCCATTTAACCTGTAGGGATGTCTCATGCTTTTCAAACACATCATGCAGTAGAGTCGTTTAACAGCAGGGAAAAGATTCTGTAGAATCAGTCAGGTTTTGTATATATACATTTACACATGTATATATGTATGGAGATGCATATATATGGAATAATATATTCATAACAGATATATATATATATATATATATATATATATATATATATATATATATATATACATAACATATATATATATATATATATATATATATATATATATATATATATAAAAGAAAACATTATATATATATATATATATATATATATATATATATATATATATATATATATGTATATATATATGGATTCACTTTAGAAGCTCGAAATACTGAAATATCGAATTTCAGTATTTCACGCCCATAAAGCTGAATCCGGTAAGGAATGAAACCTCAGAAGCATGAAATTCAAAATCTCGCATACTGGAGATGGAGATTTTGAATTAGCGCTTGGACTACACACAAACACGCACCTTCTTCCCCACACACAACACAAGCCTTGTCCTACATAAAAGAAGGGGGGGCGAGCACCCTTGCAACCCCCCCCCCCCCCTGTGGACGGCTGCACTCCCCCACACCGCTTACTTATATTTTCTAACTCAGAGGTCACACTACATACAAAAACATACAAAACACCACCACACAAGCTACATTGTCCTCGTACATACACATCACAGTAACAAAACACACTAACATACACCACAGCCCTTACCCAAAATGCTAAACACATAAGCATTTACCTGAATCCATAACCACAGTGAAACACCAGAAGTGCTAATTCAATATCTCCGCTATGCAAGATTTTGAATTTCGCACTTCTGAGTTTTCGTTCTTTACTGGATTTGACTTTATGGGCGCAAAATACTGAAATTCCATATTTCAGTATTTTGGGCTTCTAAAGTGAATATATATATATATATATATATATATATATATATATATATATATATATGGTCCACTTCTTAATTTTGAAATGCCACAATCCTGACGTGAACTAAAAAAAAAAAAAGATATATAAAACCCCCCTGCACTCCCACCTCTTGCAACTTAAATATACTTACTCCTGGATCACACTACAGTGAAGAGCATGGTAATCTTCTTCTTTTGGCTTTTCTTGGTTAGGGATTGCCATGATTAGCAGTGAAGTTTTACAATGTTAAATTGGCAGCCTGGTACCCAACCTTTCAGAGGAGGCACACACTAAGGGCCAACTTAGAGTGTCCAATCCACCTACAGCATGTCTTTGGGAGGAAACTGGAGCACCCGGAAAAAACCCACATGACCACAGAGAGGACATGCAGACTCCACACAAAAGGCACCCCACCTGAGAATTGAACCAGAGAACCTCTTGCTGTGGCACGACAACACTAACCGCTGCACCACCACAGCCATCCTAGTGAAGAGAATGGAAATACACATTGGTATAAAGTGTGGAACGGGAAAATTACCATTCTATTCACTGTAGTGTGATCTCAGAGTTAGTATATTTAAGTTGCAGGGGTGTGGGGGTGCAGGGGGGCTTGCCCCCTGCAAAAACATGGTTTTACTAGTTTCTTTTTTTTTTTAGTTCACTGCTTAGTTTTGAGATTTCACAATCTCGAGATTCTGGCCTCGAGTTTATGAATTTCGGGATTGTGATATTTTGAAATTTCGTAGTGGACCCATATAAATATATATATATATATATATATATATATATATATATATATATATATATATATATATATATACTCATAACATGTATTGGATTCATACCTCAGAACCATACCTCTCAACCTCTTAGTGCAAGAAATCTGGCCAAAGGCTAATAAAATGGGAGGACAATGGGCCAAAGCTAGGGACATATTTTAAATGTTGCTCTTATAAATGTAGAATGTTGCTAGAGTGACAGGTTTGTTTTAGCATACATGTTCTGAAGGATGTGAGTTCTGAAAATGAACTGTATGTCTTCATTTACTGACAGAAATCCTCAGATCATCACAATGATTTTACCAGGGAAATAAAACTAATGGATCTGAGGAACAGACCAAAAATATGAGCAATAAACCTGGACATTCTGAAACAATCCAGCCAGTCGATAGATATGCTCAGAACCCCTTAGTGCAATGAATTTGGACCAAGCCTGACAAAGTGGGGGGAGAAAGCCATGAAAATAGGGACATTTCTGAAATACTGTAGTAGATAAGATGACACAGTTGCTGCAGTTACACCCTTCTATCTCTCCTAACATATATTGGCTGAAATAGCACAAGTCCAACACGCAATTTCTTCTCACTAGTTAGTGACTTAAATCCTCACATCATCCCACTGATGTGTCATAAATACACAACACTTATGGGGGCCAGGCAACAGTACATCCTACAAATATCTGGACGTAGCACTACATTGGGGAAACTACACTCAGCTGCTAATCATGTCACCAAGCACCGTCCAAACTACAGTTAGACTGATACAACACTAACCCAAATCCGCTATGGGGAATTACACATGTATTTGCAAATATATCAGGCACTACAGGGCTGTAACAGCACTGAAAAATAGACACCAGTGTGAAAGTGCATACCCACAACCAATTTCACCACCGTCACAGTGACATACTGGTAAGCCAAATGAACAGCAGAGTATAAGGACTGTGAGAACAAAAACATCTCATCATGTTTGCCACTCACACACTACCCCTACATATACTGGGCCAATTCACAGTGTAGTATGACACCTGACTGTGGTACGGGACATGTCTCCATCTGCCCCTACAAACATATACAGCTGATGGATCACCAGAAACTGGAGCAGCATGCACAGTCAGATAGAAAAGGAGCCCTAACGCTTACATATACCCCCTCCCTACACAGACCAAATAAAATTTGCACACTACACTGCTACACAATCCTGACAGTCTGTCAACAATCACCAGAAAAACACAGACCTCTCAACTGTACAGAGTTCCACAGAATGTCCAGGCCTTTTCCTCATATACAAGACCTGTTCCACATAACGTTTGTCATTCTGATACATCACTGGGATGGTATCAGGAATTAAGGCACTAAATAATGATATACCAGACCTATTAACCTCTTACTGCATGACATCTGGACAAAGCCTGACATACTTGGGGGACAGAGGCCCCAAAACAGGGGCATATATGAAATATTGCTGTTATAAACTGAGACAGTTGCTGGTAACAGTTTTTGTTGTAACATTACTTTTCTGATGGATATAAATTCAGAAACATAAATGGATGATACTATTTACTGACTGCAATCCCCACAGTATGCTACTGATTTTCCAAAGACAACAAATGTCTGAGGAACACACCAAACATGAGTCCAAACCCTGGCAATTCTGTGGATAGTTCTACAGTTGAGAGATATGTTACATAACACTGTTAGACTTAAAATCGTGCAGAAAAGTCATGCCCAGACAAACCCTGTTAAACTAGCATTAGTTCAACTGTATAACAGCAATACTTACATTCTGTCCCTATGTCTGGAACATTCTCCCCCAGTTTGTTGGGCTGTCTCCACAGTTTTCATTGTAAGAGGTATTTCCAACAACCCCCATGAAGTCCTCCTCACAAGCAAGGAAAAGGAGCAGCACCCACATGAAGTACTCAATTATAGGAATGTGTTGCCATGCCACTGGATATAGGAATAACAACTCAGCTGTTCTGCATGCAATTAGCAAGTGGGCCACAGGCCACACACACACACACACACACACACACACACACACACACACACACACACACACACACACACACATCAGACAAGTAAGCACATAATGGAATACAGTAGGAGGTATGTAATAATGGGAAGTTCAACAAATATGTCTCAACAAGACTTGCTGTACTGATATATTGCTGATCAGAACCTATGGTCTGACCACTAATTTATTGAGAACATTAGTGTTAGTAATTTATCTTGTGTTTTCTGCCTTACTATATACATATTTTTATACATAATACACCTGGATGGTGTATTTATGCTTTATTTATGTTTATTATTTCATAGACATAATATTATTTCCATGTTATATAATCAACAGGCTTAAAATGTGGTGAACCCATGAATACACTGACTTAATAATGTTCATTATCAGTTTTTTCTGTTTCTGTAGTGGGAATATACCATTACTAATTATGCAAGGTTTCATTTCTCATTGGTCAGGCATTCTTATAAATATTCATTAAGTAATGTCCTGTGTTTTTTTGCTGTGTATCACTGATGAAGGCTTATACCTTTTTGCCGAAACCGGTCTGATTATTAAAGGAAATGTATAATCAGCAAACTATTTAGTATTAGTATTATTTTACTGTTTCACGTATCTGCTGGCTAACAGTGTTTCTTGGTTTGGTCCGGCCGTGCAGTACCTACGTGCATAGCACAGTGTTTGATTGCAGTCTTTTGGCTATGATGTAGGGTCGTGTTCAGTACTCTTTTCAAAAAGGAGAAATCTTCCCCTGGATTTTTTATATCTAAGCTAATGAGAATTTCAGCATCAGTTGAGAAGTATTACATTTACTAAGCGTGTTGCAGTGCGGTTCACCATTTTCGCTTTTATTTACATGGAATACACGTGGCAGAGATAGCGTTTTCTACTAACGTTTGGGCCTTTGGATCATATCCGTTTATTGGAGCTTTAGGACTACATTTACGTGTATCTCACTATTTTTGGAGGTATTTATATAACATTGGATGTTTTGATGTCTCTTTTGTGGTTCGGAGCTAACAACAATTGACTTTGGTTTAGCCACTACTGCTTAGAAAATCAACGTGTATGTACATCGTTTCTCAGATTCTGGGACATTTTTGTTCATGATTGTGTATCATCTACGAACTTGGGCTGTGTTTTGCAACTTTTGCTACACTTATTCAGTGTTCGTGGGGACATTTTTCATCGGCGGTTTATTTTACATCTAGCAGACTGCTATTTGGACTAATTGATTATCAGTTTGATGGATTGTTATCTGAACAAATGGACATATTACAATTACCATAAAGGAAACCAAATTACGACGACCCTGGTATTGTGAGTTCTAACAGTTCTTCAGGAACATTGACATTTTATTTCAGTACATGGACAAGAAAGTTTTCTCGTGAATTTTTATGTTTTCTGTGTGTACTATGTATACAAGTATACTCCTTTTTTTGGATTCTCTTCCTCTTTGCTTGATATCTATATTGTTAAGGGCATAAATCTTGTACCAAATATTCTTTGAGGACATAGATGAATACTTTGAATCAATATTGTGATCTGCTTTGTTTGTTTACTACTGTTTTACATTTATTAGATCCTGTGGTGGCATTATTTGTGGATCTATATGCCCAGAGTTACATCTGCAGGACATATTAATACACTAGTTTTCAGGGCACGTTAATATATGCCTCTGTGAACACAGTTCATGATTTTTGAACATACAAATCTCTTGTTTTGATTTTGGTAACAGCTATCAGGTTACATGCATTATAGGTTTGGCAACCTGGATTCATTTTCATTGAACTGTTACTCTATATGTTTTGTATTGCTTTGGTATACTGTTTCTTGCACTATCTTTGCGCATAATCTTTATACTTTCAGCTTGATTGGGGGAAGGTGAATTTTTTATATATGCTTTGGTTCAGTATACCAAGTCACATCTCTCCTGAGTGTCTATTGAACCTTAGTTTATCATTATCATTTGCTTTTGGGTCTAGTAATTGTACCCATTCTCACTTAAGATACATTGCCAATATTTCCTATGATTTGTTGAAACTGTGTACATATAATACCACTGTCATCAATGCTTTTGATTGATTGCAATTTACAACTGTGCAGTATTTGGACCATTACATGTTTTGAACTATACTTAAACATATATTTTTTTATAGGACCTTTTACTACTGTTGTCGTGCCCTGATCAGCATTTATAGAATTTGAAATTGGCTATTTTTGACTACCATAGATTATTGTCTCTGGTTTTGTCTATACGTTAGGCTTCATTACTTAGTATTGGCAGCATGGATTTAGACAAAATATTGTCAGGATTATGTGCCGATCGGGAGGACATTGGTGTGTTTGGTATTGGGTCCTCGCCAGGCAGTAATCCATCTGAGTCTGGACAACAATTACCCCAAGACACTGATTTGGCATTTCAGTCCCTAACCAAGGGATTAAAAAGTTTAAGATCCAACATTTGGCACCTTAAATTGTTTAATGCTTATTTAAGCAAGAATATTGCCCCCAGAGGACTTAGGGTCCGGTTACAACCATTAGTGGGAAGACCAGAGGACAGACTTAACCAAGAATGGAAAGAAGCCTGGCAACAGGCATCCATGCTATTTGTCAATATACTTGCGCAATACTATGGCAGAATGGTAGATACTAATATCAGTGAGGTCAAAATTATGTGTGAGGAATGCAAAAAATTTGAGTCACTTCCTACTTTCCAGCAATATATCAATAAACTATCAAAGGATTTGAGAAATCATGAGACAATAACCAAACAAAGGAAAATTAGAAAATTCAACAGAGACAGCTTAGACTACCAAAGATGACGCCCATTTGAGGTACAAAGGCATGTCAAATTTGTTAATGCTGATCAGGGCACAACAACGGTTAGGACGAAAAAACGACCAAGGTCGATTCTCAAAACCAGTGATAGACCAAATACTAGCACTTCAGGGGAAGATTCCTCCCTTACTGATTATGACAGTACTGGACACAGAGAATCCCCAAAACACAAAAGAACTAATATGTCTGTCCCTTTAGACATGGTGTCAGGCGTAGAGGGGGTCGCAAACATAAACACAAAACACAATTCCCTAGAGGGACTAATACAGAAATTCATAACGTAACTAGTACTGAATATTACAATGTTTTAAATTTGTCTGATGTTACCTTGTCTGATGAAGAGGAACAACTATTGAATAAAGGACTTGGATATGTACCTGGGTTTTTTTTCAGATGAATACCATACTGTCAATGACATTATCAGTTTTTGTCGTAATTTAAATTTGAAACTATTTTTCCATGACAGGGAGTCTCAAAGAAACACAGAATTCAGATTTCTTAAATCTAATTTTCAGCCACCCATGAACAAACATGTTTCTATTTTTATGCAATCAGTACTTAGGGGCCTGCACTTTGAACACAAGGAATACTCTATACTGGGTCATAATCTATCACCTCAGGAAATATCGGCCTTGGAACAATTACGTCATAACCATAATATTGCAATTTTACCAGCTGATAAGGGTGGAGCAGTTGTGGTTGTTAACATGAATTACTACCTCAGTGAGGGTAGATCACAACTATCAGATACCAAATGCTACATGCATATGGAGATTAATCCCACTCCTGTTTTCAAAAAGGAAATTGATTCCTTTTTAAATTTAGCTGAGGAAGAAGGGATTATTAGCAAGACTTGTGTTACGCATCTTACTGTTCAGGATCCACAAAAACAAATTTTGTATCTCCTTCCTAAGATTCATAAATCACTTTCAAAGCCACCTGGTAGACCAATTGTCTCTGGTATAGGTTCCTTGACTGAACCATTATCTGTGTTTCTGACACAGTATCTCAAACCTTTATTGAATTTAGTCAGGGCCAGATTACAAGATACCACACAATTTTTACAGATTATACAGGAGGTCCAGTTGGAACCCACTTGGCTTATGTGTTCTTTGGATGTCAAGGCCTTATACACAAGCATTCCACATTGGGCGGGACTCCAAGCATTAAAATACTGGTTAGACCGATCTGCTTTGTATTCTCCTGGATTTAATACATTACTAATATGTATGACCGAACATGTGTTAAATAAAAATGTGTTTTATTTTCATGGGGAATGCTATTGGCAGCTTCAAGGAACGGCTATGGGAGCCTCCTTTGCTCCCATATATGCCGATTTATTTATGGCCTTCTTTGAAGAATGTATGATTTATGAACCATTACACAACATCTATTTGGTGGAAATTGATATCTGGCGGAGATATCTTGATGATTGCTGGATGGTGTGGCATGCAGATGCCACATATTTACAAGAATTTTTGGGTTATCTCAATGGCAATGTTTGGGGTATAGAATTTACGGTGACATATGATTTACAATCTATTAATTTTCTAGATGTGACGGTTAGTAGAAATGTGGATCATACTCTTAACACTAGGACTTTCCGTAAATATCCCCAATATAATACTTTATTGCACGCTTCCAGCATGCATCCACGCCATACCATCCGCAATATTCCTAAGTCCCAATTCATGCGGATGAAACGTATCAACTCCACCAATATTGAATATGAGAAAGCTAGTCAGGATTTGTTCCAGAGATTTGTCAGCAGAGGCTATAAACAACTTGATTTAGTCAAGGCTTGGGATTGGTCAACCAGTATGGATAGGAACACATTATTACAATATCAAACAGAGCCTCGGGAACCATCTGTATCTTCCATTAGATTTGTCACTACTTATGGTAGAAACCATAATGCTATCCGCAGCATTATTAACAAACATTGGAATATTCTATTGGCCAATGATCAGTTAAGACCAATATTGGGATCTCAGTGTCAATTCAGCTATAGAAGAGGTAAGACTTTGGGCTCATTGTTCAGTCATTTCAAACATAAAGAAAGTGGTGGGGCCATATACCAACAACTTACATTGTCCGGAGACAAACTGCTGGGAACCTTTGCGTGTGGACACTGTGGGTCTTGCAAACAAATTTGCAAATCCAAACAATTCTCCAGTCAAAACACCAGTAAAGTGTATGATTGCAAGATATTTGGTAATTGCAGTAGCAGTTGGGTGGTCTATTTGGCAACTTGTCACTGTTCTGCTTTCTATGTGGGTCAAACATCCAGACCATTGAGAACACGCATTAATGAACACAGAAGTGATATTAAGAACAAGAAAGACCATAATGCTCTTTTTTGACATACTTTGAAACATCAACAGGCCCAATACACATTTATGATTATTGACAGAATCACAGGAGATCGGAACAATACTCAAGGTTGGTATAGCATTCTAAACCACAAAGAAAGTTATTGGATTACCACATTGGGAGCACTTTTCCCACCAGGTTTGAATGATCACTTATGATTAGCAATTCTTAGTGTTATATCATGATTGAATGATCATTTATTACTAATAGTATTTATTGTCACATTATGTGTTATGATAATAGATTTTTTTATATTTATGTATTCCAGGTTCCCGTGGATATCCTAGTAGATGTCGGATAATCGTGATTGCTCATCAATAACCACTAATTTATTGAGAACATTAGTGTTACTAATTTATCTTGTGTTTTCTGCCTTACTATATACATATTTTTATACATAATACACCTGGATGGTGTATTTATGCTTCATTTATGTTTATTATTTCATAGACATAATATTATTTCCATGTTATATAATCAACAGGCTTAAAATGTGTTGAACCCATGAATACACTGACTTAATAATGTTCATTATCATTTTTTTCTGTTTTTTGTAGTGGGAATATACCATTACTAATTATGCAAGGTTTCATTTCTCATTGGTCAGGCATTCTTATAAATATTCATTAAGTAATGTCCTGTGTTTTTTTGCTGTGTATCACTGATGAAGGCTTATACCTTTTTGCCGAAACCGGTCTGATTATTAAAGGAAATGTATAATCAGCAAACTATTTAGTATTAGTATTATTTTACTGTTTCACGTATCTGCTGGCTAACAATGTTTCTTGGTATTTCCAACAACCCCCATGAAGTCCTCCTCACAAGCAAGGAAAAGGAGCAACACCCACATGAAGTACTCAATTATAGGAATGTGTTGCCATGCCATTGGATATAGGAATAACAACTCAGCTGTTCTGCATGCAATTAGCAAGTGGGCCACAGGCCACACACACACACACACACACACACACACACACACACACACACACACACACACACACACACACACACACATCAGACAAGTAAGCACATAATGGAATACAGTAGGAGGTATGTAATAATGGGAAGTTCAACAAATATGTCTCAACAAGACTTGCTGTACTGATATATTGCTGATCAGAACCTATGGTCATAGCATCTGGGTCTGTTTGCAGTGACATAGATCACATCTCAGACCCCTGTGCCACCCCAGGAAAGGATGGCTCACATATGACTACTGCTGAAGTCTGTGTTGAACAATACTGACTGTGGCACTGCTAGGCCAGCTACTGGAATGGCGTAGATATTTATATGTTAATTGTGAATACAACTACGATATACATGTTTGTCTCAGAAATGTGAGAGACAAATACAGGGTATTTGCATAGTAAACTGCTGTTGCAGATGTGTGTGTGTTGAACTGCATGTGATATACTTGAGTTCATACCATTCAACTATCCAGTGTTATGAATACTGACCATATATGTGCCTCATATTTTTAGTTGTTTACTCATAGAGTTGTGTTATGTCTGGCAAAGCATTAGCAACCTGTGAAGACTGACATTACAACATCTCCTTCTCATTCTTTTGGCTGTTCCCATTAGGGGTCACCACAGCGGATCATCTGTCTCCATTTCTTCCCATCCTCTGCATCTTGCTCTGTCACACCAACCACCTGCATGTCATCTATCACCACATCCAGAAACCCTTATCTTAGGCCTTTCTTTTTTCATCTTACCTGGCAGCTTCATCCTTACCATCCTTTTCTCAATATACTCAGCATCCATCCTCAGCACATGTCCAAACCACCATAATCCCGCTACTCTCTGGCTTTGTCTCCAAATTGTCCAACCTGGGCTGACCCTCTAATATACATATTCCTAATCCTGTCCACCCTCATCACACCCAGTGCAAATCTTAACATCTTTAACTCTGCCATATCCAGCTCTGACTCCCGCCTTTTTGTCAATGCCACTGTCTCCAAACCATATAACATAGCTGGTCTCACTACCCTCTTGCAGACCTTCCCTCTCATTCTTAATAGTACTCGTCTGTCAAAAAATCACTCCTGACACTCTTCTCTACCCTCCCCATCCTGCCTGTACTCTCTTCTTCACATCTTCCCCACACTCACCATTACTCGGAACTGTTGATCCCAAGTATTTAGACTCATCCACCTTTGCAAACTCTACTCCCTGCATCCTCCTCCCATTCACACACATATATTCTGTATTAATCCTGCTAACCTTCATTCCTCCCCTCTCTAGATCATACCTCCACCTTTCCATGGTCTACTTAAAATGTTCCCTACTCTTACTACAGATCAATGTCATCCACAAACATCACAGTCAACGGGGACTCCTGCCCGATCTTGTCTGTCAACCTGTCCATCACCACTGCAAATAAGAAAAAGCTCAGAGCAGATTCATGATGTAATCCCACCTCCACCTTAAATGCATCTGTCAGTCCCACCGCAGAACTTACCATTGTCACACTACTCTTGTACATATCCTGTAGCACTCTTACAGATTCCTCCACCACTCCTGACTTCCTCATACAATACCACAACTCATCTCTAGGCACCCTATCATATGCTTCCTCTAAGTCCACAAAGACACAGCACAACTCCTTCTGACCTTCTCTGTACCTCTCTATGAACACTCTCAGTGAAAATATCATATCTGCAGTGCTCTTTCCTGGCAGGAAACCATACTGCTGATCACTAATCACCTCCGTTCTTAACCTAGCTTCCACTACTCTTTCCCATAACTTCATGTTGTGACTGATCAGTGTTATCCCTCTGTAGTTACTCAGCTCTGCACATCACCCTTATTCTTATAATCGGTACACAAACACTTTTTCTCCACTCCTCCTGCATCCTCTCACTTTCAAAGATTTCATTAAATAATCTGGTTAAAAACTCCACTGCCATTTCTCCTAAAGACCTCCATGCTTCCACAGGTATGTCATCTGGACCAGCAGCCTTTCCTTTCCTTTCTTAATCTTCTTCATAGCTATACTTACTTCCTCCTTGCTAATCTGCTGCACTTCCTGATTCACCATACCCACATCATACAACCTTCTCTCTCTCATAGTCTCTTCATTCAACAGCCCCTCAAAGTACTCTTTCCATCTGCTCAACACACTCTCCTTGCTTGTGAGTACATTTCCATCATTATCCTTTATCACCCTTACCTGCTGCACATCCTTCCTAGCTCGGTCCCTCTGTCTAGCCAATCGGTACAGGTCCTATTCTCTATCCTTAGTGTCCAACCTTTCATAAACCCTTCATACACTTCATACTTAGCCTTCGCCACCTCTCTCTTTGTCATGCACCTCATCTCCTTATACTCCTGTCTACTTTTTTCATCACTCTGACAATCTCACTTCTTCTTCACCAACCTCTTTCTCTGTATACTCCCCTGTACTTCCTTGTTCCACCACCAGGTCTCCTTGTCCTTCTTCCTCTGTCCAGATGTCACACCAAGCACCTTTCTAGTCATCGCCCTTAATAGCTCTGCTGTAGTTACCCAGATATTCAGTAACTCTTCACTGCCACCCACTGCCTGTCTTAACTCTTCCCTGAACTCAACCTCACAATCACCCTTTCTCAGTATCCACCATTTGATCCATGGTGCTGCCCTCACACTCTTCCCCCTCTTCTTGATCACCGACATAATCCCACAGACCAACATTCCATGCTGCCTAACTACACTTTCCCCTGTCACCACTTTACAGTCTCCAGTCTCCTTCAAACTGGCCCTCCTGCATACGATATAATCCACCTGATTGCATCTTCCTCCACTCTTGTATGTCACCCTATGCTCCTCTGTCTTGTTAAAATACGTATTCACCACAGCCATGTCCATCATTTTTGCAAAATCCACTTCCATCTCACATTCTACATCCCTTTGCTTAACACCATACTAACCATCACTTTCACATCCCCTCTGTTCCCTTTACCAACATGCCCATTGAAATCTGCTCCAATCACCAGTCTCTCACCCTTGGGTGCAGTCATCACCACTTCATCCAACTCACTCCAAAATTTTTCTGTCTCATCCATCGCACACCCAACTTGTGGAGCATATGCACTAACAACATTCATCATCAAACCATCAATTTCCAGCTTCATAAACATCACTCTATCCAACACTCTTTTCACCTCCAAAAACACTCTTGGCATACTGTTCCTTCAGGATAACCCCTACACCATTTATCCTCCCATCCACACCATGCTAGAACAATTTGGACCCGACTTCAATACACCTAGCCTTACCCCCCTTCCATCTGGTCTCTTGCACATGCAATATATCAAGCATCCTCCTGTCCATCATATCAGCTAGCTCTGTCCCAATACTAGTCATACTGCCAACATTAAAAGTTCTTACCCTCTATACCACACTCCTAGCCTTTCTCCTCTTTTCCTGTCATATGAGCATCAGATATCCTCCAGTGTATGTCTGTGAATGCAAAGGCCACTGTGCTATCAAATGACTTAAGTGTGCTACAGTAATATTAAAGTGTCACTAATTCTGGATCATTGCCCCCCCCCCCCCCCCATGTGTGTGTGGCATCCTCCAGATGTCCTGCTTTAACAGGTTGACAGGAATGACTGAGCAGCAAGAGTGTAAATACAGTGTGCCATATTGACATAGAACAGAAATGTATATCAGGTATTACCTGTGCACATGTATGTATGAGTATGTGTACCTGGCTGCCTCATAACAACAGACATGGGATGCAAAACATCAGGTCAGTAAGCTGTACATGTTGTACACGTGTGTAATCTTAGTTTCTGTGCATCCAACAGAGTTAGATTTCTACAACCACTGGTTGTTGCATTGCCCTAACACAGACATGGGTACTAGAATAAGCATGAGTATCAGGTTGAAATTGGAGAGGTGCCCAACTGTGTTATGACCTTGTGTTCATGCCAAGTACAAACAGCTATATGACCACCTACTTAGGTGCATGGACTCTGCAATACCTTACTTGTAAAACTTGTCTCCACCAAGGTAGAGTAATCCCCTTTGCTGGACAGTAGCAATACACAAACCACATAATTGGTTGCTATATTGGTTATACAGGGCAAAGTAGGAGCAGGCACCAGCTTGGCAGCAAGGCGACCTTTGTCTGAACAAGCATATAAGGTCACAGGTAGATTACTGTAAGGCTAACTATGTGTACAAATTGGACACATCCACCAAGGGCAATCACAGGGCCATCTTCACATATGTCTGTAATCTGAAGCAACAACCCAACCCACCCTGTAATGGTGGTCAATCACACCACATACACACACACCATAGCTATAGCCAACCTGCTGCAGACAAGTTTAGGGCAAACATCACCCCCTGCCTCACCATCAGTATAGGTGGATATGCGCAGCACCTGCACCCCTCCCCTCATCATCAGGGAGCAGGTGCATACTGCCTAATCAAAGTCAACAAAAGCAAGTCTCCATGGAACCTGATAATATTCTTGTCTGCATCCTACATGAACTCAGGCATATGCTTCCAGCTCCATTACACACTGTATGCAAGCAAAGCCTGAGCACCATTGATATCCCATCTGCAAGGAAGACTGGCTCTGTTATCCCTCTACACAAACCTGAACAATGAGTGGTGGTTTATGCAATGTACTGGCCCTCATTGGGGAGAACATGACACATCAGGACCAGGAGTGAAATGCAGGTTCATTCTGTGCTGATAGATGACAGGGGTATCATGTGGTTTTAAATGATAGCTAATGAGAGGCAATATTGATGTGCTGGCTCTGTAAATAACTCTGGGCAATGTCTGAGGTCCTGTGATGTGTTTCCTTGTTTATGTCTTCCAGGTGGCATGCAGCATCAGCCAGTATATACTGCAGATGAGAATACAGCTATCACCGATGCAATAATCCAGTACCATGCGGCGCTATTCAACTGTAGCCGACAAAATCTGCAGAGTTGACTGCTCTGTGGGACGACCTTGTCCACAGAGTAACACCTTGGGCCACCATGGCTGCACATATGAACAGGTCAGGCATCTGGCAACTGACCTGATAAGTCGTGCCCAGCAAAGGGCTGCTGCCATGGCCAGGGACCGTAGTGCTACAGGTGAGGGTCCAGCCACACAGATCCCACTTACAGCAACAGAGGAGCTCCTTGCCAACCTTGGGGTAGCCCTCACACAACAGCCAACAAATGAAACACAAGTCGTGGAGGTGGGTGGCACCCGGGCAACAGGCGAGGAGCATCCAGGTAAGGCCACAGTGCACATCAATTTAATCATGTAGCAGTCATATTGTCTTCTACAGAGTATCTAGATGCATATGTCAGTTCAAACTGCATTTGTTGGTGGGGTTTAGTAATGCACATAAGTGCAGATCTATGGTGAGGGGCAGCAAATTGTGCACTTTCATAGCTTGTACTATACCTGTACAGAAAAGTAGCATTCATCTTTTGCCAATGCCAAATGTGAGTGCTGACAATACCTCTCCCCCACAGCTACATAGGTCCCTCTGGTCTGGCTGTGGGACAGCAGCCTGAAGCCGGTGAGTATGGGATTTTCCTGTCGTGATTCCCAGTACCCCAGGCATTTTAAGGTCATGCATGTGACCATGCACACAGCTGTTACTCTCAACCATTGTGGTCTATTTTCAGGAGATATCAAATATCTGGAGCATAACTCACAACCTGTCATTGCATGAAATATGGACAAAGACTGACAAAATGGGGGGACGAAGGCACAAAACTAGGGACATATTTTATAAATTAGTGTTATACAGTGCATATAAATGGTGTACACACACCTGTTAGAATGCCAGATATTTGTGATATACAAAAATGATCACACAATGAAACAGTTCCAAACCCTTCCAACCTTTCATGTGACCTATAAACTGTATAAAACAAACAAATCTGTTAGAGGAACAATTATGACACATTAAAAATGCACAAGAAGCTAGATGCATACATGTGCACAGACTGAAGCTAATACTGTGTTGAAGTAGTTTTCGATATTATTACAGCATTGACATCTTGGGTACACACCTACCATCAATTACAGAGACTCTTTGATTAACAGCAAATAACGGTCAGCTGCCTTTCAAGGATTATCCTAAGTTTACTCAGTTGTCTGCTACATCAACAGTCATAGTTCACATACAGTTTATGAAGTAGCAAAGGGATCTCATTTGTGAAAGGTATCAGCTCAGAGAAGGGTACACACACATTTCCACAGCATTGCATATATGAAGGAACATATTGAAGACAGTCATCAAATGGTGGTGGAAATATGGGGCAACAGTGACATTACAAAGAACTGGACATTCCTCCAAATGTGTGGAAAAGACAAGACCCAAACTGGTTAAGGAGGCTGCCAGGAGACCTACAGCAACACTACAGGAGTTGCAGGAATCTCTGGCAAGTACCGGCTGTGTACTACATGTGACAACAATCTCCTGTATTCTCCACATGTCTGGCCTATGGGGTAGGGTTGGAAGATGGAAGCCTTTTCACACACAGAACAACATCCAGGTCTGGCAAATTTCTCAAGAAAAATACATGTCTCCCAAAAGCAAGTGGGGAAATGTGTTATGGTGTAATGAGACCAACGTTGCACTTTTTGGCCACAATACCAAAAGGTTTGTTTGGCACAATAACAACACTGCATCACCAAAAGAACATCATCCCCATGGTGAAGCATGGTGATAGTAGTGTCCTGCTTTGGGGTTGCTGTTCATAAGCTGGAAGTGGGCCTTTAGCCAAGGTGGAGAAGATTAGGATTAGTTCAAAATACCAGTCCCTTTTGGCCCAAAATCTTCATGTGTCTGCTAGAAAGCTGTGGATGGAGAGGAATTGCAACTTTCCACATGACAATGACCCATATCACACATCAAAGCCCCCAAAAAATGTCTTCACCAAAAGACAATCAACGTTTTGGAATTGCCCAGCCAGAGTCCACACCTACATCCAATGAAAAATCTGTGGGGTGCCCTAAAGAGAGCTGTGGAGTTGGAGGACTTCTGCAAGGGAGAGTGTACAAATATTGCTAAGCTGAGATGTGCCATGCTGAGACACACCTTCCCAAGAGGAATGACTGCTGTTATGAAATCAAAAGGTGCTTTAACAAAGTCTTAGTTTAAGGGTGTGCACAGTCATGCAACCAGCCTATTGCACATATTTCAACTTCTACATGTTACCCCTAACTGATGTGTTTATTCTTCATTTGCATTAAAGGTGGGAAATATTATCACATGATTTCTGTGGTCACATGTTATATATCAGACAAACCTGGCATGTTAACAGGGGGTGTCTACACTTATAATATACACTGTAAGCTTAGAAGTTGTTAGTGTAACCTGTTCTGTTGTAACGTACATGTACTGCAGGTTTTGAAGTGTGAAACTCAAAATATGTCATTAATTAGTGATACCAGTCCTCATATCATCCCAGTAATGTGTCAGCCAAACACAGGATTTATGACGAACAGACCAGAAATATGAGCCACACATGTAGACATTCAGAGACACTCTGCACAGTTGAGAGGTATGTTCTGTAGGAGTTACCACTGGGCTATACAGGTGAAAAGCAATTATGTTTTCATGGGTGCAGTGTGTCCTACTTGAAGGCCCATCACCTACTAACACTACTTGTGTATCACAGAGTTGTATATAAGTAGTAAGATTAAGTGGAAAGGGCTTTGCTGCATGATGTTGAGGGTTTGTCCAGGGTGTGTATGTAGTGGTCTGACTGTGTTGTAAATGTCACCAGTTGGTTTTGTGAGGTCTGTGTAATGCTTGTCTCCCACCTCACCTGTGTGTATGTGTGTGTGTGTGTGTGTGTGTGTGTGTGTGTGTGTGTGTGTGTGTGTGTGTAGCAGCAAATGGTATAGTGCAGGTATTAATTTACATATGTTGTCTTTCCCCCACAGGTGGTCATGGTGGTTGTGGTTCCTCCTGCTCAGAATCTGATGTCTGTGTCTCTACCGACTCTGGCAATGAGTATGGTCATAGTCAGGCACAAGTGGTGTTGTCAGGGACTGAATCTGTGCCATTGGTTGGCATTCCACAGTCATCCACAGTGTCCCTGCACACAGTCACAATGCCCACACATGCCCCATCCCCAACAGCCACAGATGATGGACAGTTGGCCGGTGGTGACATGGAACAGGCTAGTGTGGTGACTATGGCAGGTGTGAGTTTAGACACTAGCCATAGCCAGAGTGCAGGTGAGGTCCCACACAGACAGATGGATGGGGGTGCTCACAGGAGGACCGCAGCTTCTCAAGCCGCTATCACATGTTCCACAACAGGTGTCACCAGACACATGTTTTGGGCTGTCATGGATGCACAGGCGTGTAGTGAATGCAACACCAGACAAATACTCAGGGTGCTGGATGCAACTCTTCCTGATTTACGTGGTGACATACATGACCTTGTTGAGGCCACATGCCAAAATACTGAGGTCATGAATAGACAGTGGGGTGAGACCTTGGCAATCCTCGACCATGGCATATCTGTGCTAGAGTGTGTGGTGGGAGATGGAGATTGGCCACGTGGATCTAGGTTAGCACCAACATCAGCTGAGAGTCTACAGGGCCATGCATCTTCACACTCCCATAGTGGCAGTGACACCAGCACTAACAAAGGAGGGTTGCTGTCCACATCACAATGGAGCAGGCCATCGGCATGTGGTCCTGTCCGGCCCCGTCAGGGACACAGATACATCAGACAGCAGTCACCATCAAGAAGCTGTACTACATCTGGCCTTGGGCTTGGTGTTGCCAGTGCGACTCTTGGCAGGACCAGTTCATGTGTCCATGGCTGGGAACGGTGAACTGGACACCCTGCCATGTACAGTCCACAGCTGTCCAACATACCCCTGTCTAGGATAGCCAGATGGTGTGACTGTGTACATACAAACACACACTCACACACACACACACACACACACACACACACACACACACACACACACACACACACACACACCTCTATCACAGGCAGGTCAACTCCAGACACACACACAGCACCTCTGCACAGCCCATCTATTGGCTGCCCCTCCAAACACACACACATGGATGCCAACCATATGGCCCAGCCTAGGCCTCTGGCAAACCCACATCACATCCTGGGAATATGATGATACCTGTGCACAACCCTGTCATCCATACCATCGATGCAGGGACATGCTAATATGGGTCTGATGCACAGGGTGAATATATACAGTGTAGCTATGTAATACTGTGTTAGTGCTGTCTGCTTGCATTTGTTATGGGTACTCATAAAGGTGTATGTACCTTATTAGCCATGATGCATTATTGCTGTTAGTGACATTGACTGAATGTAGTCTGACATGCTGCATTCTGTTTGTGTTCCAGGTGTCTGTGTTTCTGCAGGCTGTGGTCCTGCAGACATTACCTACATGGAGTATGGCAGAGTGGAAATATAACAACCATTTCATAGCCAAGATACAGCTTTATATGTATGTTTATCGGGTGTGTATGCATGCAACAGTGTGTGATGTACACTGTTGTCAGACAGTGTGACCTTGCTTACATACCCCTTGTCACAGACAGGTAGCCTTCAGAAATGTCACCTCAGTGTTGTGTAGTACCACAGGCTCATACATACAGAACCAGTTACTGGAGTACTGTCAGTAGGTCCCTCATAAGCTTAGCCATTAGATTGACCTCAACAGATTCACGACCAGCACCTGTTGTCCCTGCAATTTCTTTCACATACACTGATCCCTGATGCAGTTGGTGAGGGCATGCATGGTACTATGTATGACAGGTTTGTGGTATGTCTTCCTGAGTTCAGTGTAAGATGGGGAGACAAAATGGTATATCCGTTGCATACACACAGTAAAGACAGACACAGGGGATGTGCATACAATAACAGAAAGACAGTTGGCAATAGACAGATTCGTAAACCTACATATCCACTTTAATATACTATAGTGCTACATACACATGCCATGCCCCACATAGATTATATGTGTGGGACATAACCCACTACCTCTTACAACATGTAATGTTGTGAATGCCTTCATGGATGGTGAGATAACCCACCAGAAATAGAAACTGGAGTCATCTATTGCTCCTACAAGCCTGGACAAGTGATAGGGTAACATACATTGTATCAGCATGATGTTTCAGTCAGCTATGATATCTGATGCTGGCATGTGTGTCAGTACATTATCTGTAACCTATTTGGCAAAAATATCCCATACATGGCCATTGTTATGGGTCACAGACCACATATAGGTTTCAAACATCCGGATATTCCGTAGACATCTGTATAGATGACTGGTATGGCCTGAACAATGGTTTAACATGCTGCATGTGAGGCAGATGCCATTAACACGCTATATAAAGCAATGCCATCTTGTGGATGACAAACACATCAAAATGGTATAACCCACACAGGATATGATTCTCACGCACACACACACACACACACACACACACACACACACACACACACACACACACACACACACACACACACACCAGTATTGAGATTAGAACCCCTGCCTATCTAGTAATTTCTACAATAGTGTTACACAGTTATTGCATGTGCTATAGAGCTTATTGGGTTGACAACTGGCCAAAGGTGCTGATAAGGGGAATGACATCAGCAAGACTGATAAAGTGAGGCACTGAGAAGTGTTGTGGGTAGGATGGCCTAAAACTGTTTCACCTAAAAACAAGCACACACTATCTCACTCTCACACAAGCAACTGTCACTTACACACACACACACACACACACACACACACACACACACACACACACACACACACACACACACACGCAGTTTCCAGTAATGAGATTAGAACCCCTACCTATCTAGTTATTTGTACCAAGGTATTACACAGTTATTGCATGAGCTACAGAGCTTATAGGGGTGATAGATGTCCAGTGGTATTTCTAAGGTGAATGACAGAAGTATATCTTGTGAAGTAGGGCAATGTGAAGTGTACTAAGTGGGAAAAGTCTTGTCTCGTAATACGTAGACCTACAGACACACACACACACACACACACACACACACACACACACACACACACACACACACACACACAAACACACACACAGGCAGGTGATGTGATATTATAAACCCAACCTCAGTACTATTACACAGTGGGGCTTAGCTTTTATGCTGCCACGTACAACTGGTATGCCATTGTCCACAGCAGAACATCACTGTATGCAATTTAGGGTATCTGTGTGTGTGACTCACTCTGTCTATGTCCCCCTGTGTCTTTCTATCACTGTCTGTCTCTCACTTCCCCACATTTATGTGTGTGTATGCTTGACATATGTTATCTGTGGCCCATATATATGTCTGTGTATCACATGCAACAGATGAAGATATATCACATATGGACCACGCACAGCTAGCTGAGGGTAATGCTGTCTGATATGTGTGTGTGTGTGTGTGTGTGTGTGTGTGTGTGTGTGTGTGTGTGTGTGCGTGTGTGTGTGTGGGGACAGTTAAGGTGTACATAGCTGTCTGTATGCATGGACGTATATACACAACACTGTCATATAATCCGATGTGGGTTCCAACACAGTCATGTAGCCCAAGTGGATTCCAACATGTCTTCTGATTCTCTAAGTGTAGGAGCATGCCAAGTGTGACATTCTATAGTTAGAGTGGGACTCCATTCCAGAGATAAGTGTACTCTGGGGTTGCATGTGCTACAGCCATACCTCTCAGGAGTACACAGGACTTTCCTCAGGGTACTGGGTTTGTTTAGCAGACATCGTCTGACATATCTGTAGTCTGACACTGCAATGCATTGTTTCATTACCTAGTGCCAGACATCCTCAGATCATCACAGTGCTTTACCAGATGAATACTAGTTATATGATGCATAGACCAATATTATGAGGGCAGATATGTACATTCTTGCCCATAAAGGCCAGTTGTGAGGTGTGGCTACAATCAGGTGAGTGATGACGCGCTGTGTAAACAGTCAAACAACTGGGTGATATACTGGCTGGGGATCTCCTTCTTGTGTGTTATCTTTCTCACCTGAGATGTCATATTCTTGTGTGGCCATACCTCTCACCTGTATATTTTTTGGCAGGTTGTCCAGGTGTTTGGCTAGAGGATTCATCCTGTCTATGTAAACCTGTGTTTTTATGGCAAGTTACTTACATATAATTGAAGAGTGATGTTACAAAATAATGGCAGACATTACTGTTTCAGAATACATAACCTTCAGACAATTCCTGCTACTGCAAATTCCTCATCCTACCAACTTTCTCAGTATGTAAGGGTGATATTTACAATACATGCCTATCATTGTGCCTTTGTTCCAGTTTTATTTCTGACCTTGTCCAGACATCTTGCTATCAGAGGTTGGGAGTCATGGGTGTGGGTACAGAGTGCATTCTACTGTGCAGGTATGTCCATTAGATGTAAAAGCAAACATGAAAATAAAAGAATTATTGAAAATAACCACTGGCAACAGTACCAAAAAGCACTATATTCACAAAAGTCTTAGCACCTCAGCTACACAGCCTTCAAGAAGTCCATTATATGGGTAGTGCATTCCACATAGCACCATGACTTCCAATTATGTCAGTGGCAGAGCAGTAGGTGTCACTGACATACATAATAGTTGGCACTGCAGTTATCTGCACATGGCCCTGTCAAAGACAACACTGTACCTGGGGCACTACAAGATGACTGCCAGGAGAACATGCTGGCCAGATCCTGACAGTATTAAACACACATAACACACAGCTCACTGACCCCTGCATGTTGTGGACATGCAACTTATTTTCATGTATATTGGCACAGCCCTGCCAATGTGTCCTATGCTGCTATTTCCCTGCAAACATACATGTTACTGCATTTCTGTGGATATATGGGGGGTACACCTGTCAACTGTACACATTTGCAAAGACTGTGCTGATATTTGCTTTAAATTCTGTTTCCATTTACCATACTATTGTGCTCTCTCTTGAGGACTAGAGGCATACCAGTAAAGACCACAGGTCAGATTGTAATGGCATACATTTGAGTTTCAGACTTCTTACCCTTCATAGACTTACTGCAACTGTGAGGCCTGTTGTGCTATCACTGTGTGAGTCTGTAGGGGGGTAATTAAACATTGCCACAATTTGTGCTCCTTTGTCAGACATGTTTCTGGTTTTCTACAGCTGACTTGTTGTGTGGGTCTAAGGGGAGAGTATGGGACCCCCCACACTGACATCCATGCCTGTGACCTATGACCCCCCCCAGTTAGTTGTCCCTATACATATACTGCAGTGAGATTTACCACCCTAAGTACTACTGCATAGTGTGGGGTGGCCGGTATTGGGCAGACATTTCCTGATGTGCCACATCACTGTCAGTTGTCTGCAACTATCTCAGTAGGCCACCACATTCCCTTGCATGCATGCATCATTACCATAGATATGCTACCAAAACATACTAATCCATTCATTTATTGTTAAGAAGACTGACTTACCTTGTGCCTGCGGTAGTTGTGAGGATGGTGCTTGAGGGCCACCTATGTTGTACGCACACAGTACACTGCCTATACATGGTAAGTTACAGTTAATATGATGTGTGTGTCATCCATTTTACTCTGTGTGCCAGTCTGGGAGAGGTGTCAGTCCCTGGGGTCCCTACAGCATCAGTCTGTGTGCTATGCATTGTTTCTTTGCCAAGTCCTGAGCATACTGGGCATGCCTCCATCTGCCTACAGGAGCAGGCTCAGGGGTCTTGGCAATGCTGGCGGGATGTGTGGCCCTTCCCTATGCTGTTCCTGCTGCAGCTGTTTCCACAGGAATATATTGTGTAACATGGCACATACTATGTACATGTGGCTGTAGAGTACTGCAAGGCTCCACCAGATGTGTCAAGGCAGCGGAAGTATAACTTGAGCATCCCAAACACACTCTGTATAATGATCCTGGTTTGTGCGTGTGCCTCATGACATTCTTGTGTGGGTGTGTGTGCATTTCTGATGGGTGTCATCATCCACGGCTCAAGTGCATAGCCAGCATCCCCCACCAGCTGGCCATATGGGATGCCCCACTGGCAAATGTTTGGTACAGCTGTGATGAATATCAGATGTGGTAGTCGTGATAGCGTCTAGGGCTGCCAGCTCACACATTCATGATAATGCCCTGGGCATTGTACATGACCTGGCAGTTGATGGAGGGGATTCCCATGTGCTTTCTGTAGACCCTACTCTGTTCACTGGGTGGTGCTTTGATGTGGATGTGCGTGCATTCTATCACACCCAGTACCTCTGGGTATTCTGCTACATGGTGGAAGAGACTCATATTGCTGGTCCTCTCCTCACGGGTGTTGGGGAAGTAAATGTGCTCACCGGCATGTAGTAGCATGGCATCCATGAATTGGTGGAGTATCCTGGTTGCAGATGGCTGTGAGACCCCATGATGTCTCCAGTAGGTCTTGGGAATGTACCTGTAGCTAGTATTCTTAAGGCTACACATACCTTGGTATCCACTGGGATGGGTTCCCCTCTGTTGGCTCTGGGTCTGAGTTGAGGCCAGCACAGCTTGATGATTTGCTGAAGTATGTCTCTGTCCACCCTGCAGTACTCTACTATCTGCAGATCATGTAGCCCCTAGTAAGTTACCCTGGGTCTGAACACTCTTTTCCTCCTCTGTCTGTGGCAGTTGTTAGCATTATCCTCCTCACCGCCCTCAGCCTCTAGCACATACTGATAGATCAAAGCAATGGCAGCCCCTAACATTTTTCTGGTTAAAAATCCCCTGCATGTGCACAACAATGGTGCAGAGTTTGTGAGGAAAAAAGGCTGTAAGGTGTTTCCTTGTTTATACTGTTGTGCTGCAGATGCTGCCTGTATGACTGGCTGACTATGATGAACTCCACCTGCTAACTATGTAATTTGTTCTTCATTGCTTTTATTCTGCTATTTTCCTTTTTTTCCTTCCCATTTCCACCCCTTTTAAGCCCTGAGGCACACCATGAAACCTGTTGACCAAATGTAAACAGCCCTGCTATTTCCTTTTTCTTTGATTTTTTTTTTTTTTTTTTTGTTTTAGACCCAGTGCACGCCATGCAAACCAATTTAACTAATGTAAACACTAAGAAATGGCCCGCGCTAGATGAGAACACACTCTTCATTTCATGGAATAAGTCAATACAGTCTCAAACACACCCCTTTGCTTAGCTGTGCTTGGGGGCCATAGAGCTCCAATGTGCTTACACCATGCATGACACACCCCCTTTTCATGTCTGTTGCTCCTCCTGCTTACACGATCGTGTTATAGCACCTACATGGTTTGGTGCAGTTTGGCACTTAGAATAGTTTTGTGATTCAGTAAATTTCCCCTCATTTGCATACCCCACTGTCTTAGTCCATAGTTGCTGCACTACCCCAGATCCTTTCTCCTTAGCAGCCACTGTTCCCTTGTATTGTTTTGATTCTGCATGCCATAGACTATAATGGCAAAATGGAGATTTCCCTTAAAATTGAGTTTTCACATTTTTTTTATTTTCGGCATGAACTCGTTTGTGCACCGCTGCCCTATGCTTAAACAGCTGAGATCTGCCAAAAAAAATTTATTTTGATAAAAATGCAGCACTTTTCCATGCCAATGGCCATATATTTGGCCACTGACATGCCTAACAATTATAATATATGCTTTTATTTGAGTTGTCATGCCTCTGTTTTAATTTTTGCAGAAATGTATTCGGCTAGTAGCCGAATACATTTCTGCAACTAACACTATTCTTGCACGGATGCCTGTCTGCTTGATCACTAATTCACCTCATTTGCATGGTTTTCACCAGCAAATTAGGTAATTAGCATTATGCAGTGGTGTCCGTGCAGGAATAGTCTAAGTAGGCTTGTGCACGTCACAACAGTAGTTTACTGGATCGCTCAGCGGCCATATTCCGTGCAGGAGCAGCTACACTGTTCCTGCATGGAAAAAAAAAACTTATTGAATCCCAGGGACAGTTTATCCTGCTACCATTAACATAAACAGGATACTGATGAATTCTCTTGTCAAAATCTCAGACATCTTTAATTATTTTACCAACCAAGGTACCTTTCAAATTGATTACAGATGAATTAGTTATTACTTAGTTGCAGATAATATGTCCCATTCAATAGAAAGTGGATGTTAGTAAGGCCTTAGGTATAGTGTGAAGCGCTTGCTCAATGAACCCAAAAGAAACCCATGAGGGCCTTATAAATGTATGAATAGTTATAGTACACCACCCTACAATTTAATAAAATCCTACTGAAGAGATATATCCAACAAGGCTTGCTTAAATAATTTCTAGTTCCTATAGTCATATACCCAAAAGAGTCAATAAGCAGGAAGTTACTGTTGCAGGTTTATAAGCCGAACTTCCAGCATAGATAAACATTTAGAATATTGTCTGCTTCAGCAAGTGGTGCAGTCTAATAAATATAGTACCGAACACTATAATACATAGTATGGATTAATTTCATGATATTCATTTTTTACATGCTTATATCACTTGTATAACAAAATATTAGATTATTTTGAACAATAGTGTTCATGTTTAGTGGTTTACTAGATTGTAGTAGAGCATCTGACACACTTCCACATATCATTGCAGTGAAGTATCTTCTTTATCATGAATTTCAACCATATATGATACAATGAATAACACCACAACTAAAGGAGAGAGATCAATGTGTCACAATATGAAATGTCCTCATGAAAAAGGGTAACTACTTGAGTAGCCCATGGTTCAATGTTTGGTCTCATATTACATAATAAGGTGTTTCAAATTTTATTACTTTTCCTAAGTTTTGCTTAATAAAATACAAAGAAAAACTGCAAAATAAATAGGTCCTGTCATAAAAAATCAGTTGATGATGTTATTAACCTAAGCTTATATTTACATGAAAATACAACATGGATATCCAACATTGGCCCAGGATTCAATATTATTTTTTTATTTTTTATTTATTTATTTGCAGTATGTTTACCAGGATGGTCCATTGGACCATGAGGAGCCCATTTTCAATGGAGTACTGGGGAGAAAAGCTCCAGAGTAATACAAAAAATATAAAGGTTCAAATTACAAAATACAAAATACAAATATAGTGACAGAAGTTACAAGATTTAGAAAAATTGCAAAATATGAGAGAGATGCAATTTGCATATTACTACGTTGCACTATTGTACATTAGAAGAAGCAGTTAGTATGATGCAAGATAATAAAAAAGAAATTTCAAAGTATAAGAGAATTTGCAAACTACATAGTACTACGTTGCAGTGTATTGTACATACAGAGAAGTTAGTAAGGTGCAGGATAAATTCCTTATGAGCAAAAACAGTTCTAGTGCAATCTGATGATTCCTATTGCTATTGGTAGGAGTAATAGACACTATAGGAATTTTTACTGATATAGTAGGTTGTGTGTGGGGGGGGGGGGTTAGGGAAGCTATGTATGATGACAGCAAGAACATTCCCACTGTGAAGTTAGGTATGAGTGAAGTAATATTTTGAAGGCCGAGAGATTGTTAGTAGTATGGATGGAAGGTGGGAGGGAATTTCAGTGGCATGCTAGGGAGAAGGATAAAAGATGTTTGCCTGGTGGATGTGCTGGTGTATGCAATTCTATTAGGTTTTGGAAGTTAGATCTTAGACATCTGTTAGGTTGATGCATTTGGAAGGTAAAGGCAAGGGAGGGCAGAGAGAGGGGTTAAAATAATTTTGTGTGCTTAGATAAGTTGAGTATGAGTGAGATAATTGGGTAGTCCAAGCCAGTTCAGTTGGTGTAGGGAAATACAGTGATGGGTAGAGGATCTCTGGCCAGTTGCAAATTTAGAAATTTTATAGCAGCAGGAGGAGAGTTTTGACTTGTGGATAGATTGCAAACTAGCAAGGATGGAGGCACCGTATAGGAGGGAAGGGATAAGGTAGGTAGTGGCAAGAGCAAGCCTAGTGGAAGGAGAGATGTAGCAGTTTTGGCGCTAAGGTAAGCCAAGTTTCTTATGTTTTTTTTATATTTACTTGTATATGGCTATCAAACTTTAGCTGATCATCAATGAGGACTCCTAATAGTTTTGCAGTGCGGACTATTTTGAGAGGTGCATTACTTTGGCTATAGATAGAGAATGAACTTTTGTCGATGGTGGTGGTTTTTGAAGGAGTAAATATCATTAGCCTAGTCTTGGTTGCACTGAGTGCCAGATGGTGGTTTAGCATCCATTGTTCAGTAGAAGAGAAGGTGTCCTGGGTTAATTTTGCCAGAGAGGAAGAAGAGGAAGCAGAGCAGATTATTGTTGACTCATCAGCGTATTGGTTAAGGTTAGTGCTAGGGATGGCATGGTGAAAGTCGTTTATGAAGACACTGAAGAGAAGGGGGCCTAGAATTTAATCTTGGGGTACACCTGTGGGTATATTTAGGAAGGGAAAAATAGCTTTTTTTCCACTTTACTTGCTTGTTGCCTGCCGGATAGGTAACTGGTGAACCAGTTGATAGAGGAGTGTGATAGATTTAGTTTACAGAGTTTAGTGAGGAGAAGGTTATGGGATATGGTGTTGAAAGCCTTTGAAATGTCTAAAAGGAGGGTGGATACAAGATGGCCGATGCCGCAAGCCTTGTTAACAGTTTCTAAGAAGGAGAGAAGGATGGTGGTGCTGCTATGGCCAGGTCGTAAGCCATGTTGTATGAGAGTGAGAAGGTTATTACTTAAAAGGTAGGGTAGAAGTTGTAGGTGGACGCATTTCTCAAGAAGTTTAGAAATAGGGGATATAATAGCAATTGGTCAGAAGTTAGGGATGTCATTGTTACCTCCTTTATGGAGTGGTATAATAAAGGCTTTCTTCCAGAGCTGGGGGACATGGCACTCTGAGATTGATCGATTAGTATGCAGATAGGGTAGGCAACTGCTTCTGCTGACATTTTAGGAAGTAGGAGGATATCTTGTCAGGGGCATTAGAGCAAGGTTTCATTTTTAGAAGTAATTTATTTAGTTGGGTATAGGGTTCATGGAGAAGGGAGGAGGTTGGAGGCTGGAGTTAGTAGAAGAAAGAGGGATGTGCGTAGGTGTGTGTGGGGGGCAGAATTATTGGTGAAGGATGATGTTAATTTAGCTATGGAATCAATGAAGAGTAAGTTGAATTGTGAAGCTAATTCTAAGTCAGAGGCATTTGGGTCTGGGCAGGGGTTCTCTTTTTTACCTGGGTTTAGAAGAGAGGAAATTTCATCCCAGAATTTTTTTGGGTTAGTATTATGGTTGATTTGGAGTGTGGAAAAGCAGGCCTTGCGATCAGAGATAATAGTTTTTTTTTACCTTATTATGAAGTGTTTTATATTCATTCAGGTCAGTGCTAGTTTTAGTTTTATGGTAGTGTTTCCAGGCTTTATCTTGGAGCCACATGGAGACTAAAGTATTCTTAGTCAGCTATGTGACAGGGTTGCTTTTTGTGTGTTTTGTTCTCCATGGGGCGAAGGAGTCAAGCAAATTTAAGAAAGCTGTATTAAAGTAGGTAACAGTATTATCTAGGGATAGAGTTTTTAGTGGATTTCAGTTTGTTCTTTTTGTACGTCTGAGAATATGTTGGGGTTAAAGTTTCTTAGGTGCCGAGTTGAGGCATAAGTTTGGGTTAATTGCAGGGATGAAGGAAGCCTATGGGTGAAAGTGGGAAGGTGGTCGCCTAGTGGATCTGGAAGGGTACCACTGTTGGTGATATAATGAGGATGTGAAACTAGGATCCAGAGTGCTCCCAGAGAGGAGGTCTTTAGAAGGTCTGGTTGTTGAGGTAATATATTGAGTGAAGTTGTAGAGATTTATGTTTAAGGAGTTGGTTGGAGATTGAATTGTGGCCCAGTTAATGTTAACATCGCCCAAAATTATAGTTTAATTTGTAATATTGGTAGAAAGCCAGAAGAGAATTTCTTCAAGGATTGTAACATTGTCTCCAGGAGGGATATAAAGGATAATAATGCAGGTAAATTTACGCCTGATAGTCTTGATGTTTTCTCTGGGAAACTGAGATTTAATTTGAGAAGGGGATGGAATTTTAAGAATATTTTTGAAAGCCGTAAAGTTGATTCAACTTTCAGAGTAAGGAGAGGCACCCATAAATGTGAAAGGTGCTCCCAATACCCCTATGTAGCCAATGTGGATGAACTGTACTTGGTGGGTCCCATTGGGCTGTTAAAGGCTAAAGGGTATTTTAGTTGTTATTCTAAAGGTGTGGTATACCTGGTGAATTGTTCCTCATGTTTTGCATTTTTCATTGGCAAAATGGAGAGAACTAAGACTTTAAGAATTTATGAACATCTCTATGAGATTTCAAGGAAAAGAGAAACCAATGCATTATTTAAACACACCTTGTTATGTGAGGACTATCCTTTCAAATTTTGGGTGTTAGGGCAGGTAAAATGTTTTGGTGTGGGGGGGGGGGGGGCTGAGAAACCAGCCTCAAGTATTGTGAGCTAATGTGGCAATTAAAGTTTGATGCCTTTTCAGCCCCGGGTTAAATTAACATTATTCATTCTTACCAGCCTTAAAGAAAAGAGTTATAAAATAAGGCTATTTTAAGTTATGGCTTTGTTATGATGTTTACATTTTCTATGGTTACTGATGCATTTTCTTATGTGCACTTCTTTATATCACCAGCTTGACCACAGTACAATAATAATATATATATTTTTTATTGTTGCATACCTTTTATTGTTGCATTTTTTACTGTTGTATTTTTTTATCATTGCTGTATTCCTTATTGCTGAATTTACTGTTGTACCTTTGTTAAATTAGTCAATTAGGTTTTGACCAATGGAGTACTGTAATGTTAAGTGATTTGACTATTTAATTGCTAATTTATTAGTACTGGGTTATTCTGATGAAGTTCCCTTGTGGAATGAAAGTGCTAAATCTGTTTGGTGTACTTGAACATGAAAGAATTCATTTTTTACCTTTACCTTGTGTAGTTTGTGAATTACTTGGAACTTCCTGGTGACCAGTGTGCCTGACTGAGTGTTTTTTCTCAGTTAATTGAGCAGCATTCTACCTTCACCAACAATGATGCCACAGTACAAACAAAAGGTGACTGACCAGTAATTGTCTTAGTTTATAGTGTCTTTGCAGGGGGATTCAGTATTCCTTAGCATGAGAGGACAGGGATAACAATCCATTTTGCTTTGCAAAGGGTGGTCTGCATTTTTCTTCTGTAGGCTTCTGAATATTGGCTAAAACTTTATCCACCCCTTAGAGATTTTTTAGGTGTGCCAAACTGGCAAATCTACTGACATAGCAAGTAAAACCCAAAGAAACCTAAAGGTGTTACTGCTCAATGCTAGAAACCTAACCAAGCAACTCCACACCATCCAAGTTCTCCTTACTTTGGGGACTATAATAATCTGTGTTGTTACCAAGACAAAGTTTAAATCCATAGAACGTACTCCAGCAGTGCAAGGCTTCATCCCCTTCCACATATTTAGACCATCAAAGTCAGACATTGGCAGCCTTCAAACACTGGACCCCATGCAATTTGGGTTTGTGAAGGGCCAATCTTGTCTTCTGAACCTAATTGACTTCTTTGAATCAGTACCCAGAGCCATGGACAAGGGTAAGGTAGTCCACACAGTCTATTGGGACCTTGCCAAGGCCTTCAACACCATCCCTTACTCTTGAATTATAGATGAACTTACTAAGCTGGGCATTAATCCCTACATCACTCGATGGGTTGCCAATTGGCTTACTGACAGAACCCACACTGTAAAAGTAGCCAACCCCAAATCCATCTCCAGACAAGTGACAAGTGGAGTACCTCAGGGTTCAGTCCTGGGACTGCTCTTGTTTGGCATCTACTTCTCTGAAGTACAGGCCAACGCTAAGGGACTCTGGCTAAAAAAGTTCGCAGATGACTGCAAACTGGGAGCCATTACTGAATCCCCAAATTATGTGAATATTCTACAAAAGAGCCTTACAGAAACAGATGCTTGGTGCCAGAGCCATGGGCTCTAGCTCAGTGCCAAGAAATGTATAGTTATCCCCTTTGGGAAAAAACATCTACCCGTGAATTACCACATAGGTGGCAGTATGTTAAATACCGAAAGTGTGATGAGACTTTCGGACACAGGTGGACAGTGGTCTCACCTTCGATAACCACATTGCCACAACAGTCAGGAAATCCTACTATGTGGCACACCTCATCACTAAGGGCTTTTCATCCAGAAAAAAGGAGTTCATTGTCCCACTGTGCTCATCCCTCATTAGACCCATTATAGAATATAATGCCCCATTTGGTATGTTCCCCTCAAGACATCTGCAATAACTGGAAAGGCCGCAGAAATACCTCACTAAAAAAATCACAAGTCTTAAAGCAGACGCCGTATGCTGACTGTCTAAAAAAACTCCACCTATACTCTGTCACATATCGTCTACTCAGAGGCGATCTCTGCTTAACATACAAGGCCATGTCAAACCCAGAGCTAGTGGACATGCTACACTTAAAGAAATCCCAATCCCTCAGAGACACACACTCCAGTGATCTAAACCTTGTCATCACAATAAACAAAACATCCTGGAGGGATTGTTTCCTGACCCAGAGACTCCCCAGATTCTGGAATAGACTACCCATACATGTCAAGCAGAGCACCTCTTTGTCCCTCTTCAAAAGGAACCTTGATGATTGGATGGGAGATAGGAAATTCACCCCGGGGATCATGTCAGTCACCCTGCTAGACAGGGGTTCAGGGAAGTAAATACTGTGGGAAGAAATAGCCAGGGAATTGTTATGGCTAGGCTTGTACAGACCCTAGGGCCGATAGCCTAGTACCAACCTATGAATCAGTTGCACAGTCAGGTAGAAAAGAAATTCTCAGTCTAATTTAACAATAAGTATAACTCCAGGTTTGTTAAACAGATAATGCCCTGGAAGTTATCCATGTGCAAATTACCATAGACAAATTGCCATACTATATCCTAGCAAGCTATTTGTCATCCTGTATACCTCTAGAATATCATAGCTCATACTTAGACCGACTAGAGACAATTACTAATAACCAAAAATACCCTATTCATGGGAGACTTTAACTACACCTCTATAGAATGGAAAATATACACTGCCTCAAACTTACAGGCACAATGATTCCTGGACTTTATTATACAAATACCCTTGACCAGAGAGTGTGCACACCCACCAGAGGTTCAAACATACTGGACCTGGTGCTCACCAGTATTGAACCTTGCAAGAGTCACTTTCTTACAATTGTGGTCAGACCACAAAGTTGTCTCCTTCAAAATAAAAACTGACTGTGTAATCCTAATAAACCCAGTAATAGTTAGGAACTGTCACAAAGTTAACTGCATCCTATTAAGTGATAATTTGTCAAAACTCAATGCCCCTCCCACCCAAAGTTCAAGGCAATCTATGCAGAATTCTTCAGAGAGACCCTGTACAACCATGTAAATGGTTGTATAGAGACTGCTGTACCTGCTATAATTAACCCCCCCCCCCCCAAAAAAAAAAAACTCTAAAAATAAACCACACTGGTGAAATCCTTATCTTAATAGGACATATAACAAAAGGAAAAAATTCATTTATCCATCCATCCACAACCCCTTTTTCTCATTTTTGCACATGGCGTCAGGGTGTCACTTCAACAATGACAATCATCTAGAGCCAAGGTTTACACCACTAGGTGACTAGTCCTGCTGTGGTGAAGAGACTGTGATATAAAAGCAGTACGTTAGACCGCATGGCCATCATGACAAAAAGTAATGGCTAAAATCAGGAAGAGTAACCCCCATAATGACAGAAGCTCTCTAGTTAAACAAAACAGGAAACTAAGAGGACCAATTAATTCCAGCAAGGCCAATTATGGGGTCATGAAATGATAATAGGCCAAAGGCAACCACAATGCCTTCTACAGCTATGTCCAAAACCTCAAAGGCAGCACACAACAGAGTTCTGAACTGATGGTCAATGGTGCCACCTTTACTGAGCAGAGTGGCACAGCAATTTTTACTATCTGATAAATTCAGCTCAAATTTCACCCACCCACCCCCCCAATGACGTACTTACTAGCATAACCCCCCCAACAATTAACATGGAACATGTCATAGCAGCATTTGCTAAGGCCTAAAACACAGTCTTAATTGGCCCCAACAATATCCCAGGATGCCTATTAAATAGCTTGAAAACTTCCGTCAGTTTTCTTTAGTTTCAAAACAAGACCTAGCAGGACCACTTAAGTCCCTTTTTTTTAGTCATTAATCTGATTAGTCTAATATGCAGAGCCATGGAATGTATTATCATGGAATTGACTGAGGAAGTTTTGGTAACCTTTAGTCACTGGACCTAGCCTATTTTGGCTTTGTGAAGGGAACATGTCATCGCAGAACTCAGCCTACTAAACTTGCTGGACCTCTTTGGGAAGATCACAAAAGCAACGAATGAGGGGAAAATGGTGTGTATGTCCTACCTGGACCTGGTTAAGGTGTTCTATACAGTACCCCAATTGGGTATAGTTGGCAAACTCACTGAACTGGATACAGACCCCTACATTATTCTCTGGATTGCCAGCTGACTATCTGTCAGGACTCAAGAAGTGTGAGATGACCTCCACTAAGAGATTGGTCACCAGTGTGGTACCACAACCTCCAAGCTGGGATTGCTCTGATTTGAGATCTAATTCTCAGAGGTAAAGGTTAATGTCAAGTGCCTTTGGCTGACAAGCTTTGCGGATGACTGCAAATTAGGAGCTAACATAGTTTCCCTCATGACACAAACATTTAACAAGAGAGTCTAACACAGACAAAAGACTGGTGCCAAAGTCATGGATTAAAACTCAATGCCAAGAAATGCATTATAGTGGTCACTTGGTGAAAATACCACACAGGCTAATTACTCCATCAATAAGACACTCCTAAGAGCTGATCTGGTAGTCAAAGATCAGGAGACATGTAATCTGTCCTTTGACCAAAATGTGGCCAAGGTAGTAAGAAAATCATTCTATGCCACCCAACTTATAAGTAAGGACAAGGCATCCAGGTCCAAGGAAGTCATAGTGCAACTTTATCAGCCATTATCAGATCCATCATTGAGTAAGAATAATGTCCATTTGGCATATACCTGACCAGACATATACAACAATTGGAATGCCCAGAAAGGCTCCTTACTAGGAAAATCCAGGATATAAACACATTGTTCTATATGGATTGCCTTAAAGTCCTATCAATATACTTACTCTCCTGCAGGTTACTGAAAGGCAATCAATGCTTGGCATATAAGGCATCCTTGGATCCAGCTCTGATGGATCTTTTGCACATCTGCAAAACAAGCAGCATCAGGACCAGTAGATCCAAGGATTTAAATTTTGCTTATGACATAAATAGGACATGTTGGTGAGACAGATATGGGTCTCAGAGGATCCCCATGCTCAGGAACACGATTCTATTCATGTGATGCAGAGTCTATCCTTAACCTCATGTAAGTGTAACTTTCACTTATAGATGGGAAATTGGAAATTCACACCAGGTCTGCCCCCACCATGTCTCTAACAGACAGAGGCAGCCAGTAACTATGCCCAAAATACTATCCCCACCATACAACCTCTGGAAATGTCCTAACTAACATACCCACCTAATAAATGCTCATGATACATGGGGACACAATTTGGTTGGGTTGCATAATTAAGCTTATAAAGGCCCTGGTGGTCATTAGCCTAGTATATACCTAGGAACCTATGACTGTATGATATGTTCCCATGGTACTAATGATAAAAAGAATGTCTGAATGAGAATGCATGTTAATTTAAAAGAAAGCTCAGAAATACAGTTGTGCATGAAAGAATCATTCTACCTAGATTGGAAAATTGGAAAATGCTTGTTAATGCTAAAGAGTTGTTTCCAGTAGGTTGTGGCAATGCCTTAATTTAAGAAAGTCAAAAGATCACTGCATTAATTATTCTAAAGCTGCTGTTGGTAGGTATAACCTTAACCCCTAAAATCTTTCAGCATATAATGACCAATTTGAAACAACAGGCTAGATGGCATTTTTGTTGCTATAGTTGACATACCCCTTTTTGCAAGTCCTACAAACTCTCAAAAGCAAACCAAGATAAGTGCTGCTTTAGTAAATTAGAGTTTCAGTATTTTGGATATTACATAATGACTAGTGCAACCAGACTAAATGCTATTACAGTAATAGTTGAGTTACAAAATCCATCATGTGTGACTGAGTTAGGTCAGGCATGATTAACTACTTGGGCAACTTTGCAGCAGACCTACCAATAGTACTCCAGCCTTTAATTGACTTGTTAAAGGAAACTGTACTGATGTCATAGGGTACTGCTTGAGCGCAATAATTTGAAAAAGTACAAGAAATACTTATTACAGATCATTATAACTCCAGTGCTAACCTACTATGATGTCACTAAACTAACCACAGTGAGAGCTGATGCTAGTAGCTATGACCTAGGTGTTACATTTCTCCAAGTGGACGAGCAAGTCTTACATCCTGTTGCCTATTGCTCTAGATTCTAGAATGTTATCTGATGCTAAGTAGAGGTATTTGCACATTAAAAAAAAGAGTACCTTCCAAATGAGGTGGCATATAAAAAGTTCTCCAGGTATTTATTAGGACTTAAGAGTTTTCTACTCTAGACTAATCACAAATGATCAGCTTAATTATTTAATTCATATGATCTACACAAAATACCACTGCAGTGTCAAAAAACTGTTAATGAAACAGAAGTTTCAATGCCAGAGCAACACATGTACTTGAAAAACAACTAGTTTTTGCAGATGTTTTATCCAAATATCCTAGACATGATCAACAGTTATCTGCTACCAATGAAGATGTTGTCACTTATGAGCCTAGCACAATGATGACTAGACCTGTAACTACCAAGCAATAGACAAGCTTAAGCAAGCTACTCTGAATGATCAAAAGTTACAAGGTATTATCCAACATGTGTAAAATGGATGGTCATATCAATGGATTTTATCCAAACTGCTTATTCATAAGTACAATAAAGACAACAGTTATCTAAACATGATGTCTTGTTGTTATGTTAAGATGGAATTGTAGTATCTTCAGCTTAGCAAGTAAAACAGGTACATCAGATACATGAAGGCCATGTGAGTCTTACTAATTGTTGAGAAAGAGTATGTCAGTGTGGTAACCGCATCTCAATGAAGATTTCCTAAAGCTGATGTCCGAGTAACAGTTTATCATAAATCATCAAAAAGATTTGTCAGTGCCTCCATAATCAAAATAAAAAGAAGGGGTGACAGATGGCAATTGTGCCTTGTACCGCTGTATATAGAATTCTCATCTAACAGCTCATTAACTATCAACTGCACTTTAGTCACAATATAAATGGAAGATAACCAGTTTAGAGGCCTAGCACCTACATTTATTTCTCTCAAGATTTAAAACAAAAATGATCATTCTACAGAATCAATGGCTTTTTATAATGTCAAATAAAATTACCCCATCTTGATCACATTCTAGTGTTTTTGTGTGAAGTAGAAAATCACTTAATATCTATCAATTCATCTTAGCCAATCAGTCCTTGGCAAACCCACTCTTAATGAAATTAGTTATATATACCTTTGCAATTTTTTTGTTAATACCATGTGTGGAGTCTGCATGTCCTCCCCGCGGTCGAGTGGTGTTCGAAAGATATGCGTAAATGGGTGTGTCTTTGTTGAAGGTTTGGCGTCAAGCTGGCACCTCGGCACCATAAAAATCTAGCACCCCCTTCTCTGCTTCTTGATTAAACACTGAGACCAAATGTTGTCGCCTCACAGCAAGGTGTTATCCCATTCGATTCTCAGCTAGAGCGTCTTCTGTGTGGAAGCATGCATGAATGAGCATGCCTTCGTTGAAGGTTGCGCATCAGGGCTGGTAACTCGGCACGTAAAAATCCACTACCAAACATTAGCGGACCGGAGTTCCACTGTGGTGACCCCTGGCCGGGATAAGCCGAAAGATACAACAACAACAACCAAATGTAATATCAATTTTTTGAAACAATTTATAAGATTCTGCTGAAAGAACATTACCCTGGGGGACTTCCCCATCTTTTATGGCTTTGGCTCTCTTTTCCCTAACAATTTCCCTATTTATATCTGCTTTAGCTACTGCTGAAACCTGACATCCCTTCCATCTAAAAGACTTAGAGTGATATTTGGCCTCAGCATTTTTAACTATTTTTGAGGCATATGAATCACTCTATCATTCTCAGAATACCCATTTCCTGCTTTCCATGTCCATATATAGGTCATCATCCTTACATAACATTGAAGGTATGCAAGTAAAATATTTTCATTCTTTGACACTAGCCACCATTTTCCTGTTCAACGCCCCATACCCCACTAATAGTCCTGCTGAGTACCAGCACCTTTCTCTAGCACTGTAGTTACTCTTTCTTTAATAAAAACATTTAAGAGATGTATACCTCTCTAACATCCCCAGTGAGGATCCATCCCTAGTGTAATTATCTAAAACTTTATCTAAAAATATTCAAATACTCTGCAACTCCTTTTCTCACATAACACGTTGTTTGCAGACCTCTCTCATTTAATGCCCCTCTTTACTCATTAAGTGACTCTTGAGAGCACACTTAATTGCCTCCCACCATATCCATTGCGGATAAACTATCCCTCTGTAATATGTCATATCACAGCAAAATATTTTCCATTATCTGTAACTCTTCTTTTTTCCTTTGACCTGATGACCACTGCAAATGCTTCCATCTCCACCTTCCTGGCACATCCATAAGCTGAGGAATATTCAATGCAAGAGTCACATAAGCATGATCTAATAAGCACCTATAACCCGTCTCAACATCATTTACCTGCAGTAAAACTTTACCTCTCATCAGAACTCTAGCCAACTTATTGTTTTCCTCTCTTTATTCCTAGAAAACGTAGACTGCCTGCTCCTAGGATATTTCCACCTCAACAGATTAATCCATCCTTCTTCTACTTGACACTTGTTTAATACTCTCATAACTCTCAGATTTCATTCTTTACAACTAAATTTACTACCTCTCTCTCTCCCAATTCACTACCACTTTGAAATCACTTTAAGAAACTCTGGTGCATCAACATTTGGACCATATATAGACCCCATCTTCTACTCTTGTCCTTCTGTCTGCATCCTGAATGATACCCATCATTTTCCTAAGTCCTCCTTTAACAGCTCTTACTTGACCAGCTAAGCTCTTTTTGACCAATGTGACAATACCTCTTTTACTGCCATCTTTAACCAGACTACTCCACAGTACATTCCATTCCCTGTCTCCAAGTTTGCTAACCTCTTTATGGTTTAACTTTTTTTTTACTGCAAGAATACAATATCTGCTCTAAGCATTTTCAACCAATACCATATTGTTCCCCTTTTTATTGGATGGCAAACTCCCCCCACATTCAATGTAACAATATTAAGCAGCTTATTATTTTCAAGTACCCTTCTCCATGCATCCATATCCTTACCCTGTACTCTGCCTGGGTCCATCTCGGCCCATGGATCCTTAGCAGATCTATGTCAACTCTCAGAGTTAAGAAAAGAATGATGGTATCTATATGTATATTTATATCTATTTATATGTATAGCCAGCAGAGTTCATGACATACTCTTTATGTGCCAGCACTGATCAAGCATACTTCAAAGTATCAGTGATGCGTACTAGCTAAATCCTTTTCCAACTTCTCCTTCCCATCATAAATAACCATTCCTAGTATGTAAAAAAAAAGATGAATACAGTGGTACAGTAAGATAAGAAAAACTCTTTCAACTTGTAACTGCAAGACATCAAAAATATTAACAATAAAGGTATATCCTTTTAACAGCATCAAAGAGAGCATCACTGAAATTTTACACCACCACAAATCCTAATGTCCATACACTGATCTCTTGAAAGAAACACAAAATGCCACATACAAAATATTTATTACCATCAAATAAAATGTGCAAAATACTAGATGAAAAAAGTAGTTTAAACTTCTATTTATGAAAAGACTATTGTTAAAGTCCGAAAAATAGGAATATTCATTCCATATCTTCCATTATCAGCCTGTCCCAAGAATAAGGGTAAAATGGAGAAAACAGTACTTCTATAACAAACAGCACTTTTTAACATTATTTACATTTTCTTACCCCTCCTTTGATAGATTTGGAATTACTTTGACATATTATCCTGTCCTTAGTCATATTTTACACAGGTTTTGAGAGTTTTTACCTAGTCCTGCATCATTTTATCCTCCTGTCTCAAGCTCTCTTCTACCCATGAAAGGGATAAAACAGGCAGGACCTCTTACCCTGTTGTTACCATCAGTCCTTTTTTAATCTCCTCCCCATCCTTATTTCCTGTAATAGTGTTTCTTTAACATTTTCAAATGTACCATATTATCCTTGACTTGCATAATTGTTAATGCTTCCAAAGATTGATTATCAGTAAATCTATCATGCAGTTCCATAAGTTAATCCTTCCCCTTCTTACTGATTGAAGAGGAAGCCATCTCTTCCAGTTTGCCACTTGGTTCTCTATACCTTCTGCAATTGGTCTGCCAGTGGATTTCCTGTTGTTGGGATGCAATGGTCAACAGCTCTTGTAGAGTCTGCTGGTCTTCCTCTCCTCTTGTGACATGCTGGGGGCAGAAATAAATGATGTTTTCAAGGCCTTCATTGAACTAAGAAATTGCCACGCTTCAGTGAGATGAGAAAATCTCTGCCTTTGGCTACCAATCACCATAATTAAATCAGCTGAATAAGCAGCCCAGGAAATTAAGCCCTTACATTTTAGTTCTCTCTGCATATCCCTGCAAGCCATCTGTTTTTGAAATAGATCTTTAGAGACATTCCTATAACCCTGATGATGGATCCTTCCATTTTGACTCCCTGTAGCAAATAAGAGTTATTCAGAAGCCATTTGTGTTCTGAATAAGAATGCAATTTAACAGTGATCTGACAGGGCTTCAGTTGGCTACCTTTATTCCTGCCTTTTCCATATATGTGATTGACCTCCCAATCCATATCTTTGGGACCATTAATTGCTAGAAGATATGTATTTTAAAAATATGACAATAAGTCTTTGCTCTCCGGGACAGTCTTACATTGCCCCTACTCTGACAATTTTCCAAATGTCCAAAACTCCAGAAAAAATGACAAGGATAGAAGGCAACAGCAGGAACAGTAAAAAGCACAATTTATTTTCAAATGGTACACACCGTTAAGTGCTTTCTTCTCTTGATGAATAGGGAATTCTTCAGAACACAAGAAAAAGTATACGCACACTATCAAAAAATCCATCCTTTTATAATCAACCCTTAATTGAAACTACCAATTAAATAATTCAAAAAGTCAAATATTTAAAAAGACATACACAATTAAAAATCCATGAGAACACTAATCATGTGTTAAACATTTATAAAACCCTGAAATGTAATGAAAGTTTTTTTTAAAACAATAGTTAGTTAATGATTTTTTTAATTTTTTTTAAAATATATATATATATATATATATATATATATATATATATATATATATATATATAATGTATAAACGGCAATTTAATCAATATATGGGGTGGATTTGTTGGTGTAAAAAACAATGTTTAGTTTAAAAAGTTAATAATAAATTATTCTTATATATAATTCATACCTATCATAACAATTACTTATATTTAAAAGTACCAAAATGTACCCAATAATTACTATGAAAAATAGAAAAGTTGCTGAGACCAAATAGTGATGGTCTCTGTTCTCAACCTGAAATATGTTTCATTTTTAAGACACTAGAAATGCTGATAGCCTCATTTAAACCAGGGCTGTTAGCATATAATCTTAGTTGCCATCTTAGTTCACTTATATCCAAATGGGCATCTAATATTCTCCCCTGTGGTTCCTTAACTAAATGTATAACCAAAAACTGAAAATTGTGGTTAACCATTTGGTGTATGTGTCTTGCCAAAGCATTAGTTAATCTAACATGCTTAATGTCAGATAGGTGTTCACCTATCCTATTTTTAAATGATCTACCAGTTTTTCCCACATAAAAAGTGGGACATGTCAAACACTTGGCCAAATACACTATGTTGGTAGTACCATATTTAAAATGTCCCTGAATGTGGATAGTTATTCCATTTAACACAAATTTGTCTCCAAAATATAAGGGCAAAAATTGCAATGTTGACATTTGAAATTGCCTTTTATTCTATTTAAACAAAAATTACTATTCTCTTTATGCCCTTCAATGATATCTTTAAAGGACCTATCCCTTTTGTAAATAATTTTTGGTCCTTTTCCTACTTTTTGGGCAATATTGAGGTCAAATTGCAAGATATTCCAGTTATTGTGAACAATGTCTACAATCTTTTGTGCATCTTGGTTGAAACAAGTAACAAAACCCAAACTACCGAAAGGTTCCGTTGTTCAAGTGACAGCACTGTTACCATCCATGCCATAAATAAAAATAGGTTTAAAGTGGCTCTTTTCTCATTTTACCAATACTATTTTAGGTTGAGAACAGAGACCATCAGTAGTTGCTCTCAGCAACTTTTCTATTTTTCATAGCAATTATCGGGTACATTTTGATATTTTTAAATATAAGTAATTTTTATGATAGGTATGAATTATATATAATAATCATTTATTATTAACTTTTTAAACTAAACATTGGTTTTTATACTAACAAATCCACCCCATATATTGATTAAATTGCCATTTATACAATGTATATATATATTTTTAAAAAAATTCAAAAATTCATTAAACTAGTGTTTTAAAAAAAACTTTTGCTACATTTCAGGGTTTTATAAATGTTTAACACATGATTAGTGTGCTCATGGATTTTTAATTATGCATGTATTTTTAAATATTTGACTTTTTGAATTATTTAATTGGTAGTTTCAATTAAGTGTGATGAATAAACTGCAAGGATACACCACGAGAAAATACGAAAATTGATGAATAAAATCTTGCTTTATTCCAATAAAAACATAAAGTAGGATAAGCGCTTTCGCGTGCACAGTGCACGCTTCATCAGATCAATTAAATTATGTTAAAACAGTTATTATATAGTAAACTTTAACCAATTAAAAGGCAAAATTAGTTAGCAACAAATTAAACTAATTAATCAATTAAAACCTTCTTACATCAATCAGACTTCTAAAGCTAGAATTAAATTGATTTTACTATGCTTCCTGCATTATTTAGATTCAGAATCAATGCTCGTGAAATGAGCTTTTTCTTACTCTAATATTAAGAGCCACTTATAACTTCATTCTATAAGTGCCATCAATTTCATGTTTATATGGCATATTCACTTAAAAACCATGCTAAATATTCAGATTATTTTAAACTCATCTAGATGTGCATTTAAAGCACCAGTTCCCATTAATTACAGTTTGTTGAAAAACTTCACTTTATCACATAATAGACAATCTCAGTAAAGTCACTTCAATGTACATGACAAATCTTATATAGTACCATTTGTTGAATCATATCGCCAACGCATAGAACATGTTAATATTCTATCATACATATTCATTGAAAATTTGAAAATTTTACAAAGGCATATGTCTGAGAATGGTAAGATGTAAACATCAGGTCTTTTCCGATTGTAAATAATGAATCAAGCTAATAGACCATAATAGTCAAATATCGCTCATTCATACATATCATATCTCTGAGTTCTGTGTTGTTCATCTCATCTTTCCATATGTAATAAAATAAAAATAAAATTAAAATTAAAACTGACATCATGAAAATCAGTATTAAAAATGTATACTGAATATAATAGATATAATAAATATAATAAATACAATAAATATAATAAATATAATGCAGAACTGACAGGTGTATAATACATAATACAATATAGGTATATCGTGTCTTAAGAGACTATGTAACCTTATCCTATTACTGTTTTTTCTATAATTAATGATGATGATAGAAAAATATATTAATTTATATATTTCTATTTTCAGAATATTGGACCGTTGACTATAAATAAGGGCATCCTGCCTATAAAATGATCACATGAATTCATTATAAACAATAAGCAGAAGATGAAAAAGGTTATATAAATGTCCTCCTAACACTCTGCATAATACTATAAAGTATTGTGCCTTCCATTTATATTACCATAGCTGATGCTGATGTTCACTCTAATTATATACAAAAACACAATATTAAATCTTGATTAAAAATCTTTATTAGGGCTGTGCTGATAAAATAAAATATTAATAAAATACAGGGCCTTGTTTTATTTTTATTTTTATTTTAGTTCAAGCTTCAATACTTTTTGAATTATTTAATTGGTAGTTTCAATTAAGGGTTGATTATAAAAGGCTAGGTTTTGTGATTGTGTGTATATTTTTTCTTGTGTTCCGAAGAAGTCCCTATTCATCAAGGAAAGAAAGTGCTTAACTTTGTGTACCATTTGAAAATAAATTGTGCGTTTTACTGTTCCTGCTATTGCCTTCCATCCTTGTCATTTTTTCTGGAGTTTTGGACACTATTTGTGGAATTGTTTCTACGGACATGGAGGTGGCAGGAGCTACGAACGGTGACATTTTCAAACTTTTGCAGTAAATACAGCAGCAACTGGCAGCACATACTGTGCAAATTCAGACTTTAACCGAAAAACAGGGAAACAACAATGTTTTCAGGAGTCTTTGCTACCCCTTAACCCAGCCAACACCAGTTTCCAATGGCCCTCGTGGGGCAGATAGGCAGCAAGGCAATTCATCTGGCAAAAGGTCTGTTAGCACTGAAGAGTCGAACGGCATTCGGAAAGGGTTTTCCAAATGGAAGGACAACACCTTTACCTTCAGTGGGGAAAAAAGGTTAGGGAAAGGAGCCCCAGTGGAAAAGTCTTCTATAAAAGAAAAAAATCAAGGTATTTGAGAAAAAAAAACTGTTATCATATAAAAATATACAATTAGAGATATCTTATTTACAAAAAAATATAGAAATGGAAATGGTTCCCCTATGGTTTAAGACTTTGGTTGTACCCAAACGGGGCTGAGCTGAAGGGAATGGGGAATTATTAAAAGAACTGCATGTATTATTCGATAACCCTGGATTACAAATGATGAGATTAATGGTCAAATATAACATCCAAATGGCAGAAACAGCAATGAAGGACTTGGTTTGAACCAACTTATTATCAATGATGACCAATTTAATGATAATCAGATTTTGTTTAAAAATGCCTTTTCTAATGTGACTGTAGCTTGTGACACTATTTTCACACGAAAAAATAATAAAATCAGAAGGGATGTGAATGAATACGAAAGTAAGAGGGTGTATCCACTTTTTGTGGGTAACATCAATATTCATGAGGAGAAGGCCAATCAGCATTTAGATGGTGTGGAACAAGTGATGCTCAATGGGGGCGGAGTCAACGACAACAGTCATCACTCGCAGTTCTTTTCAAATGAAGAAAACGTTAGGCGGTCGGAAAGATAAAAAAAAAGAGCAGCAACAGTCACATTTTTTGTCAAGAAACCAGTGGAATTATGTCAAACAGGGATCATGACCGAAAACAACCACCAACAACAGCAGGAGGGGCAGAAGCCGACAGCGTTTGAACTAATGGACTTGACATTAGAATTAAAGGATTCCGTAAGTACTGTTTCTGGCTATGACACAGAGTTCCATTCATTTTTAGTTCAGTCTCCAGTGAGTGGAACGGTAACCCTTGGCGAAAATATGACTGAGTCAGGATAAATCAATTTGGTTTCCTCTGAGACACCAATTGACTTTAATGGTGACATTTTCCAAGGTTTGGCTGCTACAATTGCAACAAAAATGAAGACCTAGAGAACGGTAATGTTATTTTAAATGGTGTCATTGATATGGAAGCAGAAAACTTAGATGAAGGGTTCAAAATTATGGAACCAGTAATAGTTTTCAACACATTTAATGATTTTAAAGTATATAATTATTCCACCAAATATATTGGTATTGAGCACGCCAATGTTTTAGCAAAAGGTTTAACATTTGTTCCCTATAGAAGGGCAAAAGTGGATAGTACTTTAATTGATTTAAAAAGTTACACCAGGAAACTTAATTTCAAGGTGTGGTTTAATTCCCAAGAGGGTGGTACAGAAAGGAATGGGTGTCTTAGAAGACCTAGTATGTTCAATCCACCATTAAATAACATTATTAGATTATATGAAAGTAAATGCGAAAAAGAACTAAGAAAAGTATTACAAAAAATATCGGGGCAGTGTTTAATAAACAAGTCCCTCAGTGAGGAGGGTGTGCTTAATGATTTAGTACATGATAGTGGAATTTGTTTAATGAAACCAGATAAAGGCAACGGGATGGTGATTATGGACAAATTTGACTATCTGAATGCAATAAATGGTTTATTATTAGATGCCACTTATGATGAAAGCTCCCTGAATGAAATACATGTTATGTATAAAAAAATTGACTTACTAATGGATGACATGTTATATCAAGGCCAAATCAACGAGGATGAACATGCATACATGATTAATAAATTTCCAACGGTGCCTAATATATTTTGAATTCCTAAAATTCATAAGGGACTCAGGAATCCACAGTTTAGGCCCATAGTTGATGGTAAACATTCTAAAACCTGTTTCATTAGTAAATATTTGGACCAGAAATTAGAGGCTGGTTTAAAAACATTTTCTTACATATGTAGGGATTTTTTGGAGTTCTTGGATAAAGTGGGCAAAATCAAAATTGATGAGAACAACATTTTGGTCAGTATTGATGTGGTGAGCCATTTTACGGTGATACCACACCAAGAAGGATTAATTTGGCTAGAAAGCCAGTGATTGAATACAGGGTTATATGACCAGGACATTATTAAAGTATGTGTCACCCTTATGGAAGAGGTGCTTTTGAGTAGCTATTTATGTTTCGAGGGCCAGTATTTTTGACAGAAGACGGGGGTAACAATGGGTGCTGCATGTGCCCCCGTCTTTGCTAATTACCTCATGTCATATTGGGAGCAACATTTTGTTTTCAACAGTGTATTTAAACCCAATATAGCCTTCTATACAAGATATTTGGATGATTTGTTCATTTTATGGAAAGGTACAGAGTTGGAGCTCCAATAATTTTATGACTACATAAATGAGACATGTAGTTTTTTAAAATTCACTCATCAACATAGTAGGCAAAGTACTGTATACTTGGATGTTGAGTTAACCATTATAGAAAAGAGTTGCATAGCATCAAGAATTCATCGAAAACAGACTTTTTCTAGTTCATACTTAGAGTTTACAAGTGCACATCAATTAAGCCAGAAAAAATCTATAGTAAAAGGACAATTGGTTAGAGCGGCCTGAATGATTAGCTCAGATGTGATTTTTTAATGAAGAAGTAAGGAATATTTTAAACATGTTTAAAATAAGGGGGTATCCAGAAGTTTTTTAAGACAAATTATTCAGGAAATATTGGTAAAATGAGAAAAGGGCCACTTTAAACCTATTTTGATTTATGATATGGATGGTAACAGTGCTGTCACTCGAACAACAGAACATTTTGGTAGTTTCGGTTTTGTTACTTGTTTCAACCAAGATGCACAAAAGATTGTAGACATCGTTCACAATAACTGGGATATCTTGCAATTTGACCTCAACATTGCCCAAAAAGTAGGAAAAGGACCAAAAATTATTTACAAAAGGGATAGGTCCTTTAAAAATATGCTTGAAGGGCATAAAGAGAATAGTAATTTTTGTTCAAATAGAATAAAAGGCAATTTCAAATGTCAGCATTGCAATTTTTGCCCATATAGTTTGGAGACAAGAGACAAATTTGTGTTAATTGGAATAACTATCCACATTCAGGGACATTTTATTTGTGGTACTACCAATGTAGTGTATTTGGCCAAGTGTTTGACATGTCCTGCTTTTTATGTGGGGAAAACTAGTAGATCATTTAAAAAAAGAATAGGAGAACACCTATCCAACATTAAGCATGTTAGATTAACTAACACTTTGGCAAGGCACATACACCAAATGGGTAACCACAATTTTCAGTTTTTGATTATACAACATTTAGTTAAGGACCGACAGGGTAGAATATTAGATGCCCATTTGGATATGAGTGAACTAAGATGGCAACTTAGATTAGATGCTGATAACAGCCCTGGTTTAAATGAGGCTATCAGCATTTCTAGTATCTTAAAAATGAAACATATTTTAGGTTGAGAACAATGACCATCACTAGTTGCTCTCAGCAACTTTTCTATTTTTCATAGTAATTATTGGGTACATTTTGGTATTTTTAAATATAAGTAATTTTTATGATAGGTATGAATTATATATAATAATCATTTATTATTAACTTTTAAAACTAAACATTGGTTTTTATACCAACAAATCCACCCCATACATTGATTAAATTGCCATTTATACAATGTATATATATTTTTAAAAAAATTCAAAAATTCATTAAACTAGTGTTTTAAAAAAAACTTTCGCTACATTTCAGGGTTTTATAAATGTTTAACACATGATTAGTGTGCTCATGGATTTTTAATTATGCATGTATTTTTAAATCTTTGACTTTTTGAATTATTTAATTGGTAGTTTCAATTAAGGGTTGATTATAAAAGGCTGGGTTTTGTGATTGTGTATATATTTTTTCTTGTGTTCTGAAGAAGTCCCTATTCATCAAGGGAAGAAAGTGCTTAACTTTGTGTACCATTTGAAAATAAATTGTGCGTTTTATTGTTCCTGCTGTTGCCTTCCATCCTTGTCATTTTTTCTGGAGTTTTGGACACTATTTGTGGAATTGTTTCTACGGACATGGAGGTGGCAGGAGCTACGAACGGTGACATTTTTGAACTTTTGCAGCAAATACAGCAGCAACTGGCAGCACATACTGTGCAAATTCAGACTTTAACCGAAAAACAGGGAAACAACAATGTTTTCAGGAGTCTTTGCTACCCCTTAACCCAGCCAACACCAGTTTCCAATGGCCCTCGTGGGGCAGATAGGCAGCAAGGCAATTCATCTGGCAAAAGGTCTGTTAGCACTGAAGAGTCGAACGGCATTTGGAAAGGGTTTTCCAAATGGAAGGACAACACCTTTACCTTCAGTGGGGAAAAAAGGTTAGGGAAAGGAGCCCCAGTGGAAAACTCTTCGATAAAAGAAAAAAATCAAGGTATTTGAGAAAAAAAACTGTTATCATATAAAAATATACAATTAGAGATATCTTATTTACAAAAAAATATAGAAATGGAAATGGTTCCCCTATGGTTTAAGACTTTGGATGTACCCAAACGGGGCTGAGCTGAAGGGAATGGGGAATTATTAAAAGAACTGCATGTATTATTCGATAACCCTGGATTACAAATGATGAGATTAATGGTCAAATATAACATCCAAATGGCAGAAACAGCAATGAAGGACTTGGTTTGAACCAACTTATTATCAATGATGACCAATTTAATGATAATCAGATTTTGTTTAAAAATGCCTTTTCTAATGTGACTGTAGCTTGTGACACTATTTTCACACGAAAAAATAATAAAATCAGAAGGGATGTGAATGAATACGAAAGTAAGAGGGTGTATCCACTTTTTGTGGGTAACATCAATATTCATGAGGAGAAGGCCAATCAGCATTTAGATGGTGTGGAACAAGTGATGCTCAATGGGGGCGGAGTCAACGACAACAGTCATCACTCGCAGTTCTTTTCAAATGAAGAAAACGTTAGGCGGTCGGAAAGATAAAAAAAAAAGAGCAGCAACAGTCACATTTTTTGTCAAGAAACCAGTGGAATTATGTCGAACAGGGATCATGACCGAAAACAACCACCAACAACAGCAGGAGGGGCAGAAGCCGACAGCGTTTGAACTAATGGACTTGACATTAGAATTAATGGATTCCGTAAGTACTGTTTCTGGCTATGACACAGAGTTCCATTCATTTTTAGTTCAGTCACCAGTGAGTGGAACGGTAACCCTTGGCGAAAATATGACTGAGTCAGGGTAAATCAATTTGGTTTCCTCTGAGACACCAATTGACTTTAATGGTGACATTTTCCAAGGTTTGGCTGCTACAATTGTGACAAAAATGAAGACCTAGAGAACGGTAATGTTATTTTAAATGGTGTCATTGATATGGAAGCAGAAAACTTAGATGAAGGGTTCAAAATTATTGAACCAGTAATAGTTTTCAACACATTTAATGATTTTAAAGTATATAATTATTCCACCAAATATATTGGTATTGAGCACGCCAATGTTTTAGCAAAAGGTTTAACATTTGGTCCCTATAGAAGGGCAAAAGTGGATAGTACTTTAATTGATTTAAAAAGTTACACCAGGAAACTTAATTTCAAGGTGTGGTTTAATTCCCAAGAGGGTGGTACAGAAAGGAATGGGTGTCTTAGAAGACCTAGTATGTTCATTCCACCATTAAATAACATTTTTAGATTATATGAAAGTAAATGCAAAAAAGAACTAAGAAAAGTATTAAAAAATATATCGGGGCAGCATTTAATAAACAAGTCCCTCAGTGAGGAGGGTGTGCTTAATGATTTAGTACATGATAGTGGAATTTGTTTAATGAAACCAGATAAAGGCAACGGGATGGTGATTATGGACAAATTTGACTATCCGAATGCAATAAATGGTTTATTATTAGATGCCACTTATGTTGAAAGCTCCCTGAATGAAATACATGTTATGTATAAAAAAATTGACTTACTAATGGATGACATGTTATATCAAGGCGAAATCAACGAGGATGAACATGCATACATGATTAATAAATTTCCAGTGGTGCCTAATATATTTGGAATTCCTAAAATTCATAAAGGACTCAGGAATCCACAGTTTAGGCCCATAGTTGATAGTAAACATTCTAAAACCTGTTTCATTAGTAAATATTTGGACCAGAAATTAGAGGCTGGTTTAAAAACATTTTCTTACATATGTAGGGAATTTTTGGAGTTCTTGGATAAAGAGGGCAAAATCAAAATTGATGAGAACAGCATTTTGGTCACTATTGATGTGGTGAGCCTTTTTACAGTGATACCACACCAAGAAGGATTCATTTGGCTAGAAAGCCAGTTATTGAATACTGGGTTATATGATCAGGACATTATTAAAGTATGTGTCACCCTTATGGAAGTGGTGCTTTTGAGTAACTATTTATGCTTCGAGGGCCAGTATTTTTGGCAGAAGACGGGGGTAGCAATGGGTGCTGCATGTGCCCCCGTCTTTGCTAATTACCTCATGTTATATTGGGAGCAACATTTTGTTTTCAACAGTGTATTTAAACCCATTATAGCCTTCTATACGAGGTATTTGGATGATTTGTTCATTTTATGGAAAGGTACAGAGATGGAGCTCCAACAATTTTATGACTACATAAATGAGACATCTAGTTTTTTGAAATTCACTCATCAACATAGTAGGCAAAGTACTGTATACTTGGATGTTGAGTTAACCATTATAGAAAAGAGTTGCATAGCATCAAGAATTCATCGAAAACAGACTTTTTCTAGTTCATACTTAGAGTTTACAAGTGCACATCAATTAAGCCAGAAAAAATCTATAGTAAAAGGCCATTTGGTTAGAGCGGCCTGGAAGATTAGCTCAGATGTGATTTTTAATGAAGAAGTAAGGAATATTTTAAACATGTTTAAAATAAGGGGATATCCAAAAGTTTTTTAAGACAAATTGTTCAGGAAGTATTGGTAAAATGAGAAAAGGGCCACTTTAAACCTATTTTGAATTATGACATGGATGGTAACAGTGCTGTCACTCGAACAACAGAACCTTTTGGTAGTTTGGGTTTTGTTACTTGTTTCAACCAAGATGCACAAAAGATTATAGACATCGTTCACAATAACTGGGATATCTTGCAATTTGACCTCAATATTGCCCAAAAAGTAGGAAAAGGACCAAAAATTATTTACAAAAGGGATAGGTCCTTTAAAAATATGCTTGAAGGGCATAAAGAGAATAGTAATTTTTGTTTAAATAGAATAAAAGGCAATTTCAAATGTCAGCATTGCAATTTTTGCCCATATAGTTTGGAGACAAGAGACAAATTTGTGTTAAATGGAATAACTATCCACATTCAGGGACATTTTAATTGTGGTACTACCAACGTAGTGTATTTGGCCAAGTGTTTGATGTGTCCCACTTTTTATGTGGGGAAAACTAGTAGATCATTTAAAAATAGGATAGGAGAACACCTATCCGACATTAAGCATGTTAGATTAACTAACGCTTTGGCAAGGCACGTACACCAAATGGGTAACCACAATTTTTGATTATACAACATTTAGTTAAGGACCCACAGGGTAGAATATTAGATGCCCATTTGGATATGAGTGAACTAAGATGGCAACTTAGATTAGATGCTGCTAACAGCCCTGGTTTAAATGAGGCTATCAGCATTTCTAGTATCTTAAAAATGAAACATATTTTAGGTTGAGAACAGTGACCATCACTAGTTGCTCTCAGCAACTTTTCTATTTTTCATAGTAATTATTGGGTACATTTTGGTACTTTTAAATATAAGTAATTTTTATGATAGGTATGAATTATATATCAGAATCATTTATTATTAACTTTTTAAACTAAACATTGTTTTTAATACCAACAAATCCACCCCATATATTGATTAAATTGCCATTTATACAATATATATATATATATATATATATATATATATATATATATATATATATATATATATATATTTAAAAAAAAATCAAAAATTCATTAACTTACTAGTGTTTTAAAAAACCCTTTCACTACATTTCAGGGTTTTATAAATGTTTAACACACGATCAGTGTGCTCATGGATTTTTAATTATGTATGTCATTTTAAATCTTTGACTTTTTGAATTATTTAATTGGTAGTTTCAATTAAGGGTTGATTATAAAAGGATGGGTTTTGTGATTGTGTGTGTATACTTTTTCTTGTGTTCTGAAGAAGTCCGTATTCATCAAGGGAAGAAAGCACTTACTTTGTGTACCATTTGCAAATAAATTGTGCTTTTTACTGTTCCTGCTTTTGCCTTCCATCCTTGTCATTTTTTCTGGAATTTTCCAAATGTTCCAACTTAGGTCAAAAAATGCTACCTCCTGTTCAACCTCCACTATAACTTCCTGCTGACTTTTAATCATCTCCACCTGTTTATGTATCCATTCTTGTAAACTCTTTGCTTCAGTCATAATAGCCTGTAACATTTCTACCATGTATTCCATAAGTCAAGAATCTGTGTGCCTTTGCAATGTTTAATCTTCTTTGCCAACAGTCACAATTTCATCTATGGCCAATAACTCAATCATTTTGTTCAAATTAAGCACTGAATTTACCTAAGTGTATGTAAAATTTGCTATATATAAACTGAGCAAAGTGAGATTAAACTGCCATGTTGGGCTGCCAGCCATACCCACCAATATGACTAACTGTTTCTGTCTGTACACAATGCATTTTAAAGGATTGGCACTAATGCTTAATTAAATACATTAGTTTTCATGGAGGAATTTTTTTTTGAGGTTACATTACAGGCTAAGCTTAAATTAATCTATAACAGCTGCTAGCACGTTACATTTTTGCTGCTGATAGTACTGAGATGAAATAGCTCTGAAAATGAACAGAAAAACAGCAAAAAGGACTGGAGCTCGGAGAAGAGATGATGTCATTGTTTGTACTGCTATTCTGCTGTGCTATCATTGTGTCAGTTTTGGTCATCAGGGAAGGCAGAGGCTGAGTAAGGATTCCTCCTCATCTGCTACTGTCAGAGACCTTGCAGGAGTGAGGGGAAATAGGTGTTCTGTTGTACCTATGCTCTAGAATGACATGACAGCCAGAAAACTGATATCTGTCTGCACCTAACAGCTTATGAAGGGGTACACAGAATCTCAAAGTAGGGAGAAAACAGATAAGGACCATGTGGAAGAATTAAATTCTCAAAACTCTTATGTGTAACTGGAATAAGGAGGAAAGAGTTGACAGCTTAGAAATTTCATAGTTTATTGCCTTTGTTGGCTGTTAAGGTTGCACTAAACTCTGATGGAGTACATATTTTTCTTACAGTAACTGTTTCAGTGTGTGTTTTGCAAAGTGTGTTTGTTTATTATTTTCTTTCTTGGCATTCTATTTCAGTACACTAGTTATCTCAGAAATGTTTCATATGCTACCATGTAAAGCATTCTTGGAAGGCTACATCAAAGTAAACTTGGATAAGCAAAATGTGACTAGTTTTCACTGAGAAAGCATTCCGGGAACCTTGTTCAACTACAGATGCCACACCAAATATTGTGGAAGAAAGATCCATGTCGTAAACTAGAGGAGTGGTTTCTGGCCCAGAAATTGTGGTTTATTGGCCATTTGAAAAGTTTTTTCCATCTCTTTCAACTTTTTGTTTTAATAGCCCTCATTTGCTCTTGTTCCCCCCCTTTCCTGTAACTAGTCTAGTCCAGATACAGATTTGCTGTATCCAGGACTGTTTGTAAGCTTCTGAGCCCCCCAAGCCTTTCTGTGTTGAAGGAAAGCCTTTTAGCTTATCAGTGGGTGTGGTAAACACTAAGTAGCCTATCTACCACAAGAGGACTGGTTTCTGGCCCAGAAATTGTAGTTTATTGGTCATTTGGGCAGTTTTTGCATCTCTCTAAACTTTCTGGTTTTAAAAGCCCATGTTTGAGCTTATTTCCCACCTTTCCTGTAACTAGTCTAGTCCAGATACAGAATTGCTGTATCCAGGACTGTTTGTAAGTCTTGAGTGGTACCAAAGTCTGTTCTTCAATTTGTCCCTTAGATCTACTAGTTCTACATCTCCTGCATTTATACTAGCTTATTAGTCTAGCACTTTACCAGACTTCTTGTAGCAATTATTGTAGCACACAGAAGTGCTACCAGCACTAAACATTCTACAAGGAAACAGATCCAGTACTTATTATCAATGCCCATCCCTCCAGGCATGTCTAAAGATCAGTTCCCTGTGCTTTCACCTATTAACCTGGTGAACTTGGGCATCCTGAGGCAATGTAGCAACTGCCTCATGTACACTGACAACCCTCTCCTCTTACCTCCCAATACTCAGACTTATAAGAGATGAACTTATATATCCAAATTGGAAGCCACACACTCTCTAGCCAAAACCGGAATAGCTGGTCAAGAGGAGAAGGTCAACACTTGCACCACACCACATGGAACCCATAGCCCTCCAGAACACACACCAGCACTGCCTTCACATAAAAACACAAACCACACATCCACCTTCATGGAGGGTCTCAATAAAAATCTACCCAAACAGCAGAGGCCTACAAGGCAGAAATGCACTCGACCACCACAACGCTAATCATAAGACACATAACTCTCCTAAGCAGTGTGCCACTCAATCAAAGCCCCTAAGGCAAAACAGCATGCCTGGCACACTAGCCATAGGTGACTCGATAGTGAGGCACAATGATGTCCCACTCACTAGGTTGAATAAGGAGAAAGTAACAGTCAGCTGCCTGTCAGATGCTAGGATCCATCAGATAACACACGCACTCAGGTACCTCAACAACAGGTACAAATTTGACTTTGTCATTTTACATGTGGGTCTGAATGATCTCAGACATACCTCCGTGGACTACATGAAAAGAGACATGGAGGAGCTCTCAGATTATGTAGCCCAGGTGGGTATGACCCTAGCCCTGAGCAGCATCCTTCCATCACCCAGAATGATACCACAGTACAAGCAAAAAATGATTTATTTCAACAACTGACTAAGTTTCTGGTGTCATTCTGAGGGGATCCAGTATCTATCTTCCTGGGATGACATGATTGACAGACCTTGATGCTTTGCCAGAGATTGCCTGCATCTGTCACGCCTGGGCTTCCAGATACTGGCCAAGGGTCTCCTCTATAGTGTCTTTTTTAGGCCATATTCCAAAGAACAAATTACCACTGTAACAGCTACAAACAAATGCAATCTGAGGGTCATGCTGCTCAATGCTAGATGTCTAAAGCTCAAAATGCACCCGCTTGAAGCACTCCTTAAAATGGAGAACATTGACATTTGTGCTGTAACAGAGACCTGGTTCAAGGCAATAGAAAGCACCCCAGTGGTGTTTCCATATTCATAAAGGATGTGCACACCTCCAGACTGGTAGCCCAGCATAATGCATCAGAGATACTTCAGGTGCAGCTAACATTGGGTAAGACAGTGATTCAGGTTGTAGCCTGCTATAGGTCTCCAACCATGTCCCAAGACACACACTCCACATTCCTAAGCACCCTGGAGAATATTAGGGTCCAACCTAACACTATCTTACTAGACGACTTCAACTACCCCTCCATTAACCAGGAAAACTACTCATGTACCAATACACTTGCCCAATGTTTCCTGGAGTTCATTAATTCCAATGCCCTGGATCAGGGCATTCTTACCCCACTAGAGGTAGCAACATCCTTCACCTGGTCATTACTAACATGGGCGACCATTGCTCTACACCAATAGTCAGCCACTCCCTGGTTAGATCCAACCACAAATGAATCACCTGGGACCCCCCCCGCCGCAAAGGTAATCACCATGAAAAAGTTCTCCAAAGCTAACTTTGGGCTGCTAAAAACAGAGGTGGCTAACTTCACAGTGCCAATGCAAATAGAGATTAGTTGTATGACGATCGAATCATACACCAATGCACTGTACCAGCACGTACACACATGCATGGATCTCACCATACCCAAGAGAACCAAGACGTTCTCCTCCAAAAAAATGAAGCCAATCTTGTGGTCCCTTGCCATAAACAAACTCTACAACAGAAGGAGGAAACTGATGCAGAATAAGGTGAAGCCCCAAGACTGGAAAAACTCCCTTATCAGCTTCAACAAAAAGTTGAGATCCCTCATCAAATCCTCTAAAGCTAGCTATGGAAACAGAATTGCCGCAGATAGTAAAGACAACCACAGGGCCTTCTATAGTTATGTAAAGAATCTCCACAGCAATACTCATATTTGCTCTGAGTTACTGCACAATGATACCTCCTATACCAAGCCAAGAGATATTGCCAGTATACTGGCCAACAGATTCAGTGCCACCTTTACCCCTCTTTCCCCCCCAAAGGACTAATCACAATACCAGTAGATTGCCAGGTGCCCAGTATTACTGCTGCACATGTTAAAACAGCACTGTCCAAGGCCAAGAATACTGCTTCTATGGGACCTGACAATATCCCTGGCTGTGTTCTACATGAACTACAGAGTGAATTGGCACCTCCCCTGTGTGCCCTGTTCAATCACAGTCTCACCTCAGGCTTTGTCCCTACCGAATGGTGCATTTCTACAGTCATCCCTCTCCACAAAGGAGGAGTGACTACAGACCCTGGGAACTATCGCCCCATTAGCCTAATGAGCCTGATGTGCAAAGCTATGGAACACATCATCATGGACAGAATAAACAAGGATATAAGGAATCTCCAAACTCTGGATCCCACACAGTTTAGTTTTATGAAGGGTAGATCATGCCTGCTCAACGTGGTCGACTTCTTAGAGTCAGTCACCAGAGCTGTGGATGAAGGCAGGGTGGTTCATACAGCCTACCTTGATCTGGCCAAGGCTTTTGATACCATTCCCTACTTAGGAATCATAGAAAAACTCACTAAGCTAGGCATCAACCCCTATATCACTAGGTGGGTTGCAAACTGGCTCACAGATAGAACCCACAGTGTGAAAGTAGCTGACTCCAAGTCAGACTGCTGACTAGTAACGAGTGGAGTCCCACAGGGTTCGGTCCTGGGTCCTCTCCTGTTTGGTATCCACTTCTTTGAAGTCCAGGCCAACACAAGAGGACTCTGGCTGACAAAGTTCACAGATAATTGTAAGTTGGGAGCGATTATTAACTCCCCAAGTGATATAGACATCCTACAGAATGGCCTCACTGAGACCAACGACTGGTGTCAGAACCATGGCCTTAAGTTCCATGCCAAAAAATGTGTTGTCATCCCCTGTGGGAAAAAAACAGTTTCCACGAATTACCACATTGATGGTAGTCCACTGAACACAGAAGGAGTTATAAGAGATTTGGGAACACAGGTTGACAGCAACCTCTCTTTTGATCACCACATTGCTACTGTGGTCAGAAAGTCCTTCTATGTGGCACATCTCATTACTAAGGGTTTTGCATCCAGGAAGAAAGAGGCTATTGTCTCCCTATACTCTTCCCTCATAAGTACAATGCCCCATTTGGCATGTACCTCACTAGACACTTGCAACAACTGGAGAGGCTGCAAAAGTACCTCACAAACAGGATCTTAGGCCTCAAACACTTGTCTTATATGGACAGACTCAAAAAACTCCAACCATTCTCTGTCTCATATCGCCTACTTAGATGTGATCTCTGCTTGGCTTGCAAAGCCATGTCTGAGCCAGCTCTGTTAAAAATGCTACATCTAAAGAAATCTCAATCCCTCCACACCACACCGTCCAGAGACCTCAACCTCATTACAGCGATTAACAAAACATGCTGGTGGGACAGGTTCATAACCCAGAGACTGCCCATGCTATGGAATAGACTTCCCAGACATGTCAAGCAGTGCACCTCACATACCCTCTTCAAGAGAAATCTTGATGAGTGGATGGGAAATAGAAAATTCACACCGGGGATAACTCCAGTGGCTCTACTCGACAGAGGCACTGGGAACTAAGGTTGGGTGGCACTATGCCAGAGTGATGCTAGGCTTGTAATGGCCCCAGTACCATTAGCCTAGTACACACCTATAAATCTATTAACCTGTATCCTGGGAGATGATGAAGTGTACAAGGGAAAAGGCAGACACTGCAGAGTTTCTTAGCTCAACCTATATACAAGTATCAACCAGTGAAGAAGTAATGGAAACTTTTCTAACACAGTCCATGCCTTGACAGTGCCTTGTAAGAAAAGGGGGATGAACAATTTTATTTTAAGCAGTTCTTATACTACCAGCTAGTTGTAGACACAGTTGCAGAACAGCATGGAACCTTTGCCAGCACATCCCATGTAGTGACAGTAGAAAGGCTCACTTTATAATAAAATAAGGACGTCTGTGCACAAAGGCCTCAATTTGCTTTTAAGATAGCAGTGGATATGAAAGAGCAAAGCAGTGGGTGGTGGATATGATTATTGTTTCTGCTTCCATTCCCATTTGTCATAATGGCACTCTTCACAGCTATTGACTGCGTTTATCTTCATTTAACTTCAGTGGAAATGTACATTCAACAAGGGAGATGAGGATGGCACTCTTTTCTTCTGAAGGCTGGCTAGGAAGGAGCCAACATACCCTGGTGAAATGGATTCTGTGAGCTTTATGAATAATCTGTGTAACTGTAACAAGTAACACAGCCAGAAGAGGCGTCCATCGGTGCCATCAGTGCCAGAGTCGGCATGCTAAGCTGTAGAAGTGCTCTGTGTTTTAATTGCAAAATCTATATATGTGCAAGTACTGCAACTACAAAACACAAGACATGAGTACCTAAATAAACAGTGATCCTCCTGACTTGGGAGAAGCTGTACCACAACAGCTCTGTCACTGATATAAATTAACCCTGAGGTCAGTGTACCTCACAGTAAGGGTTTGATGTGCCACAGCATTGAACTTAGTATATGTTTCCAGGGTTTGCATTTTTAGTTTCATTATTTAAATGTAATACAACACTGTTCTTTCAAATTTCAGCAGGGATCAACATAGGTTGTTACTGGGCAGCCATTATAAGTGATCCTAGCCAAAATCCACAGTTACCCTAGAGCACTCTCTGATTAAGTGACTTCCTCAAGGTCACACATTAGGCAAATAAAGGTAGAAGGTTTCAAACCCTGTATCCTTGGATCAGGAGCTCATTAACAACTTAGAGCTTTAATCCTCTACTCTAAATGCCAGACTAAAAGAGCTACAACTGTTTCAGTGAGCATAAGGAAGTAGTAGCACATCTTGCCTAAGATCAGTATGTAATATGCCCCCTACACCTGAGTTGCTACATTTAAAAAAAAATCTTAAGTGGTAAGAAATCATGTTATATGTCAGGAATTACATTTTTGCTGTGGGACTTTTCAGGTATTTTGATTCTTCCTGAAAACCAGCAGATGCTGAGGTATCCATTCACAATCTGTTTACCCTTTCTCTTAAATTTCCTATCTGTATTACAATTATATTGCCATAATAATCTTTTGCTTGTTTTAACTGACATCCCAGAGGTATGAGATGTGACCAAAAAGGTAATTAGATTAACAAGGGAATCCTCTTTATTAATAAAGGAATCCTCTTTATCCTGTACCTCAGCAGATGTACAAAAAACCTAAATCATATGAGCCATCTTTTTTATAAAAGTAAACCAATGGATTTGTCATTCAGCAGTCTTTTTTGATCTCTGTGGTAAAATAACATGCTTTTCCTGTATTCAGTATTAATAATAGTATACATATCAACAAACCTGAATTCAGAATTACTTTGAAGTTCACATTGTAAAATAAACGATAGGCCACTTAAGAGGCATACATTGAACAATGGAGGATGAGAAAAAATATTGCATTGTTACTTCTATGTACGAAACCCAGACTATCCACAAACATAATACATATAGCAAGAGTTAGAAAGAAGTAAAAGAAAATAAATATTTATTTATTTATTTATTTTAATTTTGTTTACCGGGATGGTCCGACTGGACAAGGTCCGTTTACAGCAGAGGCCCGGGGAGAAAAGCTCCAGTTTAATTAGGATAACATATTACAGGAAGTAAACATATAATACCATATGTAGGCAATAGTATCTATTGAACAAAAAATTTCTAGACGGAAGTCAAAAGAGTAGACATTTGCAATAAAAAAAAGCAATTTACATATATACATATTGTTAGCAAAGAGCATAGTCAGATTTTATTAGGTACATGTTTTCCATGTAAAATATTTTGAGGAAATATATTTATTGGGGCATGAAAAGACAGATAGAAGTTGGTTGTAAAGGTAACAGATTGTGGTCTATGTGATACATGGACAGAGCCAAGAACTTGTGAGATGGGCCTTAAGTGAGTTTTTGAATAGAGTGGTGCTAGCTGCAGAAGTCACAGATGGGGGGAGATTATTCCAAGTTTTGGCTATAGTGTGTGAAAAGAGAGATTTTCCTGCTGTATTATTTGCTGAGGTAGTAGTGAGGAGTGACTTGTTGGCTGAGCGGAGTGGACGATTTGGAGTGTGGCGGGTCAGTAGATGCCTTAATGCAGGAATTTTATCGGGTTGTTTTAGGATGTTATATGATAGAACAAGTTGGTGATATAGTAGCAACTGTGGCAGTTCGAGCCATTGAAGTTGTCTGAGAGGTATGCAGTGATGGGTTCTAAATGGGGTGTTTTTGGCAAACTTGGCAATTCTGTTATAACAGGACTCAAGTTTGTCTAGGTCAGTTTTCCTCATGTGAGTGAGAATTGGGGCTGCATATAGTAGTGTAGATAGGAGATGGGTTTGAGCTAGGGTGACTTTAGCTTGATTAGTTAGAAAGTTCTTTTGCCTGTATAAGGAACCCATCTTTTTGTGCACCTTTTTTATAGTTTGAGAGATGTGGATGTTGAAGTGGAGGTTGTTGTCTATTTCGATGCCAAGGAGCTTGGTGTGAGGAGAGGGAGAGATGATAGTACCATTGGCGGAGGAGATGGAGAAGAAGACTGGAGTTGTTTTTGATTTGTTTGGGGTAAAAAGTAGTAGTTTGGTTTTGTTAGGATTTAGGATAAGTTGTATGTTAGTTATCCATCTTTCTACTGAGGTGAAGGACTCTTGGGTGAGGTCCTGTAGGGAGGTCAGGGATGGAGCTGAGCATATAAGGGTGGAATCATCTGCATATTGGATTAGTGAGGCATGCAGGCTACTTTTGTATAGGTTATTGGTAAATATTGAGAAGAGAAGAGGTCCTAGTATGGAGCCTTGGGGTACACCAATGGTGGTTGGGAGCAGAGATGATAAAGCTCCTTGCCACTGGACAGCTTGTTGTCGTTCTGATAGGTAGCTTTTAAACCAAGCAATAGTGTTTGGGGTGAAGGCTAGGGAGGTGAGGGTATCTATTAGTATGGAGTGAGAGACCATATCAAATGCTTTGTAAAGGTCAAGGAATATGGCTGTTGCGAATCTGTTGTTATTCCTGTGTTGGTTAACTAGGTCTGTGAAGGAGAGGAGGGCAGTGGTTGTACTATGGTGAGGTCGAAAGCCATGTTGTGTGGGAGAGAGGAGATTGTTTATGTTTAGGAAGTGCATGACTTGTGAGTGTATGCATTTTTCTAGTATCTTTGATAAAGGTGACAGAATAGCAATGGGTCGATAATTTGAGAAATCATAGGAGGTGCCTCCCTTATGAAGGGGAATGATATAGGAGACTTTCCACAGATGAGGGATATATGACTCCTGTATAGAGCGGTTGATAAGGATTGAGACTGGGTAGGCTATGGAGTTGGCTGCCATTTTTAGGAAATGTGCTGGTAGCCCATCTGCTGTGAGGATAGTGGGTTTAAGTTTTAAGAGATGTTTCTTTATTGTAGAGGTTGGGATAGGTGAGAAGGTAAGAGGAGCAGAGTTGTTTGGTGCTGTAGGCATGGGTGTGTAGTTATTTTTGGCTAGTTGAGTGGATAATGAGTTAATGGATTTGGTAAAATGTTGGTTGAATTTTGAGGCTATTTCGGTAGTTGTGTCTGTGGAGGTTGCGGTGGGAGAGGGTGTGGTGTTTTTTCCTGGTTTTAGTAGGGAGTTAATTGCATTCCAGAATTTTTGTGGGCTGTTGGAGTATTTGTTTTGGATATTTAGGTAGTAGTTTTGTTTGTCTAACTTGGTTTGCTGTTTAGCCTGGTTTCTAAGATGTTGATAGTTTTGTTTAGAAAGACTAGTGTTGTCTTTCTTCCAGGTTTTCCATGCCTTATCTCTAGATTTTAATAAGGCTCTAGTGGTGTTAGTAAGCCAAGGAGCTGAGTTGACTTTAGCTCTAATAGTTCTTATGGGTGCTATATGGTCAAGGATCTTAATGAAAGTATTATTAAAGTAGTCAACTGCTAGGTCTAAGTTCAGGATATGTAGAGGTTCCCAGTTGCAGTTATTTAATGCAGTGTTAAGATGTAGAGGATTAACCTTGCGATCATTTCTAACTTGTCTAAAGACAGTAGGTTTGTGTATGTTGGTACGTCTGTGTAGGAGGAATGTTGGGAGATGGTCAATAAGGCTGTCTGGTAGACAACCTGTGTGATAGTTTTGTTCTGGGTAGTTCACTAATGTCCAGTCTAATATGGAATTTTTTTGGGACTTCTTATCTATTCTTGTAGGTTCTAGAATAAGTTGAAAGAATCCATAGAGGTTGATGTGGCAAGTGGGGTTATTAGAGGTGCAGGCTAGCCAATCAGTGTTTAGGTCTCCTAACAGAATAGTCTCTTGTGGTAGGTTGTCTTTTGTCCATTGCAGAATTTCTTCAATTTTAATAATGTTATTGCCTGGAGGGATATAAGTACAGAGAATATTGATACTCTTTTTATTGTTAAGTTGTAGCATAATTCCTAAGATTTCAGCAATGTCAAATTTTGGTGGTGGGGTTGGCAGGGGTTGTATAGTAAGTGTATTTTTGTAGATAAATGCAACTCCCCCTCCCTTCTTACCTATTCTATCTAGTCTAATGATGTTATATCCTGGAGGGAGAATTTCTTCATTCTTAGTGCTGGGATTTAACCAGGTCTCTGTTATGGTTAGTATATCAGGGGAGTAGTGGGTTATGAATGCGTGTACATGAGTAATTTTGTTAGATATACTGCGAGTGTTAAGGTTTATGATGAGTAGGTCTGTTGTGTGTTTGTTTGGGGGTATGATGTTGATTGGTCCTGGATTTGGGTGAATGTCACCAGAGATAAGGAGGTATTTCTTTAATAGTATATGACTTCTGATTGCTTGTAGCATATCTATGTAAAGTTTGTTTGGTATCTTTCTAGTGAAAGATGTTAAACAGCACTTGTTGAGTATGAGTACTATTTTGTTAATTTCTAGTAGAAAGGGGGATATGGGGAAGCTCTTGTGGTCTTTTGTTGGTGTGAAGGGTTGTGTTGTATGGTAGGAGGTTTGGGGTAATGAAATGTATGAGTGTGGGGACGTTGTGTAGGTTAGGGCTGTGAGGGTAGATAGGAGGCATATAAGAAAGGAGAGCATGGTATGTGTCATTGTGTTTGGTTGATAATTTTAATTGGATGAGAGAAAAGATAGGTGTTGTGTTTGTATATTTGTATGAGTAAAACTATTAACAGTTACAGGTAACAGCTTAAGATTATCAATAGAGCAGATTAGAGCAAAAATATATGCAGAGCAGACAAAAAATAGATTGCTTGAAAAAGACATGACAAAGAAAGGGCAGCAAGAAAAAGAACAAAAAAACAAATAAAAAATCTAAATTTATAATGATGAAACATGGACATGGTTAAGAAAAGAAAAAGATAGAAAGAGAAATTGTAAACCATTTCTACAGAAAACAAAGTTTTAATAACAAATATGACCACTGCAGCACCAAAGATATCTGAAAACATTTACAAGCAAAGATAATCTGGACATGGTACAATTTAAAAAGAAAAGGAAAATAACGCAAACTTGGAATTTAGTGAAAAACAAGCAGTTTACTGTTGCAGAAATACAACAGCTTGAGAGTGAAGTGACAGACTAGCTGAGAGGTGACTGCTTTAGTGTGGATAATGTGATGCAGACATCATATTAAAATGATGGATCATCATGTCCTAACATTGTATCTTATCAGTCACACTAAATCCTTAACTTCCTAATGATCTAAAGGAATGAATAGTCAGTAGCAATAACACATGAACAAGTGACAACAAAACTTAGTCAAGGAATATTTTAGAAGATTAATATGAATGACAAGAATGCCTAATAAATAGTATTTTAGAAGACTAGAACTAATACTGTAAATTTCTTAGACATATAAGACTAAAGTTCAATATTCCCCTGATATTATGTTTGTAGCAGAAACATGGCTGAAAGAAGGAATTAAAGATAATGACATTTTGCCTCCGAACTATAACATTGTAAGGCTGATAAATACTATAAAAAGTCACTTAGTCATCATGCAATAGTCCCCAGTTTGATAAAGCAGAAATCATCAACTCCTGTCTAAAACGTAATCAGTATAAAAGTAAGTACTGGAATCTATACTCACCCTGGTAACAACTTTACAGCAAAAGAGTTCTTTTGCTGGGTCTTCTGTAACATAACTCAAGAGAAAATAATATTGGGTGATTTCAACATTGACTGACTATTAGTCTATTTTGATTCCTTCACCTATGTAGTAAATGTATATGTCCTTATCCATCTTATGACTCCCCCCACTCATTTCAATATAAAGAGTAAGGATGGAACCATAATCAGCTGGATCCTTACCTCCACACTAAACATGATTGCCTCCTCAGGTACCCTTTCAGAGTGTCTAAGTGACCATTTACTTATCTCTGCCATCAGAAAACAAACCAGCATGTTGAAATATCAACATTTCAACATGGCTTGTAATCTTTCTTACTTTAATAAAGGCAGATTAAGCTCCTACCTAAAACTATGTAACTGTAACAACCTAAAATAACCCCTGCTAGATGAAGCTGTGTCTAAAACTAATACATTTTTCTACATATTCTTTGTGAATTGAGCCCCATTAGAAAAAAATGAGTAAATGCAAATTCTGTCCCCTGACAATCAAGAAATACAAAACACCTAATCAGACAATGAGGCAATGCATGGAAGACATGGAGCAAAACAAAACACAGTCAAGTTTCAAAAATTCAGGCAGCTCAGGCACCTCAAAAATTCAGACAGCTCAAGAACCTTATGAAATACCATATTCAATTTTATTTTTAAAAAATCACATTATACAAACTTGTAAGCCAAACATTTGAAATATCCCAAAAGTTTCTGGTTGTCTGTTAACCATCTCCTAAACCCTGGCTGCTTCACTCAGCCTGCACCTACACTTGATTCTGACAATAACCCTGGCAATGTTACCAATCATTTTAACTTCCATTTCATTCAAGCTGTTTTCTCCTTATTGAGTAGCTCCCCAGTAATTACCTTCCCAACCCCTACTATACATACACACCAATCTCATAATGTAACCCTCTAGCCTGTCTCCACATCAACAATCAAAAACACATTTACTTAAATTAAAACTCATTTGCCTAGCAGCCAATAACTTGCCAGATGAATATATCAGTATGGCTTTAGAGACAATAGCCTGTCCTATCTCTGTTCATATAAACAACTCTCTTACTGAGTCCTATGTCCCATCATTATGGAAAATTGCTACATTCGCAAACTAAACAAAAGTGATAAATCCTTTGATAAATCTAATTTTGGACCAATTGCTATTATCTCCCCAGTACCCAAGGTGCTTGAGAAATGTATAGAAACATGACTACTTAGTTATATTACTGAAAATATTTTTATGCTCGTAAGTGATTACTAGGCTAATGACCCTAGGGGACCTTTTAAAACCTAGCCATGTTTTCCATGTTTGGAATGAACCCTGTAAATTGTCTTTGTGAGGCAAACACGTTAACCATTATGGCAACACCAAGTCCATCCTCTCTTTCTCCCAACATGTTTTTTATTCTCACCATTGCACTACTACCACTGCTCTTAGTTTTGTCAGAGCAACTCATTTCTATAGAAGTGAAGGAAACCTTGTATCCTCCCTTTTTCTTGATCTGTCCAAATCCTTCAACACTATCTCACACCCTATTCTCTTGCAGAATCTCTGTAATCTAGGACTAGATTCACCAACTATATCCTGCTCCATAATTTTCTATTAAACATGCCACAGATGGTCAAATGGAACAATGAGCTCTCATCACTTTTCCTTGTTTCAGTCAGAGTTCCACAAGGCTCAATTCTGGAGCCTGTCCTTTTTAACATTTTCATCTCTGACCTCTACACAGCTTGTAAAAGTGTTACTTTAGTGCAATATGTTGATGACTCCACTCTAATCTGCTCAGCCAATAACCTTAACAAATTAAAAAAAAAGAAACACCCAAGCATCTCTCGCTGCAATTGAAAATTGGTTGGCACATTCACGGCTATTTCTCAAACCCAATAAAACACTCATTTTTTTTTTCTTCTCAATCATCATAAAATCCAAATAGGAAAATCTGTGATAACCTCATCAAATACCAGAACTGAACTTGTCTCAAATACTAAACTCCTTGGTGAATACATACATGAGAAATTGAAATTTGACTTCCATATACAACACATAGTAAAGAAAATCACCAAAAAGTAAACATTGTCATCTAACTAATGATGCAAGGAAACATATTGCCTCTAACACACTCTTATCCACTCTTCTCAGTTCTGCAAAGATGTTCACACAAAGTAGTTCTCCCCATCTATTCCATGTAAAGCAGTACTATAGAAAGGTAGCAAGATATGCCACCACTCTCCCAACCTTAACCCATAGAAATTAAGGTGTGTGACTCTAATTGAGCAACACTGGCTAGAATTACCACACAGTTTAATATAATCCCAACTTCTCATCATCCATAACCTCAGTTACAAAACTAAAAACTGCCTATCTCTAACATATCTTCTACATCTCTTATTTATATATCTGGAAGGCACAGAAAAGCTTTTGCTACGTATAACAAATTCATAACATTCTGCAGGAAGCTCCCATTAATGGTATCTGAAAACTGGAATTCCATCCCACAATCAATAAGCCTTGACCAATCATTAACATCATTTAAGCTTCATTTAAAGCCACATTTAACAACAGCTGGATCTGCCCATGCTGTGAATCTGGGTGAAATATACTCCTTCTCCTTTAAATTTAATTCCCCTTTATCTCTATTACAAACTTTGTTATTATATTTCACTTTTGTTTTCATTAATAACATCTGTAGTTTGCTTCCATCAATAGACTCTGCTATTATTTTTTTTTTATCTAGAAATTGATTACTTGCCATTTCTAACCTCAGTCAAGAAAATATAAACTAACTTTCTTATAATTCATCATTTGTGTACAACTTTATGTGCATTTTGCGTATAGTACACATGTAAATTTGCACTCATTTACTTATGCTGCCTTTTATATCATTTGTTTTAATTTCATTATACATGTAAAATGTTTTTACTTCTGTTCTGGCAAATGGGGCTTTTCTCTCCAGGCCTCTGCTGAAAATGGGCCTTCAGCTTAGTCAAACTTTCCTGGTAAACAAAAGCAATAAATAAGTAAATCAGCTTGCTCTTGCTATTGTATCTAATTCCTCTGATGTGATTGGCTTCAAAAAGTATTGGATCAATTGGACTAGAAAACAAGAACATTCCTGTAAGCTTATCAAATGATATGTAAGAACCAGTGTGTAGCATGATTGTGTATTCCTTGTGAAAAATTATTTTTTGTTACTGTAGTTACTATGGTGCTGCTTACTGTGATGGATTTGAAGTCTTCTTAAGCCACTCAGTCTTGCTGGCTGGATTCTGCTGAAATCAAAGTCTGGTAATAGTTGCATTCACAGTCTGTTGCATACAGAAACTTGCAGAATATACACTGATGAAAGAATATACTTTGCAGGATCAACTTAGATCAGTAACAAATAACTTTTTATAACAAACCATACGGACTAACGTTGCAGCTTCAGGTACTGTTCTACTTTACTTCTCATATAGTACAGATGATGTGAGAGATATAACATTTACCTCGGGACAGATGTGCCCCTACCAATTCCCTAACATAACTGGATTTAATACAGACTTTATATATATTTTTAGTTAAGCACACACCCTCTTGGTTTTGGAAAGATACTGCATTGATGAAGCAAATGCTGACACATCTGTTCTGGTGCAAATGCTGATAAGTGCAGAAAAGCATATTTTTAAGGAAACACCTTGTGGATAAACTTTCTTAGAAAAGCATATTTTTAAACTTTCTTAGAAAAGCATATTTTTTTAAGGATACGCCTTGTGGATAAACACATGTCATGTTGTCCATTCTTTAAAGAAAGCAGATTCATTTTTTTCTGGTATATCCTGTTTTATTTTTTTACATTCTTGCCAAGTCTGTAAGAAGTCAGCTTTCTTGATGTGTATGTAATACACTCATAAGCAGTTTCCTTATTTTTTTTAAGCCACAGTCATTTAGTATGGATGCTGATCACATATTACTAAACTCTTTTTCTACATTTAAGCAAGCTTTATCTTATTCCTTATTTATGTTGCATATTTTGTAGCAAAGTTACTTTCAACCTTAAAACCTTTTTGAGCAAAATCTTACAATTCCCTCTTTTTATTTTTAAACATACTAAAAATACTTTATACTGATATGTATTTTTGATCACATTATATTGAAAACACATTAAGAAACAAAACCTTTAGTCTTCTTTTGATACAAGTTAAAATGCAATTTTACAATGATTTCAAGTATTACTACCAAAACTGAATGTATTTAACAACTTTTTCTTTTTGCCGACTATTCTGTGAAAATTTTTTCACCAGTTATAAACTGTCTGCTTTTTTTTTATTTTTTAACTTGATTAATTTATTGTTTTCCAATCACATAATTTCATTTATGACTTAGAACTCTTTCATTAACTCTTTGCAACTATTGAATTAACTCTTTACTTTTATTAATATCAAAAGATTAGAGATAGACTAATATCTATAAGAGACAAAAACTGTGCTACTGCAAGCATTTATACACTGCTAAAAATATACAGTTTCTATGTCATTTTAACCATAACATTGTGGTCATGTCTCTGAACTGCCCATTAATATCTCGGTAAAGTACTGAACTGGGCTTAGATAATAAATATTTGAATGTAATTTTTTCAGTATATTTAATACTTGAGGATTTTAAAAAAATATGATTTATACACTAAAGAATGCTGTGTACATATTAGTCCATTAGCTGTAAGAATACAATATTTTAATATAATTTTTCTCTAACTGGGGTAACCAATACTAGTACAGATAAAATGATGGTCCAAAAACCAATACTAAGACTCTAACTTAAAACCAGTGATAATATTACAACTTGACAAATTACTTTTGAACTTATTACAATGTATCCTGTATAGTATGTATTTACACAGACTGTTTGCTATTCATGCATTTCAATCTAGTAGCTATCCTGGGCCCATTTTTTTAAACATTGTTTTTTCACACATATTCATTACTAGACATTAATTTCATTTGTACTGAATTATTTTGTATTTGTTCATACAAATGCTGTAAAGTACACTTAGCCCAATCTTACAAATTTAGTAACATTAACATCAAGCAAAATCTTGGAAAATGCTTATGTTTTTTAGAAGTATCTAGTGGAATTGCCACCAGAGGCAACCCAGAAATTACAAACATTCATGCTTTTGCATACCAACATTGTCTTGCCAAAAACATATTTAGTACAATTTAATACTAAACAATACAATAATAACTAGAATGATAGCTATTAGCAAATTGTAAAATATCTTATCCTGTCAGGTTTAATATGTTTACCAATATTTCTAATACACTAATACCTGTTCTTCCCTCCCCCCTAAAATAGTATTGTCAAGAAGGAATGATATATTATTTCTTCTTGTAGCTTTATTTTAGACCTTTTTGCAATACATGCTGCTCACACAGTCAGTTTAAAACTGAGAAAGTACCCCTCCCCCTGTAGTACTGCAGTATTGTTTATTTGCTTTATGCTGTGAGAATAAAATCTATACCAGCCAAACACTTTGGTTATACATTTGCTTTATTATGTTATTAAACTATAGACCTTTGTCTGAGTTGATAATTTTTGGCTGTTTTTAATGACAGAATATATTTTTCTGTTGCCTTTGCTATCTACTACTACTACTAGTAGTTATTTGTGCCCTCCTGTATACTTTATTTGAACTGTATGTATACTATAACCCATCTGTTGGCTATACTTGATGTAACTGAGGTTTTTTGTTTTTATCAGTGACATATATGCACAATTGTGATATTTTATTACAATTACCAAATAATGTTGCATGTAAACATTTTAACAATTATGTTTTAATAACAATAAGTTTTTTAGAAAAACTCAAGCTACTTGTTTGGCAATCAGTCTTGTTTCTTATCTTATCTGCTCAACATTTCTTGCAACTATTCATCCAGTCTAGGAAGGTCTGAGCTCACATTTCAATTAACCCTTTTAGCATTTTTCCTTTAATCATCTGTTAGTAAAATGCAGTTATAAAACACTTAGTATTATATTTGTGATTTGCATAACTATGTAAACTAAACATTATTTTACAATTAACTTACATATTTTTAACTTCTGATTTCAGGATTTATTTATTTATTTAACTGCCCTGTCATTAATTTTACAAAGACTGTTTGACTAATGCCATCTGTGATTTTATTTCTTTTTTAAAATTCAGAACTTTAACTGTTTGGTGTGGTGTTACTCTACAATTATAAAAAATGTAAAAAACAAATAGATATTAGCTTAACTAGCTCATTTATATTTACATTATTTATATTTGCTGTTGTCTGCCTTTTCTCTTGTGCTTTTTACGAAAAGAAAATACATGCATGCCAGTCTTGTGACTTTAAATCTTTATACAAGCATGTCAGTGTTGTGACTTTAAATCTTTACTTTTATTAACTATTTTTATTTAATTTTTATACACTAGAACTCTTTTGTTTACCTTTTGACTATGCTATGAGAATGGCAGTCATATGCTCTACTTTACTGTAGTACTGATAAATATCTTGCTTTAATTGAATGGAAGTTTTACATATTTGAGAATGATTTGTATTTACCATCCTACCATGTATGCTTAACCATTTTCAAAACACAAACATATTATAAAATATATCTCTTTTGTACAGATCAGCTGTAGTTTCCTGTTCTTTCCCAATGTTCTCTTAAGCTCAGCTATTATATGGAGGAAGTTAGTCTCTGTCAGTTCAGCTAATTTATTTTCTTTAGCCTGTAACTGCTGTTCAAGAGTTTCCTGTAATGTTGCATGGTCTTTCTGACATTCTTTAGTAACTTCTTCTGCTGAATTTAAAACTCCTATGCACTTTTGAAAAGATGCATGAATAACTTGTCTGAGCTTCCTGAACTCACTGTGTCTGTCTCTTAGAAGTTTATTACATTCTTTTGTAACAAGATGTACTAGAGGTTCTGTTTGTAATTGATTTGACTGTTGTTGCAACTCTGAGATTAACCTTTCACATGTGGTGACAGGACATAACTGTTTAACATCTGAATCACACAATAAACATTTGTCATACCCCACATGATTTTCTTTGAGATACCAGTCAAATAGTGTAATACATTTGCATAATGCCTTACTATCAACCTGTCTTAATAAGGTTTTACATTTACTAATGTGCTGTGTATACCAGCATTGCAATTTACTAAAGCTTGTTTTACTCCTGCATGAATTATGTCTAATAGCATCCATACTAAAAATGTGACAGAAAAAAAGTCTTATCAGTTAGCAAGAAAACAGGTGATCAGGCTGTTGTTGCTGATGGCTGGAAATTTTTCAGAGTCACTTGAGAAGCTGGGGAAACACAACAGACAGTGAACTGCTTTGAAAGTAGATGTCCACCTTTTCTTGAAGAATTAATGGCACTGTAATGTTCCTGGACTTCAGGCTCAATCTGGATTCAGATGTCTGAAAAAACTGTACTACTGCAAGCTGCATAGACTGGAATTATTCTGTTTAGAAATTACACATACGTACAAATGTTAGTTACTGCAATTTGACTGAAGTGACCTTCTGCAGGGCTTACCCTTCCCTCTGTATTCGAATGCAGGAAGGCTTGCCATTGAAAATTTAATTTTTGTTATTGTAGTTACTATGGTGCTGCTTACTGTGATGGATTTGAAGTCTTCTTAAGACACTCAGTCTTGCTGGCTGGATTCTGCTGAAATCAAAGTCTGGTTATAGTTGCTTTCACAGTCTGGTGCATACAGAAATTTGCAGAATATATACTGATGAGAGAATATACTTTGCAGGATCAACTTAGAGCAGTAACAAGTAACTTTTTATAACAAACCATACGGACTAATGTTGCAGCTTCAGGTACTGTTCTACTTTACTTCTCATATAGTACAGATGATGTGAGAGATATAACATTTACCTCGGGACAACTGTGTCCCTACCAATACCCCTAACATAACTGGATTTAATACAGACTTTATATATATTTTTAGTTAAGCACACACCCTCTTGGTTTTGGAAAGATACTGCCTTGATGACACAAATGCTGACACATTGCAAATGCTGATAAGTGCAGAAAAGCATATTTTTAAGGAAACGCCTTGTGGATAAAATTTCTTAGAAAATCGTATTTTTAAACTTTCTTAGAAAAGCATATTTTTCAAGGAAACACCTTGTGGATAAATACATGTCCTGTTGTCCATTCTTTAAAGAAAACAGATTAGTTTTTTTGTGATATATCCTGTTTTTTTTTACATTCTTGCCAAGTCTGTAAGAAGTCAGCTTTCTTGATGAGTGTGTAATACACTCATAAGCAGGTTCTTATTTTTTAAGCTACAGTCATTTAGTATGGATGCTGATCACATATTACTAAACTCCGTTTCTACATTTAAGCAAGCTTTATCTTATTCCTTATGTATGCTGCATATTTTGTAGCAAAGTTACTTTCAACCTTAAAACCTTGTTGAGCATAATCTTACACCTTGATCTCAAGGAGGTATGACTTTCCTTGAAATCTGCTATATGTAAATGTCAGAAATAAAATGACTTCATACATAATTGCTGACATCACTGGATCCAAACATAGTGAAAGTTCTAATACATGAAGAAAATAAGTTGAAGATGATATTTTTGTTCAGATTATTAGAATTATTTCAGAAAGGAGTAGGCATGGAACTCAAACCAGTAGTAGATAAAAGAGCAGGAGCAAACAAAAAGATAGAATACAAGGATAATGAACAGAAGAAAAAACTGGAAAGCTCTCAATTATAGTGGCAAGTATCAAAAATTGCTGGAAACATCACTCATTGATCAAGATCTGATACATGAATGACTAATGAGAGGTGAATTTAAACCAATAGATGAAAGGTCTGTAATTGCAGTTAAAGATTTTGGGCTACATACATGGAGATTTACAAAACTATCAACATGTGAAAGGTATAGACATATGTAGTACAGAACTACAAACAATTATGGATCTCACAGGATTTGTGCATTGAAAGTCATAATAATGCTTTAAAAGATTGTTACTTTGTAGATTGGGCAGACACTACAGCATGCAGGTTGTTTAGAAGCACTTGAAGTATGAACATCAAATAATTACTGAACATTAAAAAAATGAGTACATGGGGTCATTCAATACCAAAAATTCAAGAAAAAATAAGCAAGAAAAAAGATATTCTAGTTAAATTATAAAGACCAAAAGTAGATTAATGAAATAGAAACAGCTAGTAATTATAGTGTCATGTATCCTAAAGGACATACCCCAGGATTCAATAAACTCTGTGCAGGCTTCCCACAGATCCTACACAGAGTTTACATGTTAGCACGAGACGGCATGGCAAGAGGTAGCGTGCGATGCATATTAATGAAGCGTGGCTTGCTTAAGCTAGGTTTCATGGCTGGCAGCAGTGTTGCTGGCCAGGAAACCATGTAAGGGAACACAGAAAACAGACCACCTATGGTCTGCAGATCTGTGTGGAATGGCACTATGACAAGCAAGGTTTCACAGATAGCTGTGAATCTGTTAGTCCAACATATCTCCACAAAGGCCAACATAATGCTAGGACATTTAACCAGTAAAAGGGACATATTTGTCATAGATGTCACATAGATGTGGCGGAATGAAATTCAAGCATACCTGTTATCTTGATAATTTATTTTTTATCTAGGCTCTGCCACCTCTCATGTACAATTTTTGGAAGAAAAGAATGCCAGTTGTAAATTTTTATCTTTTACGTCTGGTGAGACAGGACATAGAGTTTGTTACTTGGATGTGGAATTATCATGGCATAATTATGAAAAAAACTTTTTCAGTAGAATAGATAGGAAAAACACGTTTGCCAACAGTTACCTTTATTTCAAGAGTAATCCTGCCTTTATGAAGATAAACATCCCGAAGATCCAGTTTATTAGAGCTTCTAATATGGTTAGCAGAAATATAGACTTTAACTGTAAAATCAATGTTATCACTAATTTTTTTCTTGACAGAGGATATCCTTTAGAATTATTACATAAAACAGCTCAGGAAGTTATTAACAGCTGTAATAATGATTTTCCGCCTAAACTTTTAAAAGGCTTCAGTAGTAGTAGAAAAGCTTTAAACAATGGGCACAATCAGGCTAATGTGTTACCTAGATGCTGTACAGATATGATGGTCGACAGTACCATGATTAGGTCTATTATGAAGAATAATTGGAAAGTTATAGAGGGCAACAGTGACATATTTCATGTTTTAGGGGGGACACATTTTGTTTATAAGAAGAATGGCAGTATCAAAACCATGTTAGAGACTTGTGATACTTATGTCCTCCTTCCTATATCTTATAAACCTAAGGGCATTTTTAAATGTACTACTTGTAGTGCCTGAAGATATATACGCGAAGGGCCATATTTAATTTTGAATCATGTACCCTATACTATCAGAATTCCAGGTAGATTTTTTTTGTAGAACAACCAATATTGTTTACATAGCCTTGTGCTCTGGCTGTCCTGAATTTTATGTAGGCATGACTACTAGAAGCATTAGTAATCTTATTAAGGAGCATTATTATACAATAAGAACTAAGGATGTAAATAATGTTCTTTATAGGCATTCAGTGTTATGTGCTTCTTAATGAAAATTTACTTTTACAATTTTAGACCATGTTAAACAATCTGTAAAATGGGATACTGCTCTATCAACTCCACTACAAATACAAATGGGAGTCCCTCAAGGATCCATTTTAGGGCCACTGCTTTGCAACATCTTCACATACTTGCTCTATACCTCCTGCCCACACTCCTCTATTATACAATATGCTGATGACTCTACAGTTATAACTATAACTAACTCTCACTCAGAACTCTTAACAGCTACCCAGTCATCCTTTAACTCAGTAGAAACATGGCTCTCCAACAACCAACTCATCCTAAACCCTAAAAAATCGAAACTCCTACTCTTCCTCCCTAAAACAGCTAATCACATCAAGACCTCCATTGCTATCCAGTCACTCAATAAGACACCAACTGTAGCTGAATAAAGCTCAAAACTCCTTTGTATTACAATCAATGACCAACTAAAATTTGATCTCCACATAAATAATTGTATCAGGAAAACCCACCTTAAGCTCAGTCTGCTATATAGAAATAACAAATTTCTTACTCAGGAAGCCAGAATAGCTCTCACTCATGCCTATCTTCTTCCCTGCTTAACATATTGCTCTCAAATTTTTACTAACCTTAACTCCTCTCTCCTTGCTAGACTTCAGACTACTTATCACAAAGTAGCTAGATTTGCAACCCAACAACCCTACAGATCTCACCACTGTCACTCACTAAGATACTTAAACTGGCTTGAAATGTCCCAACTCCTCCTTCTCTCTCAGCTCCAAACCATACACTCAATCCTATATCAGCCATCTTTCTGTCCAGCCTTACACTCTATTATCTCCCACTATTCTCCTACAAGAAACCTCCGTAGCTCTTCCCAAGACCTTCTAAAAATCTACAAACCCAAATCTAAAGCAGGACAAAATGTATATAGCTACCGCCCCTCTATTGAATGGAACAAAATTCCCCTTGAGATTCAAACACAGGCGCATCCCAAACAGTTAAAACTAACACTAAAGGAATATTTCAATAAGAAATGGATCTGCCAGTGCTCAAACCCTCTTTGAAAACTTACCATTCTCAACTTTTCCTCAATCTATGTACTTCTTTCTGTAATACTCACATAACTACTGGTCTGATTTGATAAAAAAAACACCTGATTTTTGTACTTTATATTCCTTTCTGCTTAACTAATATATGTACAACCAATTGTTACCTGTATAAGATTTAGCTGTTGTCGACTTGTATAAAATCTATACTAATGTACTTAATGTTATACTTGTATGTACTGGAGCTTTTCTCCCCGGGTCACTGCTGAAAAAAGGGCTTCGGCTCAGTCAGACATTCCCGGTCAACAAATGTAAAATAAATAAAATAAAATAAATAATAAATAAATAAACCTTAAAAATAGTGTAGAGAGAAGAGACAGAGTGGCAAATCAAGCTTGCAGCAGACAGTACCGCACATTTAAATGATTTGATCAATATAAAATGTTTTTATCATATAGGAAACTGACTATTTAACATTTTATTATATCATAAATAGAGCAGAGGCATAGTATTTTAAAATTTAAACTAATTTAATTCATTTATTTAAGTGTTAATTGCTTGATTGAATTAGTGGTTGCAGTGTTTTAAGTGGATGGTTCATAGTGTTTATAAAGGAAGATCTGTGTGATGTATTTGTTTCTCTGATGAAGTCTATCTGACGAAAGCGTAGCATAAAATATTTTACGTTAAAGCCGTTATTAGTTCATTCTTTGTAGCTAGCAGTTTTTGTTTAGTATACCTGTCATCTTCTTTGAACAAGATATGGGGAGAAAGGCATATATAATGGAGGGACAAAGGCCCAGAAATAGGGACAGATTTTTAATATTGCACTTCCAAATTTAGAAAGTTGAAAGAATAGATACTGGTACATTAGCATGAACTTTCTGAAGAGCATGAAGTTTGAAACTCAAATGTCAGTCATCAGTTTCTGACTTCACTCCACAATGACATGCCAATGATTTGCCAGAAAGCAAACATGTCATGATCACAAATATGAGGCAAAAACTGGACATTCTGTACAAATCTAGGCAGTTAACAGGTATGTACTCAAATGTATGTAATTTTGAGTCATATCAGTCCAGAGATTATCCCAGTGATATGGCAGAATGACACATATTTGATAAGGAAAACATCTGGACATCCTGGAAATATCTGAACAGTTGAGAGGTATGAATGTGAAGTATATGGTCCAAACACAGTACAGGATAGTGTATCTATAGTACAAAGTATTGTGATATCCCATTCCTGGCATTCTGTACTAAAGCTGTGTTAATGATCTGTAACAGGACATGGACTGCCATGTAAAATAATTACTCAGGGGAAGTGTGTGTATTGAATAGGGACACACAGATGAAGTACAGGAATGAACACAGGGAAGGAGTGCAAGTGAAACTCCCTCATATACAGCAGAGGCGGCATGTCAATGGAAGATGGTTGTAGCACTGTACAGTATGGACTGTACAGTGAAAATGTGCTGCTTGTGACTATCACATAAGATGACATAACAATGGGGAGGATGTCTGTGTGAGATAAGCATCCTTACATGAATAATGCAGAGGATATCTATCAGGGATCTGTCATACAATTGGGATAGGGTGCATATTGTGAAGCTGTGTAAACTGATATGCCTGAAGGTGAGTATACTCTCAGCAGAGGTCTTCAGCAAGTTGACCACAGGTAAAAGATCATGGAAAGCATTACAAGAACCAACCACAAAAATGGCCAATATCAGAATAATACCACCACTAATCCCATACCTTTGACATATCATATGTGATGTGGAGTGATAAGAGATGAGTCTGTACACACACACATTTGGACAACTATTATGATACATCCACACTCTATGAGAGTAACTATGCACACTGTCTTGGTACTGTAATAATTACAGGATATGTTAGGAGAGACATTGCTATACCTGTATGTGACAGTATGGGCAATACAGGATAGTTGCCTTGTACGCATGGTACATATATATATATATATATATATATATATATATATATATATATATATATATATATATATATATATATATATATATAGATATAGAGCACAATCTACATTGACATGAAAGACATGCATGCCATTAATGTTGTCAAACACATATGTATGTAGTGTGTGCATAAGCAGAACCAGGTAGCACACATGCATCTGGTGTAACAATTTGAGTAGTGTTCTGCACCATCAGACAGTCTTGTATATTCCTCAGAAAGAATAGCTAGGGATGACCAATAAGCAATGTGACAGTGCACTCTGAAAAAGGTGGTACACTTCAGTTTCACATCACTGGAAGATGTGTAGGGAGGTACATGAAGAAAGATGCATTCTACACAATTATTGGTGTGATGAAGGCTGGGAACCATGAAGGTATTATGCCATCTGAAGTGCATGTCCTTCACATACCCAGTATTTGTGTTACAGTAAAGGGAGTAGTCAGCTCTGTGACCGCATGCTGTTGGATGTACCACTTACCATATACTCCAGGATATAGGTCACATATTTATTGGCCTGATTATAGGGAGTGATGTCCATATTATACTTGGGTGGTGTGTTTGTTTCCTGATTCAACAAATCCTCCATATTTCTTGTTGATGCAGGTGTTGTCATGGCTGTGGCAGTGGTTTTTGGTATGTGTTGATACTGTCTGTATTATACTAATATCACAGTTAGAGTCAATGATTGCCCACAATTTGTAGTCCTTCAGGCAGCTGTTTGGACACAGCATGTGTATGTCATCTGTGCTGTCCATCACTTAACTAATGGGCAGAAAAGGGCCTATCAGACACTGCTGATGTACCAACCTGATGACTGGACCTGAAATATAGGTCATGCCACACATTTCATCATAGTGAGATGCCACATATGTCATACACTGGTCTACCTATTTGCTGGTATAGTTGTTTATGGCCACATATGACAGTGTTGATTGAATACCTCAGTGTGAATTTGTATTACATGCCTTTACCTGGTCCAATTCCACAAGATGATACTGTTGTCATCATGCATGCCATCATTGACACCTTTGAGGATATCTATCAGATTTAACAGACTTGATGTAGCATTAACAACTCAGAGATTTGTTACACACACCTGGAATATTACTTGTGTACATGTAGAAGAGGTCCATGATGACATGTTGGTCTACCTCACAGTTGAGGAGAGTCAGGATATTTCTATACATGCATGCATTAGTTGCTGTTCCACAAGTCAGGTGAATGCATGCTGATGTACACCCTCATATGGAAACATAATCCATGTGGAAGGTGTGTTCAACTGTGTATTCAACAGTATCAGGTAGGTGTATGTGCTGAGTCATGCCATAGGTAATCTGTTATGTTGTCATAGCCTATTGATTCCAAGTGATAGGCCTGGGTGGAGATAAAACAGTGCCTACTGCCTATTGTGACCTGGCCTAGGGTTTTGACACAATCCCTCAGGCAAATATCATTGAGAAAACCTCCAAGCTGGGGGTTAACCCTTATGTCAGTTGATGGGTAACCAGTTGTCACACTGACAGAAAACATCATGTGAATGTTGGTGACTCAACCTGTAACAGTAGAGCTGTCACCATTGGCAAACCCCAGGGATCTGTTCTTGACCCTTCACTGTTTGAACTCAACAGCTGAGGCTAAAGTATACAGCCTTTGTCTTACCATGTTTGCTGATTCTTGCATATTGTGTGCAATCATTGAGTCCACCAGTGGTGATAACATAGTACAGGAGGAGCTAACACAGACAACTGAATAGTGACAAAGCCACACAATCAACAAATACATGCAGAAATGTGTGTTTGTGATGTTGTCCATCTGAAAAGTGAAATTCCATGTTAATCACAGCACTGACAACAATCCTGCTATGTAGAAACCCAGTGATACATGCACTGGGAACACAAGTAGATCAAAATCTGAACTTTGACCACCAAGTGTCCACACTGGTATTGAAAACCTATGTTGTGCACATCATAAGTCATACCATCATACTGAGATCTTAGGACTGTATGTCAGCTCTGTAGTCAAACCTCATCACAGCACTAATAGAGTGCAATGCTCTCTTTTACATGTATCTCATAAGACACATGGAGCAGCTGGAGAGACCACAGGGCTTTCTCAGTAAGATAACACAGGGCCTACAAACCATGCCATGATGTATGTGGATTGATTAACAGGTATGTCACTGTAATTTTGTATTGTGTAGGATGATGTGACTTCTGCCTGGCCTCAAGGCCAGTCTCTGACCCTGCTCTGGTGGGAGAACTGCATATCCAAAATGCTGATATAGTTGATAACATCAGCAGTGTCTGTTAAGGAGAATATAACAGTGTCCCACATGTTGGTGTAAAAATGCTCACTGTAATGTCAGGCATAAGCACACAAACACACACACACACACAGACACACACACACACACACACACACACACACACACACACACACACACACACACACACACACACACACAGTTGACTACAGTGAGAATATAACCCCTACCTATCCAATTACAATAACTACAGAATTCAGTACTTTACGCAAGCACCACAGCTCAAGTCTGAATTGGAGTGTCTTAGACAACACTTTATAGTTGATAACATCAGCAGTGTCTGATAAGCAGAAGAAATGTGTCCCACATGCTGGTGTAAAATACTCTTTGTAATGTAATGCATAAACTCTTTCTCTCTCTCTCTCTCTCTCTCTCTCACACACACACACACACACACACACACACACACACACACACACACACACACACACACACACACACTATAAGTTGGCTGCAGTGAAAACCAAACCTCTACCTATCTAAGTACACAAACTAGTTGGTATATATATTTAGTGGGGGTTGTGGGGGGCACAGTTTACATCTTCTGGTTTTGTAATATAGACCTCTGTCTCCCCAGCATATTCTGTTTATGTCACAGGCTAGGTTGAAAACCTTGGGGCAAATTATTCTTGTCCCATTTGAATTGAAGATGTCCATTGTTTCCAGAATGTCCCTGTGGATATGGTCCATGTTGATTCTTTCACTATCCTTGCAGATGTGACATTTTAGGCATATTAGTCATTAGCTGGGGGGGGGGTGCAAACACATGGATGTATTGTAAATGTATGACATATAGTTAGATAGGGCACTCAGTCTGCAATGTTTCCATATTTAAATTCATGTCATCCAAAGGATATGTAAAGTTAGCACTGAGTCTCTGAAATACACTTGCAACTTAGCTGTCTATCTGGCAGCACGTGTTAATGCAGTACTTTGTCCCTTCTTGGGGCAAGATGGTACTGGGTTTGAATATAGCTGCTTCTAATACTTTTAACTACTTTCACATTACCATTGCTGCATGTTGGTGAATGATGTGCACCATTGTGCAATAATGCATTAAAGAAAAGAAATGAGGTAGATAGGACAGTGGTGTAATGGAGAGCAAGCAGGGGGAAGAACAAAAGAAAAGTAGGGCAGAAATGTGCAGGAGGGAGATAGGAAAGAATCATACCTATCCATTTCAACAATGTAAAGTGAACATATGTGCAAAATTTTAACTGAATTTGGACTGTCATCTCCAGAGAAAGGGGTGACAGCAACACATTCATGTTGTATATCCAATTGAACTGAATCAAGTGTGTCAAGAAGATGTGTATGAAATGGAGAGCTCTGTATGGCACACTGTTGTTTTTTCTTTTTCTGTGGGACAGGTGCTCATTTGATTTTTTTTTGAGAGAGAGAGAGAGAGAGAGAGAGAGAGAGAGGAATGTTGGGGAAGGGACGTAGGTATGTATGGGTCAGGTAAGTTGGGTAGGTGAGGAAGAAATTGCATACAGACAAGACAAACAAGACAAGAGACAAGGATGGTGACAGACACAAAAGTTTGGGGACATCATGATTGGGTTGAGGGTGGGAGATCCAGAACCCATGGTCTTCAAGCTGGGTAACAGTGAGAATTGAATACTCACCCACTGGACCATCATCACTGTCACCTCACTTTGCCACTGGCTTGAGTATTTGACGTCTCCTTCTCCTCCTCCTACTACTTTGCAAAATGAGGGATAGCAGCCTCTCCAGCCATCATAGGTGTGAACCTACAGTGTGGAGCACAGCCTTATGCACTATCCCTGGCAACTCAGTGGAGGTGAAAAAAATCACCACCTCCTACCCTGAGGGTACCACTGGAGCACACCCTGGGGCAAGACTACCTGAGAGGGCAGCTACTGTAGGGACAGCAAAGATGGTTCTGCAAGGTTGGCTCACAGATGTGCTGGGTAATGGTGCTTGAGCTGGTGGAGGGGGAAGGCAGGTGGATCATGTGGGGCAGGCCTACCCCTCTGTGCTGTGGAGGATTTCATGATGTAGTGCACATACATGACATGGACAAATTTTGACATGTAATAAAATTAAAAAAATAAATAATTAAATAAACAAAACTAAAAAAAAATTTAAATAAAATAAAAAAGTATGATAAGGGCTGGAGTGAGAGAAAACAAAACAGGTAAGATTAGCACCTTCATATGTGACATACAGTGCATTAATACAATTATTTGACTGTATTATCTTAACCTTTATTCTTAAGACTAACATCTCCTAACAGGCAACTTTTACTTTTATGACTACCAGCTCCTAACAGATGCACACTATACTACAAATTACAGCAAGTACTCCTTGACATGTACATATATTGCACATATGCATGTTCCAGTTATACAGATTGCAGCTTAAAGAAGGGCTTATGTGCCAATGTTATAGAGCTTTTACTTTACACTTTTAAGTTACACATAATTGAAGAATTAACAGTATTGTACAGTTGGGAAGTGTGGTATTTGAATCCACAACCTCTGACTAAAGTCTAATAGCGTACTCTTGGATTGTGCTACAGACTAATGCATGCATACTTGCTGTCACAGTTGAGCTATACATGCTCAGTTTGATACAACTCTATAAAATACCAAAAACGCTATCTTTAACTTTTAATGCTACAATAACACTACTCTTCTGCTGAATACACACCACATGCTTCCCTCATCCTCATCAATCTAACATCATGGGTTCTTACACTGACCTCCTAGTCCATGGCAGCTGTGAAAAAAAAAACAGAAGAGAACAGAATACCATTATGAATTCCAGTCTTGCCTATATTTAGCTTTTAAGTCTTACAAGGACTCTTTGTAGTTGATACTTACAGATCTGTGGGATGTTGGCAGTCATAAATTCTTTGATCTAAGCATTGAGAATATCCCTCTTCCTCCACCATAGGCCATTATAGTGATGCCTACATTGGTCACCAATGTGCGGGATACCAGTGGCACTGGATACAGGTCAGGCCAAACTATCCCAAACTTCTGACTTATACTGGGAGCCAGAAAAGTTCCCCTGAAGAAGCCTGACACTGTGGTTTTTAATTAGAAGTCCAATAAAATCTTGGAATCCTGGACACCCCATCTCTGTGCCCTAGATCTGATACCTTCTCCAGAAAAACCTACCATGTCTACCATGGATCAAGAGCAATGGATAGGGATGGCTTCCCACCAGTTCCAGTTATCACATTTACTGTAAGTGCACACAATGTTTGAAAATGTCGTCATGTTTTCAATCTTGCAAACATGATGGTCAGCAATGCACACCTCTGAGCAAAGCATTTGCGCAATGGTAAGCAGAGTGCAACAGTGCTAAGTATAGCAATTTTAAGGTTATTGGATGTACAGGCAGTTGTGTATGTGTGTTAGACAAATGAAAAGGCCACAGCAGTCCAGATAGCAGACATACACTTACAGGAATATAGTGCACATTATACCCACAGTCATACATTTATTAATAAATCTGATAATACATAGATAAATAAATATATAACTGACACAATACTAGTGCCTCAGACCCATATAATTAATATCAGCCACACTGTGTCAAGTGTAGCAAGTGAGAATGACTGTAATAGGAAGTGGAACAATAGTAAGTACGTATGGAATATGCTGCATTTGAATCCAGTACCATGTCTATGGCAATCCTACGCCTGTTTCCAAAAAAGGTTGAGAAAACATTTGTCTATGTTGCCATTCGTTGCTATAAACTGCAATGTCATAACCATTAAACAAAGGTTACACACCATATAGTAGAACCTAGAACAATCTGTACTCAAACCCTCCACCTACACCTGCTGCCACAAGATTAGTTACATGACCCTCCCTATTTTACTAATCATTCTTAATGTCTTGCTGTTAACTACAGCCCAATGTCACTTATTGAGTTTATGTGATGCCTAATAGTATCAATTGAATGCATCTGGTTTCTATTTTTGGCTCTCTGGGCTGTCTGCTTACTGGGTGGTCCATTTTGTGCATTGCTGTGTTTGTGCAAACCAGATAAGCACAGTCAAACCTGACATTCATTTTCCTCCATCTCCAATGCTTGTGCTAAGTGACACATTGCACAAACACTGGCCCAAAAAAAAAAGAAAGAAAAAAGAAAGAAAAGGTTGAGGTAGTTGAAATGAGGAAAAGCAACATAAGACATACCCACTAGAAAATGTTATTACACATGAGATATTACTATAGAGGTTTGGATGTGAACTCTCAGTCCAATGCACCTTCAGAACACAGGATGGGTGCCTTATCCCTCTTTGCCATACAAACAGCTTTGCAGCAAAGAACATAACTCAGTACACACACAACCAGCCACAACAGGATCTACAGTGGTATTAAACCATACAAGTATTATTTCTACATTTATTGGTTTTGGATGTAGTACACCTAGGGATCACACAATCTGTCATGATTATTGCTTGCAAATATACAGCTCTGTCTTACAATTCTGTATTTGTTGGCCAAGCTTCATTTATCTGAGCAGTAATCTGAGACATTCAGTGTGTAAGCCATTCTATATAATTGGCCTTAAAATGTGTGAGGATATTAAGTGGAAATGATATCATATGCAGTTGCCAACAAATGAAGGGCAGGTTGGATGTTAAAGAACACAACCTATGACTTGCGTGCTGCTTACTTACATTTCCAGTCTTATATCTAACACTTTGCAGATCAAACCTGGCACACCCACTGGAAGTAAGGCAGTCTACAGTGCTGTTATTTTTTCTCCCAAACAGTAATCAGTCACAGTTGCAATCCATTAAAACCAAATACTGCCTGCACTATGTTTGCATCACTACCTTGATCCAATATTTTGGGATTCAGCAATTCTAATGAGTTCACACCTCATTTGCATCTTGACCATGCTAACAGCTTTGAAACTGATGGTGAGAATAGTTGTTTATGTGGAAAAGTCTGCAGATAATGCTATTACTTTGGAATATATCTGCACAGATGAATATTGAACTTCAGAAGTTATGCTTCTATTAGTTCAGTTACATACTACATATGTTGGAATGTATTTAAGAAAACTCTGAAGAAAAGGATTTTACAATTTAATCTGTATGCATTACTTAGATAAGTACTGATAGCATGGGCATGTTTGCCAAGCCATTGCAGAGGTATACATGATTGTCAATACATGATAATGGAATGCAGTGTGATAAATATGTAAAAATGCTTCAGGAACAGTTCCTTTGATAGACCTTTTAGCATTTTAAAGATGGCTTGTTAGCAAAATGTGTAATTGTCCTGTTCTTTTTTGGGGGGAGCAAAGGTCAGTTGCTGTTATGGCACAAACAAGGATAGACTGTTATTTTGTGGGTGGGGTGAGCAAAGGTGAGTTACTGTTATGGCACAGACAAGGATAGACTGTTTTCTTGTGGGTGGGAAGAGTAAAGGTTGGTTACTATTATGGCACAAGCAAGGATATATTGCAGTTGTTACTCTCCTTGTTATATATCCTGCCTGCTGTTTGTATTTCACATCTGTAGAGTGTTGTATGTTTCTATAGGGGGTATTAATGACTGGCTACCTTTCCTGTTTTATCTGGAAAGAATTATTTAGTACTTATGTGATACTTATGTATATTATTCTTCCATTGTCTTGTTGGACACCCAGGAGCATACCACCTAGGTGTGTCAGTCCTTGGAGAACACCCTTCACAGATGCCGAGAACTATGTCATCATGGATGCCTTCAAACAAAATGGTGTTTTTCTGCTGAAAGCTGGTGGAGAGATATGGCATGTAGGATGCAAATTTGGCAATAGTTGCTGATCTGAATGCCATGGGTGGCCATGGCAGGAGATACGAATAGGTGTTCTAAGGGCCACTGACATGATTACATCTGCATGGAGAAGAGCAGCTGCAGTGAATCTTGACCAGATGGGTACTGCGGGAGGGACTGCTAGGGAACCACCACTAACACCCATTGAAGAGTTTCTGGCCAATATCAGTGATCCAGACAGTTCACAGGAGAGTGCAGTCCAGCATGTCCCAGATGTGGGAGCAAAAGTATCAAAGATAGCAAGCACATCCCAGGAAAAGTTTCCAGGTAGGGTTTGCTATCTCAACCATTAGATACTTTTGTATAGTAAAACAATTGAAATCAATATGTTACTTCTGTCACATGTAATTTTTATGGGGGGATTAAAGACTGGTACAGTTATTAGCTTTGGTATGACTTGACAGACACATCCTTGTTGACAATATAGTTAATTGACATATAAAGTGGTGAAAGTATTACCAAATGTGTTACTTTTGATTGTGATGATGTTGACCTTACCTCTTGTTTAACTTCTTCCATAGGTTCATAGGTTCATAGGTAGGTACTAGGCTATCGGCCCTAGGGCCCATACAAGCCTAGCCAAAAAATGTACCCTGGCATTCGCCACCCAAGAAAATTATTTTCCTGTGCCCCTGTCGAGCAGAGCCATAGAAGTGATCCCCGGGGTGAATTTCCCATTTCCCATCCAATCATCAAGATTTTTCTTGAAGAGTGCTAATGAGGAGCTCTGTTTGACATAGATAAGTAGTCTTTTCCAGAGTATGGGAAGTCTCTGGGACAGGAATCTATCCCTCCAGCATGTTCTGTTTATTGTGGTGACAAGGTTTAGGTCCCTAGAGCGTGTAGCTCAGAGGGATTGGGATTTCTTTAAGTGGAGCATGTCCAACAGCTCTGGGTTTGACATAGCTTTGTATGTTAGGCAGAGATCACCCCTGAGTAGGTGATATGCGATGGAGTAAAGTTGTAGTTTTTTGAGATGGTCTGCATAGGGCATCTGTTTGAAGCCAGTAAGTATTTCTGTGGTCTTTCCAGTTGTTGTAAATGTTTTGTGAGGTACATACCAAAAGGGGCATTGTACTCTATAATGGGTCTAATGAGTGATGAGTAGAGGGGAACAATGACCTCTTTTTTTCTGGATGAGAATCCTTTTGTGATGAGATGAGCCATGTAGAAGGATTTCCTGACCACTGTGGCTATGTGATTATCAAAGGAGAGACTACTGTCCACCTGTGTCCCAAGGTCTCTTATCACATTTTCGGCATTAAGTAGACTACCAGCTATGTGGTAGTTCATGGGTACAGAGTTTTTACCAAAGGGGATGACAATACACTTTTTGGCATTGAGCTTCAGGCCATGGCTTTGACACCAGGTATCTGTCTCAGTGAGGCCCTTTTGTAGTTTGCCCACATCATTAGGAGTTTCGATTATGGCTCCTAATTTGCAGTCATCTGCAAACTTTGTTAGCCAAAGACCTTCTGTGTTGGCCTGCATTTCAGAGAAGTAGATACCAAACAGGAGAGGACCCCGGACTGAACCCTGTGGTACTCCACTTGTCACTGGTCTGAGGCACTGGTTCCAGGCTCATATGGCTTTCAGAAGAGACTCCCATCTACAGATGGTAAGCCAAACATGTTTATGTCAGTACTGATGAGCAATTGAAAGAAATATTTTAGTGTGTGCTGTAGATGCCAGGCATGTTGTGTGTATTGCTGTACTGTCTGTAATAATGGTACCACTGTTAGTATGTTAGCATATATTGGACTATACAGTAGTATAGGCATCAATTGTGTCTTGTGTTTCTTGCTTTTTATCACAGGTTATCATGACAGTAAAAGTGTGGGCCCTCTGCCACCTTATGGCAGTGTATCAGCAGACTCTGATGATGATGATGATGCTGATGGTGGCCAAACTGAGGCAGAGTCAGGGGGTGCAGAGGTTGAACCTGACACTGAGGTTAGCATATAGGCATTCACTGTAATTCCACTGGACACAGCCAGTAGGCCTATGCCTACACTTTCCAGTGACACCACAGATATTGGATAGGTGGAGGGTGAGGCCATTGATCAGAGAAGTGTGGTTACTGTGGCTTCAGTGCCTGTTGAGTCTGACTGTACCCAAAGTGTGGGCAAAGTGCCACACAGGATGGCAGATAATGATGCTCAGAGAGGGCCTGCTGTCCCAACTCCACCTAGTGCAGGTGTCTCTTTCCGTGCCACTCAATGTATGTTTAGGGACATCATGGAGGCAGAGGCACATTCGCATAGATGCTCCAGACAAATGATCAGGGTTGTAGATGTGGCTCAGGCTGACATGCATGAATGCCTCCACCATGTTGCCGATTTCATGGACCAGGTGAATGACACATTGGAATTCTTGTGGAACATGCAGTGTCTGTGATGGAACATCTGCTTAGAGGGGAACAGCATCCTTGTGAGTGTAGGTCAGCCACCTCATCTGCTGTCAGCCAACGTGGCCATGCCCGATCACACATCCCATAGTGACAATACTTCCACTGCACCATCAGTGAGTGTGGTCTCCACACCTAGACATGGCATACCATGGGGTCATGGTCCTGGGCATCCCCATGAAGGGAGACCATCCAGCAGACACCAGTCATGTTAAGGAAAAAGCAGTACATCTGACCGTGGGTGTGAATATGCCAGTCCAATTCCTGGTAGAGCCAGTTCTTGTGGTCGGGGATGACAACAATGAACTGCCATGTCTACCATGCATGGCTCACACCTGTCTGACATACCAAGATGTAGAGCCAGCTCCGAGCTTGGCCATGTCCATGCAGACTCACATACGAATTTCACCTGGAGGACTCCTACAGACACACACAAAATAGTTACATGGTTCAATTGTGGAGCTTCAAACTCATTTTTTCTCACTGGCTATTTGTTGGTTTGGGTCCCCTTCAGTAGATTGAACATATAACAAGTTTGAACCTCATATGGCTGAAAGAATATGTTTGAACTTGTAAATGTTCGATCAGACTGAATAGAGATCTCCATACAGTGTGGAATGGAAATATTTACCTTTTCCGCAATGTAGTACGATCTCGGAGTAGGTATATTTGAGTAAGGGGGTGTGGGGGGTGCAGGGGGGCATAGCCCCCTGTTACATACGTTTAATTTTGTTTTTTGTTGTTTTTTTTACTTCAGTGTTCGAACTATTACAAGTTCGAACAGATGGTCTTGGCCATATTTGGTTCGAACTTGTAATATGTCCAATCTACTGAAGTAGATCCGTTGGTTTATATGGATGTCTGCCACTTCTCTTTCTTACTCAACCACACTCACTGACCTTTGCTGTCAGTCTAGGACTCCTGCTTCCCCACATAACACCATGTGTGAGTGATGATAACTGTGTCATATCCCTGTTTTCTCTTGTTTGGATTCAGGGATACATAAGCTTTGTGCATGATACTCAGGGTGTATAGCTGACATATAGTGCTTAGTGTATCTGCATTTGTGGAGTTGAACTAGTAATTTTACATTTGACATATATTGGCCTTGGAAAGTTAAACAACTGATAGCATCAACATTTCCCAACTTTATTATGAATGAACTTGTGAGTGTTGTGAAGTCAGAAACTGCAACGTGTATCATTACTTTCTAACTTCTCTCTTTAATGACTTTCCATTACAAATGCATGGTGCTAAACTGGATCATGCAGTGACCATCAGTACTTTTGAGGGGTATGATTGTGCAAATCTTTAATGCCTGAGGCCTACTAATTAATACTGAACACATCTAAGTCACACCAGTCTCTGCTGTCACATTTAAAAAGCATTACTGTACCATTCTTCCACCTATTACTTGCTTACAGTACCCGTTATTGTGATATAAGGATATGACACTCATCCATAATTATTACAAAATACACTCTAGGTTTGAGACTTACTTTGTAAATGCAGCAGTAGACATGGTTGTAGTTCAGGGCTGACTCTGTCTGATGAAAGCAGTACACAGCCAATACATGAGGAGGTAAAGGTTGTGTAAGTTTGCCTGGCATCAATATTACTATATGTATGTGAGTAGGAGGAAGGTTCTAGGGCCATAGGTGGTAAGTGAGTGTGCTATGCATTGTCTCATGGCCAATGCAAGGACATAGTGAGCATGCCTATATCTGCCTACACCCACAGCAGCTGGTGGTTTCCCCTTTGACTCTCCATCTCCCTGTGGCTGTGGTGACTGTGGCATTGTTGGTGGGACATGTGCCTCTTCCTCTTCCTGATCCTACTGAAGATGTATCCTCAGGATGATGTTGTGTAGCATGGCACATACTGTGAATATTTCTGTACATGTCTGTGGATTGTACTGCAGGGCTCCCTCAGATGTATCTAGGCATCAGAACCATGGCTTCAGCAGCCTAATCACGCACTGTATGATATTTTTGGTTTGACCGTGTGCCTCTTTATGGCATTCTTCCATGGGTGTGTATGCATTTCTGATGGGCATCATCAGCCACGGTTCCAGTGAATAGCCTACATCCCCCCAGTAAATGACCTTGTGAGATATCCCCTCAGCAACATCTGGTACAGTTAGTATGTGTGCCTGATATGTGAGTTGTTATATCTGCCAGGGTTGCCAGTGCACACGCTCAAGATGATTCCCCTGGCATTGCACACAACCTGGCAAGTGATAGAGTGGTATCCCTTTCTGTTAATGTAGAGCCTACCCTGTTCCCCAGGTGGTGCCTTCATTTCTATATGTGTGCCATCTATGACATCCAGTACTTCAGGTTAGTGTGCTACATGGTAGAACTCCTGCATGTTTCTAGTCCTCTCCTTTGAACTACAGGGAAAATATATGTGGTCACTGGCATGTGGGAGCATAACATTCAGGAACTGGTGGAGGACTCTGGATGATGATGCCTGTGACACCCCCAGCATGTCCCCCGTTGGTCTCTGAAAGGTACCTGTAGCTAAGATTCTAAGGGCTACACATACCATTGCCTCTACTGGGATGGGTTCCTCTTGGTTGGCTCTGGCTTTGAGTTGAAGACAGCATTGTCCACCTGTCCACCCAGTAGCACTGTACAATGTCCATGTCCTATTAGTTGTGATAAGTTAAACTACACCTGAAAACTCTTCTCCTTCTCAGCCAAGGCCTATTAGCAGCAGCAGTAGCACTGGCTTCAGTCTGTAGCACATATAAATGTATCAAAGCAGCCGTCCCTAACATTTTGTCTGTGTAGACTCCTTTCGATGGCTGTATTCCAAAAGTTTTGGAATTCACAGGGAAAACCAGCATGGAGTCTACACAGATGTTTTATAGCTTGTTGAATAGCTCCACCATGTTGGATTGCTTGATTAGCATGAGATTCTTCTGCTTATACTTTAATTAGTACACTTCAGTTTTTACTGTGGTTGTGTCAGGGTGTGCACCTCTATGCGATGCTAACTGAATCCAAAACTATCCATGCACATGTGTGCATCACTCAACAAAGTGCGCCTTTTGAAAAACAACCATTTAGGCTTTACTGAATCCTGGAGATAAAGTCATAAAATATGATATGTAAGTCAAAACTGAAGCAATGTGGAATAAAATATACCTAAATAGTTGCAAGCATAATAGGAATAATAAGGCTAAAAAAGTAAGAGCAACAAGGCTGAAAAACAAAGCTCAAGCATATTTAAATGTTACTAGTGTAGGCAACTCCCTATGAAATGCAGTAGGAAGTTGCTCTGGGTACATTGGTGGAGCTGAGAAGAGAACTCGACAAAAATCAAAGACTGAAGCAATGCTAATTTTATGAACTTTAATCATACCTAGCGTGATGATGTGAGGTAGTGCCAGCTATGCTAGAGAGAGTAGGGCAGTGCATGTGCAACATATACCAGCAAAACTAGCTGAAGTTTTATAAAGAATTTTATGTAATTTGGATATAAAACAGATTTATACAGATGCTTGTCTTAAAATGTATTTGTAAAGTTGCTTGTGTTAAAAATGTATCAACAGTGGGTCCTGCTGGACAGAAAAGAAATATACATGTATGCCAGACTGTATTGTAACTGATGAAATGTATATATGTTAACAGAGGATGCTGGAAGGAAAGGGGTTAAGCTCAGCCCAGCTAACCTTGAGAAAAATAGCTTGAAATTAAATGACTTGGTTTAGGCCATAAAGAATTTATCTCAGAGATCTGAAAGCAGTCACAGATGCAATGTCTGGGTTGGGATCCTGCTCTTATTCTTCTTAGTGGTGAACTAACTGCTACCCTGGGGTACTAGTAAATGGCTGGTTTGTTTCTACAGAAAGGATGAAAGGGTTGGAATTGGTTTACAGTCTCCAGATGCGGGAATAAGTCTTAGCAAAGTTCTAGGTGTGTATTGTGACACATGTGATAGATCCAAGCTCAGCTTCTAGTCAGGGGTAGTGTGGAAACCACAGAATCAGGTGACCAGATGTGATGTCATCCTGTAGCCAGCACTGAAATCATTTATAGATACTAATGTGAGATATGACAGAGACACTTAACACACTGTTTTGGAACTGAGAAGACCACTCACCCACTTAGTGTTGCCTTGCTTTAGTAAGTAACTAGGGAATAGTAATTCTTCAGTCAGTTAGGAAAATATAGTGAGACTAGTTAAATATTGTGTTTCTATATCTGTCTAAATCATTCCATCTGTGGTATTTTTCATACTTCCTGAGAATTGAAACTGTGGTGTTTATTGTAAATAGATATTCATTATTTTCATGTTTTCTATTTTATTATTTATTATTAAATATATCTAAACCTTTCATTGTGGCTGGTCTTTTAGGAAGTAGTTTAACCTTTGAGAGTAATTACATTTATTTGGTGGCACTGTGGTGTCATGCTTCTGAAAGTCTTGCTGCTTGGTTAATACTACCATTTGTATAAGTATTAATTTTACTAAGAGTATTGGGTACCCTGGCAAGAACCTTAAAGTAGCTGACTGGTGGTAGTGAATCTACTTTATAGTCTGGATGGAGTTGGTATAGCGGTTAAATCTGTGCAAACTTTTCTTGCATGTGTGTGTGTGTGTGTGTGTGTGTGTGTGTGTGTGTGTGTGTGTGTGTGTGTGTGTGTGTGTGTGTGTGTGCGTGTGTGTGTGTGTGTGTGTGTGTGTGTGTGTGTGTGTGTGTGTGTGTGTGTGTGTGTGTGTGTGTGTGTGTGTGTGTGAAATCAAATCTCAAAGAGTGTGTGTGTCAGCTGCTTGGAACAGGGACACAGAACATTGATTTCTGCAGAGAGAAAGGTGGAGTCTTACCTGAGTCCTGTAGAAGAAAACCCAGTATCAGGACTGGAGTCTGCTCCCTGTGTGCTGTTAAGGGAAACTATGCTTGATGCAGAGAGCTGCTTTTGAAAATACTGTGTGTGTCTATTTTTCTTCTAAGTGAACGTTCCTCACTGGTGTCAGTCGTGAGGATTGAGGCTCCTTGATTACTGGCCCAGTTGAAGGATGTCACACCCTTACTCAGTAATGTGGTTCATTCTTGTCGTGGTATTACAAACCCTAAACATTTGGAAGAATTAACAAAAACAAAACAGGAAAAAGTTATAAATATGAGTGGCCAGGGGATCACAAGTTTTCACCAGGATATGTGGAGAAAATCTACTTAATGGGTGACAGTGCTGGTCTTCCACCGTTCTTAGGTAAGATGATTGATCTTTTCATGGTTTCTTTGGCTGTTATCTTAATAAGAACTTTTGAACTGATTATTCATACTTTCTTTAAGACAGCTGTGTTTATTTTGTATAACAGTTTTAACAAACACACCAAATGCCAAAACAAAAAGAATGTGATTACTTATAACATACACTGAATGTTTATATATTTGCATCTTCTGTGGATCCCTAGTGATATCTGCATCGCTTACTGTACTTATTTCCTTGTTTCACTTGAAAGAAAGTTACTGTTTGTCATTTTTGCATTTAGGTTACCTGGCACTTTCTCACTAAAGCAATTATATAAGTCAGCACTAAAAAATTAAAAGCACTACACCCTCACAAACTCCCTCTGGAGTACCTTGCTCCCCATTGGCCATTTTTTTCAATTATAAAGAAATTCCCAATACTATTCTAGCATGTCCAAAGGTCAGTTGTCAATCTCCTCTCCAGTCCAGCTGGTGAATCTGGGAATCTTGAGGCAATGTTACAACTGCCTCATGTACACAGACAACCCTCTCCTCCTCCCAACAAATTCCAACACATGTGAGAGATGCAACCATATAGTCAAACTGGAGGCTAATCTCTCTCAACTCAGTACTGGCATAACCAGTCAGGAGGAGAAGGAAACCACACTCACTACAATTCCAGTCTCACATAGACCTACCACGACAGCAAATCAAACACATAAACACACAAAAACATACTTGGAGGCTCTAAATAAAAATCTGCCTAAGCAGCAGAGACCTCCAAAGCAGACACCCAAGCAACCGCTACCCCAAAACAAAACACGTGCAACACATAGCTCACAAAGCCAGTGTGCCAAACAGTCACAGCCCTTAAGGCTAAACAACACACCTGATACACTTGTAATAGTTGACTCTATCATCAGGCACACTGACGTCCCACTCACCAGGCTGAACAAAGAGAAGGTCACGGTGGGCTGCCTGTCGGGCGCTAGGATCCGCCACATAACACAAGCACTCAGGTCACTCCAAGGCAAGTACAAATATGACTCAGTCATTGTCCATGCTGGTGTGAATGACCTGAGACGTACCTCCCTGGACTACATGAAACGAGACATAGAGGAGCTCTCTGAGCATGTAGCCCAGGCCGGTATGACCCTGACCTTGAGTAGCATCTTACCCTCACCAAGAATGATGCCACAGTATGAAGACAAGATTATCAATTTCAACAATTGGCTTAAGTATTGGTGTCATTCAAAGGGGATCCAATGCCTGTCAGCCTGGGATGACATGCTCGACAAGCCACGATGCTTCACTAGGGACGGCTTGCACCTGTCACCCCTGGGCTTTCGGATATTGGCAAAGGCTCTTGCTACCCCCATAGTGCCTTTTTAGGCAAGGCTCAAAAGACAAACCCACCTCCATAGGTATCACAAGGGATAAGAAACTAAGAGTAATGATACTCAACGCCAGAAGTCTAAACCTCAAGATGCACGCACTAAACTCTCCTTAGCATGGAGAATATCGATATCTGTGCAGTAACAGAAACCTGGTTCAAGGCTCGAGAGCACCCCAGCACTACCAGGTTATACCTCATACCATGCTTTTCGGCCCCAAAACTTGGACCAAACCACAAAAGGAGGGGAGTATCAATATTCGTCAAAGATACCCACACCTCCAGGTTGGTGGCACAGCACGAAGCATCAGAGACTATCCATGTGCAACTAACAGTGGGTAAAACTGCCTTCCAGTTTATAGCCTGCTACAGACCACCCTCCCAAACCCAGGAACCCCACTCGGCCTTCCTGAGAACACTGGAAAATATGAAGGTCTCTCCAAACACCATTATATTGGGTGACTTCAACTACCCAACCATAGACTGGGAGCATTACTCTAGCTCCAACACCCTAGCCCAAAGGTTCCTAGAATTTATAAACTCAAATGCTATGGAACAACTTGTTACCACTCCCACAAGAGGGGAAAACATACTGGACCTGATCATCACCAACATGGGGACTCTATGCTCCAGACCAGAAGTGTATCCCTCACTGGTAAGATCAGACCATAAACTAATCTCACTGGATATTCACATCCCGACCCCACCCCGTGCCCAGAAAACCACAGTGAAAAACTTCTCTAAAGCAAATTTCACACTCCTCAAAACCAAGGTGAAATCCTTCAAGGCCCCCAGGCCAGACCGCAAAATCCTTTATAAACGCATTCTATGAACACCTTCAGGAATGCATGGATCATGCAATCCCAAATAAAACCAAGACCCAATCCTCCAAAGGCAGACATCCTGTCTGGTGGACCCAGCCATAAACAAACTATACAATAGAAGGAGGAAGCTACTACATGATAGAGCAAAATCCCAAAAAGGGAAGGCATCTTTGATCAGTATTAGCAAAAAACTACGGGCACTCATAAAATTGTCTAAGGCCAGCTTCGAGAGAAAAATTGCACAGGACACCAAGGATAATCACAAGGCTTTCTTTAGTTATGTTAGGAACCTTGGTGGGAATTCCCAGATATGCTCAGAATTAGTCCAAAATGACAAAAAATGCACCAAACCCACAGACATTGCCAACATCCTAGCTGACAGGTTCAGCGCAAACTTCTCTCCCCCCCCACCAAAAGGGCTAATATCTATCCCAGCAGAGTGCTGCCCCCCTGACATCTCAGATGCTCAGGTAAGAGCTGCCCTCTCCAAAGCAAGAAACACAGCATCAATGGGACCAGACGGTGTCCCGGGCTGCATCCTACATGAACTCCAAGAAGAGCTAAACCCAAACCTAAAACTACTGTTCAATCTCAGCCTTACTACAGGATATGTACCCAAAGAGTGGCGTACAGCAACAGTAGTCCCTCTTCACAAAGGTGGTGCCTCAACGGATCCTGGAAACTATCGCCCCATAAGTCTCACTAGCTTGGTCTGCAAAGCTATGGAAAGGATCATTATGGACCTTATAAATAAAGATATTGGGGACCTGCAGACACTGGTTTCTACCCAGTTTGGCTTTGTTAAGGGCAGATCCTGCCTCTTGAACCTGGTCAATTTCTTTGAAACAGTCACCAAGGCCATTGACAAGGTGAAGGTGGTCCACACAGCCTACCTGGACCTCGCAAAAGCCTTTGATACAATACCCCACTCAGGCATTATAGATTAGCTCACCAGCTTAAATATAAACCCCTATGTCACTATATGGGTTGCAAACTGGCTCAAGGACAGAACCCACATGGTTAGAATAGCTGGAGCCATGTCAGACTCCAAACCAGTTACAAGTGGCGTCCCACAAGGCTCAGTCCTGGGACCTCTCTTGTTTGGTATATATTTCTCGGAGGTACAGGCCAACATGGAAGGACTGTGGCTGAGCAAGTTCGCAGATGACTGCAAACTGGGTGCCATAATAGACTCTCCAGCTGACACAAGCATCCTCCAAAAGGGCCTCATAGAAACAGACAACTGGTGCCAGAGCCATGGCCTCAAGCTAAATGCCAAAAAGTGTATAGTCATCCCTTTTGGCAAAAACAAAGTGCCCACAAATTACCACATAGGTGGTAATCCATTAAGTACAGAAGAAGTAATTAGGGACCTGGGGACCCAAGTTGATAGCAATCTCTCATTTGATTACCACGTGGCCAAAGTGGTTAGAAAAACATTTTATATAGCCCACCTAATCATGAAGGGATTCACATCTAGATCAGGGGAGGTCATCGTGCCTCTTTACTCATCCCTCATCAGGCCCATAATTGAGTACAATGCCCCTTTTGGGATGTACCTTACCAGACACCTGCAGCAACTGGAAAGACCCCAAAAGTACCTCACCAAGAGGATCAAGGGGCTCAAACAGATGCCATATGCTGCCCGGTTAAAGAAACTCCAACACTCCTCAGTGGCATACCGCCTGCTCAGAGGTGATCTGTGCCTGACATATAAAGCCATGTCCAACCCGGAATTAATGGACATGCTGCACCTCAGAAAATCCAAATCCCATCGAGCTATGCGCTCGAGGGACTTGAACCTCAGCACTGAAATAAATAGGACATGCTGGCGGGACAGATTCATAACCCAGAGGCTCCCTTCACTCTGGAATAAAATCCCAGTCCAGGTTAAGCAGAGTCCCTCATTGACTCTCTTCAAGAGGAATCTTGATGAGTGGATGGGAGATCGTAGGTTTACCCCGGGTATCACTTCTGTGTCACTGTTAGACAGAGGCACAGTATACTAACCTTGAAAAAGGGCATAGCAAAATTAATTTAATATGGGTGGCGAAAGCCATACACACTCTGGCTAGGCTTATAAATGCCCTAGGGCAGATAGCCTAGTATGAACCTATGAACCTATGCATATCTGTTCCATTTAGCACATTATTTATGGTTTCTTCAAGTCTTTTACTGGCTTATTTATTAGTTTTTAAAGAGAAATGATATGTATTTACTTATTGAAATGAGTAAGGCAGTTGATGAGGCAAAGGGAGCTGTTTGTTTTTCCTGCTGCAAACATATTTCTTTCTCCAATCACTTTTAGCATATGACCATGTTCTAGTCTGCACTCCTGTAAAAAAGAAAACTTCAAATTGGGATGCTATCTGACCTGCCAGATCACCCACATCAATGGAATAAGAAGCCTTCTGTTGTCATTGTTTTTGTGTGCCAACTCCTTTCTTCAACAATAATAAAGACTACCTTCCCTCCTTGACAGTGGTGCAAGACCTCCTATGTAGCAATCAAGTCACACTGCCCAATCATAAGTTAATTTCAAAACCACTTTTTGTCATAATATCATTCCCCTGCAGACCCAAACAAAATGTATTTTGTCCAGTCACTGAAATATGTCAAATTAATTCCTTCGTATCAGGTAGCTAGATGAAAACAAACTAATAGCCACATTTGCCTTTACTTCCTATGATGCTTCAAATGGAGCTGCAGGGGAAAGCCACCAGATTGAATCTAGCACCATATGCCTTTTATGCAGCATGATGAATGGAAGTTTTTTTTTTTTTTTAAATAAACTGCCATAGGTAAATACATCTGCCAGCACAGATAAACTCTCCTCTGTCTTAGTGCATATGTACTGTATATGCATGTACATATGCAAACTAAAAACTGCAAAAACTGTACCACACAAACACACACCCACACACTCAAAACACACATTAGCATAACCCTTCATTTTTGCAAAAGGTATGTTAAAAGCAGGCAATTCCACATATTAACAGAAAATTACCAAAGTGAAGAAGGGTAAAATCTGATGATGCTTTCCTGACAGAAACTTATATTAATCATTTTCTTCCTTTTTCATGTGACAGGAATCTACAAATTGTTTATTTTTTAAGAAATGCTGCAATCTAAAATCTATTGCTAGCATATTAAACTAGGAAATATGTCTGTAACACCTGCTCAGACTATTTTTTGTTAAATGCAAATGTACTTACATGGAATCTTTACCCTAGCAATGATATATGATATTTTTGGCTGGGGTATTTACTATGGTGTTGAACAAGTGTTTACTTGCCCAGGGAGATTTGAGCCATTCATGATTCTATGCTCGGTATTATGGGCTAAAATATTTCATAGTGGACATATATATATATATATATATATATATATATATATATATATATATATATATATATATATATATATATACACACACACACACACACACACACACACACACACACACACACACGGCCGGATTTACGAAAGCTTGCACGGAGTTGTAGAGTAGAGTAAGACGTCAGACAGCCAATATGTCTGCTGAGCGATCCAGCAACAGCTGGCAGGGGCGTGCATGAGGATCTAAAGCTACTCTTGCACGGACAGCGTCATGGTATGCAAATTACCTAATTTGCTGCTGAAAGCTATGCAAATGAGGTAAATTTGCAATCCAGAAAACACTAACCTGTCATTGGAAGAGTAGTGTTATCTGCAGAAATGTACTCCGTTGGTAACGGAGTACCGTTCTGCAAATAGCTAAACGGAGCTATGACAGCTCCAAATAAAGGATGCATACAGATGAGGAAGCATGCCAATGGCCAAATATAAGTCCATTGGCATTTATAAATGTTTAAAATTATTAAAATCTAACTTTTTCCCCCGATCTCCGATGTTTAAGCATAGTGTAGCACCGTGCAAACGTGCGGCGCTTAAAAAAAACAGAACATAATTTAAAAAGAGCCAAAAATAGCCATTTTCACTAAAAAGCTTATCCTGCCATGCAGGTGAATGGCAGGCTGAAGACAACATGGCCACTGATTAGTAGTTGCTAAGGTGGAGGAGCTCAATGTGAGAGATGTAACCATGCATTAAGTAGGCAATCCTATGCAAATGAGGATAAGGTTAGTGAATCCCAATTTTCCCCAGCATGTTAGCCATGCCCCAAGAGTGTAAGTGTAGGAGTAGGGGAGTAGTAGAGTAGAATATAGGTAACATCATGAGGGAATGCGTCAGAAAGGCTGTAAGCTTATTGAAGCACAGTGTCTTGTGTTTGCCCTGAGTTGCTCAGGATTGCAAGAGGCATGTTTACAGTTGTCCTTTTTGAAAACCAGAAACCAAAGGCATACGCTGTGAATATATCTGAAATTTCTTGCAAACGTGCACACAGCGTGTGCGCTCGTGTGTGCATGTGTGCGCTTGTTTGCGTGGTGCTGCCTTGGGCGGAAACCGAAAGGGAAAATGAAGGAAAAGAAGTAGTAAGAAGTTAACCAAGGAGAACTAGCAGAGCTGCCAGATGAAATATATCAGAATCTGCCAATTACACAGGTAGCAGACTAGCCCAGCCCAGCACTTTAAACTCTGTAAAAAGCATTCTTCCCTGTTTTTTTCAAAGAACTCTGCAACACTACAGTATACAAAGAGGGAAAGCTTAAAAACTTTAAAGTCAAGCAAAATGTTAGGGGCTGCTCTTGCTATCATAAACCAACATGTGCGAGGTGCTGAGGGTGGTGATGTTGTGAATGCTGCTGAGCAACCCACAGTGAGGAGACAGAGAAGAGTGTACACACCAAGGGTAACCTACCAGGGGCTACATGAGCTGGAGATAGTGGAACGCTATAGGGTGGACAGAGACCTCCTGCAGCAAATTGTTGAGCTGTGCCGGCCATGCCTTACACACAAAACCAACAGAGGGGAACCCATCCCAGTGGATACCAAGGTATGTGTTGGCCTAAGAATACTAGCTACAGGTACCTTCCAGAGACCAACTGGTGATATGATGGGGATTTCACAGGCATCAGCATCCAGGGTACTGCACCAGTTCCTGGATGCCATTTCAGCACATGTCGGTGAGCACATATATTTCCCTAATTCCCGTGAGGCATTGCCCAGCAATATGCATCTTTTCCACCAAATAGCAGAATACCCTGAGGTAATGGGTGCAATAGACTGCACACACATACACATCAAAGCACCACCCTGTGAGCGGGATAGGGTTTACATCAACTCCAAGGGTTTCCCCTCCATCAACTGCCAGTTTGTGTGCGATGCCCAGGGCATAATAATGAATGTGTGTGCTGGCTGCGCTAGAAGCTATCACAATTCCCACATCTGGCATCTGATGCAGCTGTACCAGAGATTTGCCAATGGGGACATCCCTAACGGTCACCTAGTGGGGGATGCTGGATACGCACTGGAGCTGTGGCTGATGACACCCATCAGAAATGCACACACACCTGAACAAGAACTCCATAATGAGGCACATGCACAAACAAGAAACTTTAGTGAGCGTGTGTTTGGGATGCTCACGTCACGGTTCCGGTGCCTGGACACATCTGGTGGAGCCTTACAGTACTCACCAACTACATGTACCCAAATTGTCATGGTATGTGCCATGCTACACAATATGATCCTGCAAAAACAGCTGCCGCAGGAACAGCATGGGGCAGGGCCAAACAACCCCCCACCATTGCCAAGGCCTGCACAGGCACAGTGTGACTCAGAGGATGAACAACCTGAGCCTGCCCCAGTAGGCAGAAGGAGGCATGCCCAGTATGCCCTGGCCTTGGCAAAGAGGCAACGCATATCACATACACTGACTCAGTAGGAACCCTGGAAATGACACCTCTCTCTGACTCGTACATACAGTAAAAGGGATGCCTAACTTGACACTACCTGTTTTCAAACATGTATAGGGAATGTACTATGTGCATCCGACATAGGCAGCTCTGCAGCACCACCTTAAGCATGAGTGCCCTATTTTAATATAAAGCACTGCTAAGCACATTTTACCAGTATTGAGCATATATAAATTCAATTGCGCGTAGCTGCACACCACGCTAACCAGCGCAACGCCAGGCAACGTTGAGCAATGTTGGGCAATGTTGGGCAAAGTCGGGCAAAGTCGGGCAAAGTTGAGCAAAGTCGGGTAAACACTCTCACACCTGCTTTACTGTTCATTAAGCAGTCTGGTCTGCCCAGCAGGAAAATAAAAAGCAGTGACAGGGCTCAAACTCAGGATACTGTGCACTATAGTGACGGTACTGAACCACTAAGCCATGACAACATTTCACTGGCACAGACATAACTTAACTCACTCACACATACCAGTTGGGGGGGGGGTCACATACCTAACAGTCACAGCCAACAGGACAAATGTAGACAAACACAAACAAATTCTGTATCATGCCGTCTGAAGAGGCATATGAGTAACCTCCCCCCAGGCCTATGCAGACAGATAACAGCAGGCCAGGCAGTGTGATGTGGGTTGGGTAGGCTATGAAGTCACAAACTAATATGTGTGTAATTGGATGCTAAGGACTGTAGTGCAGTGGTATGCCTCAAGCCAGTACGATAGGCAACAGTACAGACTGAAATGGAGTACCTGACATAGCAGTGCAGGCCTAGAAAATGTGTATGTGTCAGGTGAACCCATCATCCTATGTACACCCACAGTAACAATCAGGTGTGGCCCCCGGGTAGAAATGTACAAATAATAGCTGTCCCCACGGTATGTAGAATGACTCATGGAAGCCTTGCAGGCACACTGTGCTTTCTGTTGATGTACAACACAAAGGTGAGCCCTGAAGTAAAAAACAATTTGATTTTCACACACATATAGTATATATATTCTCATATTGGGCATGCTCACACACTTAAATAAATTTAGAAAATTTCAATCAGCAGCATACTGAAAGGTCATACCGGGCATGCTCACACACTAGGCCATGTCTGAGTACAGCAGTGGGCCACACATATCTGGCAGTTGCAGTTCTTACTCCAGACACTTGTCACTATTCTCCGATCCTGCCTTCTGCACACACTGATATGAAAACAGACCCGTATAATATATTGGACACCTGTCATAATCAAACTATGTACTCCAAGTACTTAAGTTGTTCAAAGAAAGTGAAAAAACAAAGAAGATCAATAATTCTCCGATCAGTATCATCAAGAAACAATGAGCACTCCTAACATTATCCAAGCCATGGTCAAAGAGTCCATAGAGAACCATGAAGCTTTCTTTTGCTATGTCATAAATATCAGTGTAAACTCATATATGTTCTGAGTCAGGGCAAACTGTAAATGAATACATGTACATGACTGACATTGCCAACATCTTGTCAAACAGGTTCATACATATTTACCCCCTTCTCACTGACAAAAGGGCCCATTATCATACCTGGAGATTGTGAAAACCCAGAAATCACACATACAATGTTTAAACAGCTGTTTCCAAACCTAAAAACATGGCGTGTATGGGATAACATGGTTTCCCTCGCTGTGTCATATGTGAACTCCAAAACAAACAGACCCTGCACCTGAACAGTCAGTTTAGACTCACCGTCTGTACAGAATATGAAACTGTTGAATGGGTTACAGCAACATTTGGCACACTCCACAAGTGTTGGTGCACAACAGACCATGGAAACTATTGTCTTATAAGCCTAATAAGCCTGATGTGCAAGGCCATGGAGGCCATCATTATGGAACTCATAAACAGAGCTATTGAGAGCCTACAAACACACAACCCTATCCATTTTGGTTTGGTCAGGGGCAGATCATGGTTGCTAAACCTGCTAGACATTTTTCAAGGCAGTTACCCAGGACATGCATCAATGAAATGAGTTACACATGGCTTACATAGACCTTGAAAAGCCCTTTTCCAACATCTCACACACATGTCGTATCCACAAAACCAACAACCTGTGCATGACCACATATGTCATCTGATGGATTGCCAACTGGGGCACAGATAGATCCCACAAGGTAAGAATTGTGGTCTCCTGTTCAAGCTGGTAACAACTGCTGTCCCCCATGGCTCAGTCCTGGGACCCCTCCTGTCTGGCGTATACTTTTCAGAAATACAGTCAAACACGAGGGCTATGTTTAGCAAGGTTTGTGGATAACTGCAAAAAGGGTGTCAAAATTGATGTTTGGGACAACAGAGACATCCTTAAAAAGGGTCTCAGTCAGACAGATGTGGTGTTAAACTTATGGGCTTGAGCTACAGTCATGCAAATACCACATAGGTGCCAACACCCTAAATATGGAGGTAATAATAAGGGATCTATGGACATATGTGGATAGTCATCAATACTTCTAGAAACACATTCACAAAGTGGTTAGAAAATCATGCTATATGTTCCCACAAACTGCCAAGGTCTTCGTATGTAGGTCAAAGGAGGTTCCCTCTACTCATCAGTCATCAGACCCATCATAGTGTACCACAACACACTTGCGATGAATCTGACTAGGCACCTTCAGCAGCTGGAAAGAAAACTGACGTACCTCAACAAGAGGATTACTGGCCTCAAACAGTTGCTCCATGCAACAAGACTGAATTTAACTCAATCTGTACTCTATTGCATACTGTCTACTCAGGTGATCTCTGCCCAACAGACAGGTCAATGTCCAATGCAGAACGGATGTACATGTGCTATCTGAAGTAACCCCAAGCTCACTGTACTACATGCTCTAAGGATATCATCATCACAACAATAAATAGAACATGTTGGAGGGATACATTAATAACTCGCAGACTTCCCTTTCTTTGGAACAACCTCCCAACCTACATTAAGCTGAGTCCCTCACTGACACTCTTCCAGAGGAACCTTGATGAGTGTATGTGAAACTGAACTGTCACACCATGGATCACTTCATCAGCGCTACTACACAGACACCTAGGGAACTCACTCCATGGGTGGTGATAGCTGCACACTCTGGCCATGCTAATATATGCCTTCAGGCAGATAGCCTATTACCTACCTATGTACCTATACATATATATATATATATATATATATATATATATATATATATATATATATATATATATATATATATATATATATATATATATATATATATATATATATATATATATATAAATATATATATATATACAGATATATATGGGTATATATATATATATATATATATATATATATATATATATATATATATATATGGGGAACACAGTATTATGAGCCAAAGATGGATGGGCAGAGATGTGTGTAAGAGGGTGACCATGACAGGGAGCCATCCAGGACTGTCCCACCCAGCACGCATCCCAATGACACAAAAGACATGAAGTGCACATCTCACCCAGTGTACATGACAGCCACCAGTATCTGTAAGCATTACAGTGCATGTGGTCCATGTGCCTGCTGTACAACATGACGGTACAATGAAGTAAACATCTACTATCTGTAGACATGTACTTGTCACATAGTCTACTACATACCTATGAACCTATCTTCAGTAAGGCATATGTTAGCCTAGGCAAGCTGTACAGCTTTCACCACCCCATTGGGTAGTCTCCCAAGCCCTCGTTCTAATAGTTAGTACTATAAGCCCCTTTCTAGTGGGGCTGCTGATGTGATGGCTGGTGTGAATTGTCTGTTTCCCATCCACTCATCAAGGTTCCTATTGAAGAGTGTCAAGAAGGGGCTCTGTCTGATGTACATTGGGACTCTGCTCCACAGTAAGGCAAGTGTCTGGGATGATACTCTATCCCACCAGCATGTTGTATTCATTGCTGTGATGAGGTTCATATCCCTGAAGTGTATAGGGCAACTCAATTTTATTATCTGTAGATAGAGCATGCTCTGCAGTTATGTGTTGGACATGGCTCTGTTTGCTAAGCATAGTGTGCTTCTGAATAGGCGGTACGCAATGAAGAATAGATTTAGTTTTACCAGTTGTGTTGCATAACACAACTGTTTGAGGCCAGTAATCCTCTTGGTGAGGTACCTCTGTGGTCTCTACAGCTGCTGGATATGCGTAGTTGTGTACATCCAAAATGGTGCATTGTACTCAATGATGGGTCTGATGACTTAAGAGTAGAGGGCCACCACTACCTCTTCAGATCCTGATGCAAACCCTTTGTTGATTAGGTGGGCCACATAGGATTTCCAAATCACTTTGGCAACATGGTTGTCAAAGGAAAGATGACTATCTACTTGTGTCCCCAGATCCCTTATTACCTTGTCAGTTTTAAGGGGGTAACACCTATGTGGTAGTTTGTGTGTACTTTATTTTCACCAAAGGGGATCACTATGCATTCCTCCACATTGAGCTTGAGGCCATGATTCTGACACCACACACCTGTCTCATAGAGTGCCTTCTGGAGAATATTTGTGTCATCCGGGGAATCTATTATGGCAAACACTTTACAGTTCCCAGCAAACTTAGTCAACCACAACTCTCCTGTGTTGGCATGTACATTTGAGAAGTCTATACCAAACAGTAGGGACCCCAGGACTGAACCCTGGGGGCCACCAGTTGTTACCGGTATAGAGTCTGACAAGTAGCCAGCAACTCTTAATTTGTGGAATCTATCTGTCAGCCAGTTTGCAATCCATCTTGTGATGTATGGATTCATGCCCAGGTTGGTGAGTTCATCTATGATACCTGACTGGGGAATGGTGTCAAAGGCTGTAGTGAGGTATAGGTAGGCTGTGTTGAGCTCATTTTAATCATCTGTAGCCTGGGTAATGGTCTCAAAGAAATCCACCCAGTTCAGGAGGCATGATCTGCATATGATGAAGCCATACTGGGTGTGCTCAACTGTGTGAAGGTTCACAATCTCTTTATTGTTGACTTCCATTGTGGTTGGCTCCATTGCCTTAAAGAGCAGACTCATCAGGCTCATAGAGCATGAATGCCAAGGGTTTTTTGTGGCCCCACCCCTGTGGAGTGTGAAGAATGTTGCTGTGCAACATTCTATGAGTACATATCCTGTACAGAGCATGTAGAGAGAGGTGTAGGTATCCTTGATGGATATGGATACATCCCCACCCTATGTGCTATGATCCAGGTCCTGATGCTGGAAGGTATGGAATGAGTAGTATCCTGGTAGTGCTGGTGTGCTCTCTGAAGCCTTGAACTAGGTTTCTGTTACTGCACAGATATCAATATTCTCCATACTGAGATGTGCCTTGAGTGTGTGCATCTGGAGGCTGAGACTTCTGGCAATAAGTAGCATTTAGCTAACTTTGTGTTATTTGTGTTGGTTATGGGGTTTGGTTTGTCCTTAGTGACCGGTGTTCCACACCTGAAGTCAACACTTTATTGGTTCCATCTGACCATAAGCTAATTACCCTACATATCCACATTCTGGACCCACCCCCCCATTAAGGAAACCATGTTAAAAAATGTCTGCAAAGCCAACTTCATGCTTCTTAAGACAGAAGTACTGAACTTCAAGACACCCATGCAAACCGACAATACTGTTACGATTACTGAATCCTTCACAATTGCACTTTATAAACACTTACATGAGTGTATGCATTGTGCTATCCCAAACAGAACCAAGACACTATCCTCCAAGAAAAGGAAGCCAATCTGGTGATCCCCTGCTATAAACAACCTGCACAACAGAAGGAAGAAACTGTTGCAAAAGAGGGTAAAATCCCATGAGTGGAAGAGATCCCTGGTCAGCCTCAGGAAGAAACTGCGATCCCTGATAACATCCTCCAAAGCTAGTTACGAAAACAAAGTCGACGCTGATTCTAAAGACAACCACAAAGCATTCTATAGCTATGTCAAGAATCTCAATGGCATCACTCAGATCTGCTCTGAGTTACAGCACAATGGCACTAAATATACAGACCCAACTGATATTGCCAACAGCCTGGCAGATAGGATCAGTGCTAACTTTACCCCCCTCTCACCCATGAAAGAGCACATCTCTATACTGGAAGAATGCAAAGTTGCTGTCATCATGGCTGCACAGGTAAAAAACACTCTCCAAAGCCAGAAACACAGCATCCATGGGACCAGATTACATCCCAGGCTGCGTTCTACACGGACTACAGAACGAACTGGCACCACACCTACATACCATGTTCAATCATAGCCTCACCTCAGGCTTTGTGCCTACTGAATGGCGCACAGCAATGGTTATCCCACTACACAAGGGGGGAGCCACCACGGACACGGGGAACTAGCGCCCCATTAGCCTGATGAGCCTGGTCTGCAAGGCCATGGAATGTATCATCATGGAACTTATAAACAAAGACATTGATAATCTCCAAACTCTGGACCACAACCATTTTGGGTTTGTAAAAGGCAGATCATGTCTCCTAAACCTGACAGACTTCTTTGAAGCAGTCACCAAAGCCATAGACAAGGGTAAGGTGGTTCACGCAGCCTATCAAGATCTTGCCACAGCTTTTGACACCATCTCCCTCTCCAGAATTATGGATAAACCCACTAAACTAGGTATTAATCCTTATGTCACAAGATGGGTTGCCAACTGGCTCACTGACACAACCCACACTGTGAAAGTAGCAGACTCCAAGTCCGACTTTGGACCAGTGACAAGTGGAGTACCACAGGGTTCAGTCCTGGGTCTTGTCTTGTTTGTTATCTACTTCCGTGAAGTACAGGTTAGCATGGAAGGTGTCTGGCTAAAGAAGTTCCCAGATGACTGCAAACTATGAGCCATAATTGAGACTACTAATGATGTTGACATCCTGCAAAAGGACCTCACTGAGATAGATACCTGGTGTCAAAGCCATGGCCTCAAGCTCAATGCCAAAAAGTGCATTGTCATCCCCTTTGGTAAAAACACTATACTCATAAACTACAACATAGGTGGTAGTATACTTAACACTGAAAGTGTGATAAGATATCTTGGGACACAGGTGGACAGTAGACTCTCCTTTTATAATCACATTGCCACAGTAGTCAGGAAATCCTTCTATGTGGCACACCTCATCACAAAAGGTGTCTCATGCAGAATAAAAGAGGTCATTGTTCCCCTCTACTCATCACTCTTTAGATCCATTATAGCGTACAATGCCCCTTTTGCTATGTATCTCAAAAGACATCTACAACAACTGGAAAGCCTGCAGAAATACCTCACAAATAGGATCAGTGGCCTTAAATATGTGCCATACACAGACCGTCTCAAAACACTACAGCTTTACTCTGTCGCATATCGCCTACTCAGAGGTGATCTCTGCCTAACATTAAAAGCTATGTCAAACACAGAGCTGTTGGACATGCTCCACTTAAAGAAATCTGAATCCCTCTGAGCATTGGCCCCAAAGCTCAGACTGAAATACAAAAGGGGGGGGGTGTATCCATTTTCATAAAGGATACCCACACCTCCAGGTTAGTGGCACAGCACAAGGCCTTGGAAACCATGCAAGTGCAACTAACATTGGGCAAAGCTGCTTATCAGATTGTAGCCTGCTACAGATCACATACCTTGTCTCAGGACCCTCACTCAGTATTCCTGAAAACACTGGGAAATTTAAAGGTCTTACCAAACACCATGATATGAGGAGATTTTAACTACCCAAACATTGACTGGGAGAATTACTCGAGTGCAAATTCCTTTGCCAAATGCTTCCTAGAGTTTATAAACTCAAATGGCTTGGAACAGCTGGTCACCACACCCACTAGAGGTGACAACATACTGGACCTGATCATCACCGAGATGGGGGATCAGTGTTCCACACCAGAGGTAATCCCCTTGATGGTAGTATCAGATGATGAAGTAATCACACTGGACATCCACATCCTGACCCCCCCCAGTCAACAAAACCACTGTGAAAAGCTTTTCAAAAGCAAACTTCACACTTTTCAAGACCGAAGTGGAAAGTTTCAAAGCCCCCTTGCTACAGGATAATGCTATCCAATCTGCAGAATCCTTTACAAGTGCATTCTATGAGCTTCTACAGGGATGCATGGATCGAGTCATCCCAATAAAAAACTAAGACTCACTCCTCCAAAAAGAAGAAACCAATCTGGTGGTCCTTGCCCATAAATAAGCTATACAACAGATGGAGAAAACTAACACATGATAGAGCAAAATTCCAAAAAGGAAAGGCATCACTGATCATTATTAGCAAGAAACTATGATCACTCATAAAACAATCCAAGTCCAATTTCTAAAGAAAAATTGCCAAGGAATCTAAAGATAACCACAAAGCCTTCTTTAGCTATATCAAACATTTATGTGGCAACTGTCAGATATGCTTTCAGCTACTGCAAAATGGCAAAAAATACACTGAACCAACTGGCATTGCCAACAGCCTGGTGGACAAGTTCAATGCAAACTTCACCCCCCCCCCCATCCCCAAAGGGCCCGTGTCCAACCCAGAAGAATGCAGAGCCCCAGACTTCATAGACATGCAGGTAAAAACAGCCGTCTCCAAAGCTAAGAACACAGCATCAATGGGACTGGATGGTGTCCCAGGCTGTGTCTTACATGAGCTCCAAAAGGAACTAAACCCTCACCTACATTCACTGTTCAGACTCAGCAACAGTCATCCTGCTCCACAAAGGTGGTGCCACAACAGAACCTGGGAACTATCACCCTATAAGCCTGACCAGTCTGGTCTGCAAAGCTATGGAGCAAATTATCATGGAACTCATAAACAGAGACATTGGGAACCTCCAGATACTGGACCTTACCCTGTTTGGCATTGTTAAAGGCAGATCCTGCCTCCTAAACCTAGTTGACTTCTTTGAAACAGTTACCAAGGCCATAGATGAAGGGAAGGTAGTCCACACAGCCAACTTGGACCTCACTAAGACCTTTGACACCATTCCCCACTCTGGCATCATAGACAAGCTTACCAGCTTGAACATTAACCCTTATGTCACGAGATGGGTGGCCAACTGGCTCATGGATAGAACACACATGGTCAGAGTTGCAGGTGCCATGTCTGACTCTAAACCAGTCACAAGTGACATCCCACAGGTCTTGATCCTGGGACCCCTCCTGTTCAGTATATACTTCTCTGAGGAACAGGCAAGCACGGGAGGACTATGGCTGACCAAGTTCCTAGATGACTGTAAACTGGGGGCCATAATCGACTCTCTGGCTGACACAGACATCCTCCAGAAGGGTCTTACAGAGACAGATACTTGGTGTCAAAACCATGGCCTCAAGCTGAATGGTAAAAAATTCATAGTCATCTCCTTTGGAAATGAGGGACCACTCATTGACCTATATCATTAGGCATAGAACCAACCTAACTTTACCTACCATATATAGAACTCCGCTCAAAAAAACACTTTAACTCTGAACACTTTCTTGCCAAATTAACTCAATATAATTGGTCTCCCCTAAAATATCTCCCTCTGTACGAAGCAGTCCAACATTTTAATTCCACATTCCTATCTATCCTAGACCACTATGCCCCAAATCGCACTATTAGAACTAATACTAAAGTAGCACCCTGGCTAACCAAAACCACTCGACAACAAATTATCCTTAGAAACAAATACTGGGCAAAATGGTGTGCCACCAAGAATCCAACAGATCACTAAAACTTCAAAAAGTTAGAAACAGTACTAAAAAAGCCATCCTAATGGACAAAAAGAATTACTACCTACATTTGCAACAAAACTCCAACAAGGAACCTAAAAGATTCTGGTCCAGCATCAATAATCTTTTATCCCCTAGCCAGTCTATCACACCAAGCCTTGAGGGCTCCAACCCAGAAAATCCCACACAAACAGCCAATGACTTTAATTCATTTTTTACTAATACTATCCAAACTCTTGCTAGCCACCTATATCCTAATACCTCTAAACTACCCCTCCCTACTTTAAATCTACCTCCTTCCTTTCATTTGCAACCTGTATCTACCTCCTTTATCTTATCACTGCTTCAAAAGCTAAAACCCACCACTCCTTCTGCTGACAAACTTCCTGCAGAATACTTGCAAATATCTGCTAAAGCTATTGCCTATCCCATCTCTATACTAATAAATAGATCTATACAGGAAGGAATTTTCCCATCTATTTGGAAGATATCTTATATCATCCCACTACACAAAGGGGGTAAGTCCAACGACCTCTCTAATTTCCGTCCTATACCACTCTTATCACCTATCGCTAAAATCATGGAAAAATGTATTCACAAACAACTCCTTAACCACCTCCTACACAATAACCTACTTGCTAACTGCCAACGTGGATTCAGACCTTCACATAGTACTACTACAGCCTTACTCTCAATTTACCAACTCCATTAATTGTAACCGTAACAACTACATCCTATCATCTTCAGTCTTCATAGACTTATCTAAAGCCTTTGATATTGTTAACCACAAACGTCTTCTGCATATTCTTAATTCACTCTCACTTGATCCTCCTTCCTTAACTTGGTTTACATCTTACCTAGACAACCGTCAGCAAGCAGTTCTCTGGAAAAATACATTATCTAGTCTCCTCCCCATCTCATTGGGAGTTCCTCAAGGCTCTATCCTAGGCCCCCTTTTATTTTCTATCTTTATAAATTACCTCCATCTAGCTATCCCAAACACTATCTGCATACAATATGCTGACGATTCTACTATTATCTGCTCTGCCAATACACAAACTGAACTACAATCTATCACACAAAAAGCTTTTACTACTGTCGAGCAATGGTTCACTGATCGCTGCCTACTGCTCAACCCTAAAAAAAACAAACTGCTATTGTTCTCACCTTCCCATAGATCTACCCCTCTTAACTTCACTCTTACTTCCACTGACAACACCATTATTTTCCCAGGAACGACTACCAAACTACTAGGAATAACCATTGACATCAACCTCAGCTTTGATACTCACATCAACAATACTATCAAATTAGTTAATAAGAAAATAGGATCCCTTTACAGAATCAAAGCCTTCCTTTCACCAGAAGCAAAGACAACCTTAGCCAGATCCCATCTAACCTCTTCTCTACTATATGCATCTGCCTTATTCACTAACCTCTCCAAAAACAATATCAATAAACTAGCACAATCTTACCATAATATTGCTCGATTTGCAACAGGAACCCCATTTAGAACTCACCACTGCCTGAACCTAAGAGAACTAGGTTGGCTTGAACTCCCTAACCAACTCCTATTTTAACAATTCCAAATAGCTCATACAATCCTATACCAGCCAACTAAAACACCCATACTCCCTAACCTCATTTCACCTTACAATAGCCTGAAGCATCTACGTTCTTCCAACAAGCTACTGATAAATATTACCAAACCTAATAATTCTGCTGGAGATTGCCTCTTTTTCAACTCTGTTGGAAAAATGTGGAATAAATTACCCTCTGACATCACATCTTTGTGCTCTCTCTCACTTTTTAAAAGACAAGTGAAAAATCATCTCAACAAACACTGGCTATGCTGCTGCACCAACCCAGGTTAACTCACTCCTTCCTCTTCTATCCTCTCTATCCTTACATTAACTTTATATGTATGCTTTCTGACAAAAAAAAAAAAAAATTCATACATGATATTTTGTTTGCAATTTTTAAATTAATGTTCCCTACTTACTGCTTTTTTGTAAAAATTGTTTTTACCAATGTCTATGTTCTGTTTCCTATAAGTTTTTTATATCTGTAATTTACCCTTGGAGCTTTTCTCCCCGGGCCTCCACTGAAAATGGACATATATCCAGCTAGACTAGCCCGGTCAATAAATGTAAAATAAAATAAATAAATAAATAAATAAAACAAAGTGCCCACAAATTACCACATAGGTGGTAATCCACTAGGTACGGAAAATGTAATTAGGGACCTGGGGATCCAGGTAGATAGTAACCTCTCCTTTGATAATCACATTGGCAAAGTGGTTAGTTATTCCTTCTATGTAGCCCACCTAATCATGAAAGGGTTCACCTCTAGATCAAGAGAGGTCATTGTGCCCCTCTACTCATCACTCATTAGGCCCATAATAGAGTACAATTCCCCATTTGGTATGTACCTTCATTGGCACATGCAACAGCTGGTAAAACCACAGAAGTACTTCACCAAGAGGATCATGGGCCCCAAAGAGACGCCCTATGCAGCTTGACTAGAGAAACTCCAGCTCTACTAAGTTTACTGCCTGCTCAGAGGTGATCTATGTCTGACGTATAAGGCCATGTCCAACACGGAATTAATGGACATGCTCCACCTCAAGAAAAACAAATCTCTTAGAGCCACATGCTCCAGTGAATTAAACCTTAGCAAAGCAATAAACAGGACGTGCTGGAGGGATAGATTCCTGTCCCAGAGACTTCCCTGACTCTGGAATAGAATCCCACTTGATGTTAGGCAGAGCCCCTTGCAGACTCTCTTCAAGAGGAATCTTGATGAATGGATGGGAAATTGTAAATTTACCCTGGGATCACTTCAGTGGCCCTGCTAGACAGAGGCCCAGGAAACTAATTTAAAAGGGAGGCGAAAGCCAACACATTCTGCCTAGGCTTGTAAATGCCCTTGGGCAGATAGCCTAGTACCTACCTATGAACCTATGAACCTACACGCTCTAGGGACCTAAACCTTGTCACCACAATAAACAGAATATGCCAGAGGGATAGATTCCTGTCACAGAGACTTCACATACTCTAGAATAAACTATCTATCTATATCAAACAAAGCTCCTCATTAGCACTCTTCAAGGAAAATCTTGATTATTGGATGGGAAATAGGAAATTCACCCTGGGGATCACTTCTGTGTCTCTGCACAACAGTGGCACAGGAAAATAAATTTCTTGGGTGGCAAAAGCCAGGGTACCTTTTGGCTGGCCTTGTATAGCCCAGGGCTGATAGACTAGTACCTATCTATGAACCTATAAACCTTTGAGCCTTGCCTAAAAAAGGAAATATGGGGACAGCACAAGCCTTGGATAGTATTCAGAAGCATAGGGGTGACAGGTGCAAACCATCTGTAGTGAAGCAACAAGGCTTGTCTATCATGTCATCACAGGCAGACAGAGACTGGATCCCCTTTGAATGACACCAGCAGCTCAGCCAATTGTTGAAGTTTATCATCTTTCTGTTATATTGCAGTACCATATAGGTGAAGGTAAGATGCTACTCAAGGTTTGACCCTGTGTGTGCCAGCATGTGGTGCATCAACCCATGTATGATATGGTCATGGCCTATGCATACAATACACTCACAATACACCTAATATGATAAGCCTGCTGAGGTTAGCAAATGTGAAAAAAACCTTTGTGCAAACTGTCAGAAAGTAATATTTGTATTGCACCCTGTTACTCCATATTGCTTGCTGAAGTGTAAAGACGTACTTAGTTTGGATTAAGGACACCACACTTGCCAACTGTGTGTGTGTGTGTGTGTGTGTGTGTGTGTGTGTGTGTGTGTGTGTGTGTGTGTGTGTGTGTGTGTGTGTGTGTGTGTGTGCCTCCCTGGGGAGGAGCAACCTTTTTGTAGACTACCCAAACACCTTAGAAGTGGTATACTTATCTTTGTCAAGTCCAATGATGTCACCATCCTACAAATATACCCGTGGAAAGATAAAATCCCAGTAATGTGTATGGCATGTTGTGTAAAGGCGTACTGCTGTAGTATCAACATGTAATTAGGTAGGAGTTTGAATCCTGCACTTGCCAATTGTGTGTGTCTCCCTGAGGAGGAGCAACCATTTTGGAGACTCCTCAAACACCTTAGGCGTGGTATACTCATCTTTGTCAAGTCCAATGATGTCACCATCCTACAAATATACCTGTGGAAAGGTGAAACCCCAGTAATGTATATAGTGTGTTGTGTAAATGTGTACTGCTGTAGTATCAGAACATAGTTAGGTAGGGGTTTGAATCTTGCATTTGCCAAGCGTGTGTCACCCTGAGGAGAAGCAACCTTTTTAGAGACTACTCAAGCACCTTAAAAGTGGTATACTCATCTTTGCCAAGTCTGATGATGTCAACATCCTACAAATATACCTGTGGAAAACTGAAACCCCAGTAGTGTGTATAGCGTGTCGTGTAAATGCATATTGTTGTAGTATCATAATGTAGTTTGGAAAGAGTTTGAATCTTGCACTTGCTGACTGTATGTCTGTGGTCCACATGTGTGTAACACTGTTGGCCAATGTAGAGTAGGTTTCGGTTTTTATAGTGTATGACATATCACAATGACAACTGTATGTGCATTACACATGTAAGGTAGATGTAGGGCAAATCCATATACATACATGTGACCTCAAGTATTTCATAGGTGGGTACTCTGCTTTCTCCATGAACGCATGTGTTATTTTTGCCAGAACATGCTGGTGCTTTCCAGACCTTAGATCACTTCTGTATGCTTGTGACAAGCTTAGCCACTGCAGTGATCCCTGGGCTATGACTTCCGTTTCACATCCACTCATCACGTTTTCTATTGAAGAGTGTGAGTGAGGGTTTATGCTTGAGGTATATTTGAAACCTGTTTCAAAGCAAGCAAAGTCTGGCAAAGATGACTAATCATTATAGGCGTGCAACAACCTCTGTGGATCTGCATGCAAACCCTTTATTGCTTATGTGCTGTACAGAGGGATTTCCAAATCCCTTGGGTAATGTGATTATCAAAGGAGATATGACAACACATGGCTCTATGTATGCATTAGTACCTGTTCCACATTTTGGGGGCTACTACCTATGTGGTACTCTGGGGATACTTTGTTTTCTAAAAGTGGATAACTATGCTTTCTTAGGCTTATAGCATTATAGCATGAGTTTGACACCAGGTATCTATCTGTATGATACCCTTTTGGAGGATGTGTGCGTCATCTGGAGAATAAAGTATAGCCCACAGCATGCATTTTCATCAAATGTGGGGAGACATATCCTTACTGTGTTTGCTTGTACCTAAGAAAGCTATATGTCAAACAGGAGTGGTCCCAGGACTGAGTGCAGGTGAATACCACTTGTTACTGGCATAGAATAGTACATGGAGGCTGCAAATGTTACTGTGTGTCCTACATCTGTGCGTCAGTTGTCAAGCCATTATCTCACAAGCGTTTATGGTCAGTCTGTTGAGGTTATGTCTAATACCAGTATGTGGAATGGGTATGGTTTGCTGGTGAGCTATAGCATGGCTGTGTTGACCTCCCCTCCCTCACCTACAGCTTTGTTGACTGGCTAGAAGTCTACTAGGTGTAGGAGCCATGATCTGGCCTTTAGAGAACCTAAGTGGGTATGGTGCAGTGTTTGCAGGTTCATAATGTCTCTGTTAATGAGTTCCATAATGCTGTCCTCCATAGCCTTCCAGATAACATTGGTCAGGCTTATAGGATGAGAGTTTCCAGGACCTGGTGTAGTTCTACCCTTAATCAATTTATGTTAACATTTGCACTGGGTGTGACGAGGGTGGACAGGTTTAAGAATAAATATATTAGTGGGTCAGGCCAGGTTTGAAGGTTAGTAGACCATGCCAGATAGTAGTTGGTTTGTACATGTGCTGAGGAGGGATGCAGAGTATATTGTGAAATAGATGCTAAGGATGAAGCCGCCAGGTAACAGGAAAAGAGGCATGCCTAAGATGAGGTTTATGGCTGTGGTGAGAGAGGACATGCAGGTTGATGGTGTGACAGCGCAAGATGCAGAGGGCAGGAAGACATGGAAACAGATGATGCACTGTGGCGACCCCTAATGGGAGCATCTGAAAGGAGAAGAAGACGTTGTAGCTCATCCCTTGTGGACTGTGAACACCATTACCGTATGTCATTCCACATGTATGTAACCTGTATAGAAGCTCCACCTGGACAGAGTGTTTAGGTGAGTGGTGACTTCATATGTCTGTTTGTGTATGACAAAGCCTGGGACACTGTCCAGTACCATTGCTACTGTGGTGTGGACCTTGTTAAAGAGATGTTTTAACTAGAGTATCTGTGAATCATCAGGTATTACGTTCTGCAGGTCTGGAAATGTGGCCCTTGTATAGCGACAGGGTGGTGAAATCCACATTCAAACTGTCTGACAAGGAATTGGTAATGTCATTCAGATAAGTGTACTTTGTGACCATTAACATTAACTGTGACCCAATCTGAGATTTCCCCTGTAGATTATGAACAACAGTAAAGAAAGCTTTAGTGTTGTCTTTGGAATCGTTGCCATTTTGTATTTTGAAGCTTGCCTTATATGTTTATTGAGGGATTGAATTTTCCCAATGATACTGACCAGAGAGGTTATCCCTTCTTGGTATGTAACTCTTTTTTGGTATAACATCACACCTTCTATTATATATTTAGTTTATGGCAGGGGTCCATGAGACTAATGCACTTTTACTGTATAAGTAAGAATTTCTTGTATTTGTGATAGCACAGTCCATGCAGCCCTGTAGGTGAACAGTGTGCATTAATACAGGATTATGCAGCTGGGACAGTGTTAATCTTAGTAATGCAAACGAATGACAGATAGTAACAACAGCATCACCCACAGCACAGTGTCAACCCATGTCATACACACACATGCGTTCTCAAGTTTCAAAACATGTGTAGTACAATGCATACTGGCCACCAATAGAAACTATGGAGTGTTAACACTGGCCAATATAGGGCATGTCACCCTGCCCATGTGTCCAATATGCACGTACATGCAGACAGTGCACCTCCACCATGTTCACAAATGTACACCTGCAAACCTGTGCTGCACACACCCCACACTTACTGTTCACTGTATAACACATGCTGACACAACTACACACATCAGCCAAGTGGCACATGGGCAAACAAAACACAATTGGAATAAACACTGGTGGAAACAATACAACATTGCTAATTGCAGCTTTAATGCATCATGCCTGCTCAGCTACACCTTCAAGGATATCATTACACTTTACTGCTGACAACATGCTACACATTCAACCATTGCTATACTTTATCAAAGTTACCCTGTGCATCAGCACCATGTTAGCCTGTTCCTGCATCAATATTACAGATGACAGGAGGTGGTACAGGTTTCATCATATGCACAGGGTGTGTTGTTGGTTTGCCAGAGGCCTGCACTAAGCCATACAATCGACATGTGTGTGTGAGTGTGTGTGTGAGGGCCATGAGTACTGTTATAGGCCAATGTTGATGCAATGTGTTCAGGTATGTGTTTGCCCTAGATTTCTGGTTTATGGGTGTGTGTCAGCATGCACACAGTTCCACCATGTGGCTGCCATATACGGGGATTTGTGGGACAGCTACAGACTGTACCTGGCAGGCTTTACAGATCACCATCTCTGGCCCCTGATATGGTACCTGTGCCTGGCAGGGGTGCTACAGACAGTATCAGGTACTACTCCAGACTGAGAACTATCCTCAGAGGTTGACATATGTCCACTGGATCCAGGTCCCTGCTGGGACTGGCCAGTGCCACGTGCACATGGTCTTCTAGGACGGTGTATGGACAGCCCCCCAACATTGCTGGTGCTGGTACTGGCACTACGGGAGCAGCTGTAACTTGCTGGACATCCATGGTGACCTCCAGCTGCTGATGTTGCTGGCATACATCGATGTCTCAACTGTCCCGCACTTTCCTGACACATGGACATGACACTGTGGAGGACATCCAATGTCTCACCCCAATGTCTATCAATGACCTCAGTGTAATTACGTATGGCACCTGTTAGGCTACGGATACTGTCATTTACAGAGGTGTTATGAGCCCTCTGTGACCTTAGTCCCTGTCTGGTGTACAGCTCCATTCATGCCTGTGCCTCCATGACAGTCTGGAACATGCATGTGGTTGAAAGAGTTGTGGCACGTCTGCCAGGGGCATGATGACCAGCAGTGCTCTGACGAAACCCCCTGGGCATCTGTCTATGTGGTACCATTTCAGACATCTGGCTATGGCTGCTGTGTCCTGATACATGTGCCATAGATACCACACTGTCCTGGCCAGTTCCAACTGTACACTGTCCCTCAGCTAAGGGCAATGGTGATGATGGATGTACGGGCAGTATGACTGTGTGCATGGATGGGGTGGAGACTTGTGTACTGTCAATTGGTGGCCCAACAACAGATCCTGACAAACCTGCCTGTGCATCAACACACCTATCCTCATGATCACTGTCTGTCTCAGTGACATCAGGTTCCCTGCTGTACTGAACCAGCCCCACATCAGCACCTGTGAGAAGAAAACAGGAAACACACTTTAAGATCTGAACATGATGTCAGACCACATGCACACATGCACACATGCACATGCATAGATGCACATGCACACATGCACATAAGTGCATGCACACATGCACACATGCACCTGCACACATGCACATGCACACTTGAGCACATGCACCCATGCACATGCACACATGCACACATGCACATGCACACACGCGCACATGCACACACACAAATACACTCCTCCCTAAAGCAGACACACACACACGCACACACACACACACACACACACACACACACACACACACACACACACACACACACAACACCAGCAACCACAGAACATACACAATAGCAGGTGATGGTGGGGTACAGTACCACAAGCAAAACAGTCATATCACACATATCAGCATGCAGGACATGTGTTGCTCAACAGCATGCAGTGAAAGTGTAGACAGTCCTTGTTACTAACAGTATACATGGCTTTGATGCATGTGTTTTGTTATTAGGTGATTGGCCTCCCCCTGGAATGCAGTACATACATGGACACAACATTGCTGTGCAAGTATTCAAAACAATGTAATGTACTGTGCACCACAACTCACACAGGTCTACATACCATAGCTGGATGTGTATCTGTGTGTCAGATAGGTATCCAATGCTGATTACAGCCTCTGTACCTTTAGCAAATAATTGTGGACACAGTTTTAGCACATGCATGATGAGTATTCACACAACATCATCAGCAGTGCATGTATAATTGATGGAATACCATTCATCCACATGCCCAATGTACAGTAGTTATGGTGAGTGTAGATCATATTGCGGACATGCCAGTGTCATCCATGACATGGCATGCTAAAACACAACTGCATATTTAAACATCACACATATCCAATGTGTGTCATTTGACCTAGCCACTCAGTAGCATCACAAGACATATATGTGTCAGTTGTGCAAATGGTGATTGGTATGCATATTGTTTAGAGGTGCATATGTTTTCACACACACAACATTGAGGTGTATAGCAATGAAAGCTTTGTGTAGTACTGTGGTTACAATAACTGGATGGGGTATAGTACCATAGGCCATCATCATGAAGCATCATGTGGTCACTCAAGGCTACAAATGTTTCCCAAAACAGCACTAATCATGCTTTACCGAATCTGTACTACCTTGGCTACATTCACCATTTCACAACCAGTTGTTACATGAGTTTGTAAGGAGGCCAATAAGGAGCAGTCCCTGACATGAATGTGTAGTGTGTTGCAGAGTGTTTAAATGCCCCATGATAGGCCTCTACCCCTCAGGTATATTATGTGTAATGTGTGGATGAGATTTTGGATACTGGAGTGTGTCTTTACAGAGGGTTTGTGAATCCTTTATGTGTATCATGTTAAAATGCTCTGTGTATGACATAGTTGTGTATGTCATGTGCATGATGAGTATCAACTTTGCCTATCCAATGGTCACTACAGTGTAGCCACATTTGTTTGAGATGATCTGGGTATTGCATGTGTTTGAGGCAGCTAATCACATTAGTGAGATGTTCAAGGTCTTACACCAAACATGCACAGCATGCATTATGGGTAGGTGTGTTACATGTGCACATGGCCTACACCTTAACTATGACATGCACTTTTTATTTATAATAATAAATGTAGAACACACTCACCAGCATCTGTTTGCTGCCTTGATGTCACCCCAGAGGGACCTACATAGAGATGAGACAGTTTGTCAGTGGCCACAACTGTGGCATTGCTACTGTGTGTTTGCAATCGTACAGTAGAACAACAGTTTACATTCACAGGCCTACAGATTATGTTCCAAATAATCAGTATTGCACAACAACAGGCTCCACATCTTCTAACTACATGCTCCACATCTCACATATGCATGATCTACCAATACAGATAACAGTAGTTCATAGGTTCATAGGTTCATAGGTTGGTACTAGGCTATCAGCCCTAGGGCCTATACAAGCCTAGCCATAACAATTCCCTGGCTATTTCTTCCCACATTATTTACTTTCCTGGACCCCTGTCTAGCAGGGTGACTGACGTGATCCCTGGGGTGAATTTCCTTTCTCCCATCCAATCGTCAAGGTTCCTCTTGAAGAGGTCCAAGGAGGCACTCTGCTTGACATGTATGGGCAATCTATTCCAGAGTCTGGGGAGTCTCTGGGTCAGGAACCTATCCCTCCAGCATGTTTTGTTTATTGTGATGACAAGGTTTAGATCCCTGGAGCGTGTAGCTCTGAGGGATTGGGATTTCTTTAAGTGTAGCATGTCCAACAGCTCTGGGTTTGACATGGCCTTGTATGTTAAGCAGAGATCGCCTCTGAGTAGACGATATGTGACAGATTATAGCTGGAGTTATTTAAGGCGGTCAGCGTAGGGCATCTGCTTTAGGCCTGTGATTCTTTTAGTGAGGTATTTCTGAGGCCTTTCCAGTTGTTGCAGATGTCTTGAGAGGTACATACCAAATGGGGCGTTGTATTCTATAATGGGTCTAATGAGGGATGAGTACAGTGGGACAATTACCTCCTTTTTTCTGGATGAAAAGCCCTTCGTGATGAGGTGTGCCACATAGAAGGATTTCCTGACTGTTGTGGCGATGTGGTTATCGAAGGTGAGACCACTGTCCACCTGTGTCCCTAAGTCTCTTATCACACTTTCTGTGTTTAGTGTACTGCCACCTATATGGTAATTCATGGATACATGTTTTTTCCCAAAGGGGATAACAATACATTTCTTGGCATTGAGCTTTTCTGGCACCAAGCATCTGTCTCTGTAAGGCCCTTTTGTAGAGTATCCACATCATTTGGGGATTCAATAATGGCTCCCAGTTTGCAGTCATCTGCAAACTTTGTTAGCCAGAGTCCCTTAGTGTTGACCTGTACTTCAGAGAAGTAGATGCCAAACAAGAGCGGCCCCAGGACTGAACCCTGAGGTACTCCACTTGTCACTTGTCTGGAGCTGGATTTGGAGTTGGCTACTTTTCCAGTGTGGGTTCTATCAATAAGCCATTTAGCAACCCATTGGGTGACATAGGGATTAATGCCCAACTTAGTAAGTTTATCTATGATTCCAGAGTGGGGGATGGTGTCAAAGGCCTTCGCAAGGTCTAGATAGGCTGTGTGGACCACCTTACCCTTGTCCATGGCTCTGGAGACTGATTCAAAGAAGTCAATCAGGTTCAGGAGACAAGATCGGCCCTTCACAAACCCAAACTGGGTGGGGTCCAGTGTTTGAAGGCTGCCAATGTCTTTGTTTATAAGTTCCATGATAATACGCTCCATGGCCTTGCAGATAGTCTACAGATATGCCATGTTACCTGCATGGTCCATGTGTGCTTGCTGGGTGGCACCAACCTCCATCATGGTGTATGTCTGCTGTTGTTTTTGGGCAGGTGCCATGAGGCTCAGGAGCAGCTCCTCCTCTCTGGTGAGGGGGGGATGGATATTAACACCACGTCCTGTTGCAAGCTGTTGTCTCTGCACATCAGAAGCATGATGACAGACATGTCTGAGTAGATCCCTGCAGTGGTCGTGTACCTGCTCATATGTCTGGTTATGCAGGACTACCTCATTTACCCTCCGGACAACATCTTGCCACATTGCAGTATCCTCCTGCTGGTTCTGGCTGGTTCGTGAGAACATTAGACTGTAGTGCTGAATCATACAGCTAGTAATGATCTCATCTTCATTACTACTATAGCTGGGATTTCTGTGATGTGCCACGATCCCTGGAAGACATAAAGAAAACATATGTCTGAACAAGTCATATGGCACATTTAATATTATACAGTACAGATATCACTGAACTGCCATATATAGCAACCTATTAGCTAACTGAGAGTGAAACACTTTAACTACCAGTTATCACTGCCCACCCCACAACTGCTTGAAAGTGCCTGGCTCACTCTATCTAATGAACCATGTTCTGCACAGCAACAAAATAAAAATCACTATATAAGACTATACAAGAGTACCTGGCACATTGTATGCAACACAATGCACTACCTAGACACAGCAGATATACATCAAGCTGATGTGTAAAGAAATATGTCATCCATCACAATGAGTGTAAGGTCCAGTAAATGTATCACTATTATACCACACAACTTGTTAATGGCAAACCTGTGGCCAAAATATGTGCACAATTGGGAATATAGGTCGCATACTGCTGTAGTCCACTATAAATGTTGCTAGATACGCAGTTATATGTTTTACCACACATATGACAGAGGACATGATTTTTAAGAATAAGGGTGATGTGCAGAGCTGTAGTAACTACAGAGGGATTAAATTGATCAGTCACAGCATGAAGTTATGGGAAAGAGTAGTGGAAGCTAGGTTAAGAAAGGACGTGATTATTAGTGAACAACAGTATGGTTTCATGCTGGGAAAGAGCACTGCAGATGCAATGTTTGCTCTGAGAGTGTTGATGGAGAAGTACAGAGAATGTCGAAGGAATTGCATTGTGTTTTTGTAGACTTAGAAAAAGCATATGACAGGGTGCCTAGAGAGGAGTTGTGGTATTGTATGAGGAAGTCAGGAGTGTCAGAGAAGCATGTAAGAGTGGTACAGGATATGTGCAAGAGTAGTGTTTCAGCGGTGAGGTCTGCAGTGGGAGTGACGGATGTGTTTAAGGTGGAGGTGGGGTTACAGCAAGGATCAGCTCTGAGCCCTTTCTTATTTGCAATGGTGATGGGCAGGTTGACAGACCAGATCAGACAGGAGTCCCCATGGAATATGATGTTTGCAGATGACATTGTAATCTGTAGTGAGAGTAGGGAGCAAGTGGATGACACCTTTGAGAGATGGAGATATGCTCTAGAGAGAAGAGGAATGAAGGTCAGCAGGACTAAGACAGAATATACGTGTGTGAATGAGAGGGAGGATAGAAGAATGGTGAGGATGCAGGGAGTAGAGGTGGCGAAGGTGGATGAGCTTAAATACTTGGGGTCAATAGTTCAGAGTAATGGTGAGTGTGGAAGAGAGGTGAAGAAGAGAGTACAGGCAGGATGGAGTGGGTGGAGAAGAGTGTCAGGAGTGATTTGTGACAGACGAGTACCTGCAAGAGTGAAAAGGAAGGTCTACAAGAGGGTAGTGAGACCAGCTATGTTATACGGGTTAGAGACAGTGGCATTGACAAAAAGGCAGGAGTTTGAGCTGGATGTGGCAGAGTTAAAGATGTTAAGATTTGCACTAGGTGTGAAGAGGGTGGACAGCATTAGGAATAAGTATATTAGAGGGTCAGCCCAGGTTGGAAGGTTTGGAGACAAAGCCAGAGAGGCAAGATTACGTTGGTTTGGACATGTGCTGAGGAGGGATGCTGAGTATATTGAGAAAAAGATGCTAAGAATGAAGCTACCAGGTAACAGGAAAAAGAGGAAGGCCTAAGATAAGGTTTATGGATGTGGTGAGAGAGGACATGCAGGTGGTTGGTGTGACATAGCAAGATGCAGAGGACAGGAAGAAATGGAAACAGGTGATCCACTGAGGTGACCCCTAATGGGAACAGCCGAAAGAAGATGATGATGATGACAGAGGATGTGTTACAGACATACTCACACACACATCAGATATAATTACATCACACAAAGGTATGACAACCCAGATGAGCTTTCCATATGTACTATACAGTACTGTGTGTCAGTACTTACAAAACCTTAATCTTGAGGAATGTAATCTGTGATGACTACAGGGACCACACAAAACAGTGGATGCAAGCAATGTGGACATACACTATACTTTGCTGTACAGGCCCAGAGCTTCAAGTAGTATTACAGTACACACAGGATTTGGATTCAACATTAGTACCAGTCAATAACCATAGATGTAGTGCTTTAGCCTCCAATGACACACCCCAGTTAAAACCAAGGGACTCAATCACACTGTATGTCATAGCACTTTTTCTGCCTAGCAACAGAATACACAGCTTTTGCTGGGATCAAAGCAAGGACCCATAATGCCATGACATAAACAGTTTCCCACTAAGCTATCCCACAAATGCATATCTTTGATGTATTCACAAACACATTGACCATCACAGTCAGTCAACAGTACAGAGAATCTATTGCAACAAGTAGATGTAGGTGTGTATGAGTATATATAGGTTCATAGGTTCATAGGTTTATACTAGGCTATCTGCCCTAAGGCATTTATAAGCCTAGCCCAGAGTTTTGTGGCTTACGCCACCCCTTATGTTAAAAAATACTGTGCCCATAAGTTTGTTGTGCCTCTGTCCAGCAGTGACGCAGAGATGATTCCCGGGGTAAACCTATGATCTCCCATCCACCGGTCAAGATTTCTCTTGAACAGAGCCAGCGAGGTGCTCTGCCTCACATGGACCGGGATTTTATTCCACAACATAGAGAGCCTCTGGGTGACAAATCTATCCCTCCAGCATGTCCTATTTATATCCGTGCTAAGGTTTAAGTCACTTGCTCTAGTGGA